>NC_141695.1:1515770720-1516109829 GCF_964263255.1 Lissotriton vulgaris | reverse complement strand
AATGGCACAGTTTTTTTGTAAAAGAATAGCTTTCATTCTGCTCAAAGTATCAATTCGTATAGAAGAGATGTTCAGTGAAGGCCATAACAGCGGCTCTCGGTCTGTCTTGGTTTTTGGAACAATACTTGCATACAGCAAGTCACCCTGGCTGACACAGTTACGAGATAGGCTAAACCTGGCAACATGCCACAGCAGCTGTGATCATTCAACATAATGTAACTTCTATTAGAAAGTTGCCTAAAAATTGGATCAATCACTGCAGCTGCTTAACCTTGCAGGTGGCAGGATAAATTGCTAGATGAACCATCGCAGGCCCTGTGTAAATTAATACCCTGACAAAGTAGAGAGTCGCTTAGTGCGTTCTCACAAATATCTCCACTAAGAAACACTTCTTTCCCCCCACTCCAACATCTGTGTGTGTAAGGTAATTCCCAGGATGTCTTGATGTATTCTTTACCCAACCTTTCATATGGGCCTGCTGGTATATGTTTTAAGCAATACTGAAAATGGAAAATTGTAACAGGCAGAGTGAGTGTACCGTGTATTATCCATTCAATGGCTGGTTTTTCAGCAACTGTAAATGGCAATCTTTCCAGTTTTTCAATGTTCAGCACCGTAAAGTCTGCTCCACTCTGCGCCAATTTGATTTGTTTATCTGTGAGATTGAATTCAGAAAATAATGACGTAGTGTTGATTAAACGCCAAGGCACAAAGCCTGAACAAAGGTTTTGTAACGTCCAGCCTAATTGAATGATAGAACTAAATTGCGACTGGACCATGTTGAAACATGACCAAACCCTATTCCATTATGTCTATGGCAGAGGATACTATGCTGTCCAAAGAATTTATCCTGGATGACAGAGTCGTTAACCCATTGTCAACTACTGAGAGAGATTTCTCTAAATTAATACAATCAATTTCTCGTATTCGTTCTGCAGTCACTGCTTGCATAATCTTCCATGCTTCATTATACATGGCATAGATACCGGGCGTATATAAAACGTTTATGATGCAATTTCTTAGGTCCTTGTAAGAAGTCCCTCAGGTCAGCGCCATCTTTAAGTAAAGATAAGTGTTGTTTCACTTCCTTCAGTGTAGACTTGTGCAGCCACTCAAGGCACAGTTTCCCTACGCTGTATGATGTTACTATCCCTGGATGCTGTCTCTGAACATATCTTGGATCTGGCCTAGTGAATGTGAACCCTTGTGTTTTATTCAGGAATCAATCTTGACAGTTGTTTGTGTCTGTGGGCCACATTAACAATTTTTTCCAACCAGGATCGGTTCTGTTGTGAAGCAAAATAGTATTTACATCAACCACCCCCTCTGAAGTGTTACTGGTATCAGGGATAGGTGTAGGTATGGACGGTTTGTTTAAATCTTTTATTTTGGCTAACCCAAGACAAGATGTCTGTTGAACAGTGTCATTCAAAAACATTATTTGCTCTGGGATGATGCAGGCTCTTAATAAAGCTTCTAATTCCTGCACCTGCCAGTCTTTTGTGCCCCAGACAGTTTTCGTTTCGATGTTGTCTTTCCAAAAGTCAAAACCTAATGTGGACAGCTGAGCATAAAAGTCAGCAGAATAAATTTGCTTTGTATATGTCAACAAACTTTTCATTCCTGTCCTATTAACATTTTTAAAGTAAAATGATTCTGGATTGGAAGCATTATACCCTGAAAAGTATGGAAATTTGTCATAAAATGTTTTTGAGCTACCCTTCGGTGGCGTAGGACAATGTTCCCATTGGTTATAAGTTAATACATTTCTAGGATTTGCAGAATTATGCAAGAAATGATGACCATAGTGATTATAACAATACATATGTTCATAATCTGATGAACCTTCTAAGTATTCATGATTTGTAAATTCTGCTGACATTTCTAAGTCTGACATCATATTATTAACAGTCTCGAAGTCCCAATCATCAGAAAAGGTACTAGATGAAACAAAGTCACTCAAGGAAATCTTGAATTGGTGTAGAATTTTCAACAGCTCTGCCGGATGAAGAATGTCATATTCAGTTCTGTCCCAAGCTATACCACCTGGTATGGGAACGGCTGTGATGTTCACTGATGACAAGTCTCTTAGTTCACGATGAGATGATTTGTGTGGCTTGAGGAGTAAGTTGATCTTCTTACTTGCTGAATCCTTTTTAACATATCTTCCATTTATCAGCATTTCCAAAGTAAATACAAGAGTCAACCAAAGTAGAAGAAAAAGTACACCCAACATAATTCAAAGTTTAATCCATGGTGAAAACAAATAAGTTTTTCCAGTTTATGAAAAAATACTGTAGCTTGTTCTTTAAAAGTTATTTTTACTGGCGTTGTTTCAGGTTCGCTGGATCCTTGGAAAACGTATCAAAGTTAATGAAATAGCCAGAGGCAGTTCTGTCAATTGTAGCAATTACATCAGGATTTTTTTTAATCGCTTGAACCACTTGATCACTTGTTACATTTGTGTAGTCAGTTGCTATTTCATTGTAGACAGGCGTTTCTTTACAAACTGTTACTTGGGTCTCAAGAGGTACAATTTCCATGGCTTTGTTACATAGTCCTTCATTTCGCACGGCAGATTCTTCAAAGGTGATGAGTCTCTCAGTTTGAACCTCTTGGATAGTAGCCAGATTAGGGGATTTGCTACATCTTTGGAGTCCACTGGCCTACTGCTTATGTTCGGCCACATGATGTGGTTTTACCAGGTCAATGGACACAAACCTGTTCTCCTTTTTACCAGCAAGGGGCGGAAGTATCACTGTTCTTGATCCGTGGATTGCTAGGACAGGTACTGGTTGTCTGCAAGAAGGCCCAAATTCCTTCTTGTCCACGATCTTTTCTCTGACTAGATCCCCAGTCTTTGAAATCCAGACAGGCCTTGCTGGGACGGATGGTTTGTCTTCAGTGGTCGTTGGCTTCACAAGTACTTTACTTTGTCTGGATATTATTTCATTTAAGTCCTGCAAAACAGCCAAATGATCTTTGATATCAAATGGTTTTTGTTCTACCACTGAAGTGTGACTATCAAGGTCCTGCACAATCATTCTAGTTCCAAAAAGGATTTCATAGGGAGTGATACCCCCTAGAGAACTTCTTGGCAGATTGTTAAGACTACGTTGGACACTTATTAGATGTCACCCGAGCCTAATAACCTAGCTGTAGATTGCTTTATGTCCCGTTTTTTCTCTCTCCACTACCGAATTTCCATCAGGATGGAATGGACTAGAGTAGTGCAATGCAACGCCCATATTGGCCATAGCCTCCTTGTAAGCTTGAGGACCTTGGTCAGAATGTAGCGTGCCTTGGCGTATGTGCCGATAAAGACTCACAAATCTTTTATAACAGTTTGAGTGTCAGCCGAGCGCTGAGGCCACATACAAATGAATCTTGAGCACGAATCCACTGCGACCACAATATATTTATAGTTACCATCCCTCTGTAAGGGACCGCAGTGATTTAGGTAACACAAGCTAATGGTTTATCTGAAATTAACAGGGGCATCTGCACAGGACTTTTCACAGTAGAGACTTTCATAGTTTGGCACATTTCACATTCCAAAACATAGTTTCTGGTCTGTTTCCTCATGCGCGGCCACCAGTATCTCTGTTTTAATAATGACACTGTGGCAGAAACACCTGCATGTGCAGAGGCGAGCCCTTCATGTGCTGTTAAGATTAGTCCTAATCTATGTTCCATGTTTGGAATTACTCTATCCCCCACTCCAGGGATTCAAACAAACGGAACATTATTTGCCTAAGTTATGTACCACTGTCTTTGCTTGAAGCAGTGATAGCTAGCATTATTTCGCTGTCTATTTTTGTTTTGGAACAAGTGAATGCAGCTACGGAAGCCGTTTGCACAGCTGCCTTTGTGGCTTCATCTGCCATTGAATTCCCTGCAACATGAACGCCATCACGTTGATGACTCAGTGTATGTATAACGTGAGCCTTTCTGTAGTTCTTGTCGTAACTGAACTACTTGTTCCCAAAGCAACTTATGCTTAATTGTGCCACCTTTTGCATCTTTGAAACCGTTTTCAATCCAGTTCTGCAAGTATTCATTGTAAGATTGAACACAGTAATACGAATCGCACACCATGAGTGTGGGGAATTCGCAATCAGTATTTTCAAGCACCATCACGAATGATTGTAGTTCAGCTCACTGAGCTGTACAAGCTCCTAGAGATTGAGTTTTAGTGATCATAGGTTGGAATTTGCCATCTCGCCAGCGACCTTTAATGATCTCGTACGCAGCACTATAAGCTTGTTTACCCTCAATAGCGGGCTGTGCTGATCCGTCTGTATACATTATACATTCATACTTCTCTAGAGGCAGCATCTCAGAAGGCAGAGGACATTCTTGTTCATATTGTAGAAATTCTTGTGTTTTTAAATAAGGATCAAAAACGTATTCAACGTCTGTCGCAGCAAGAGAATTAACCCATTGTATCCATCTCGGATGTAAAGCTTTTGAATTTGGAATGCTCGCTTTTGTCACCGCCTCTAAGGCAGGTACTGGTGTAAAGACCATTATGCGTTTACCCTGTGCGAGGGCTCTCTCTTTTGCTACTGCAGTTTTAACCACTGTCAGAATTTTTTCTGTAGAAGTGAATTTCATTTCTGCTTGTGTGTACAAGTGAGATTTATAAGCTATTGGTACTTTTTCTCCCTCATTAAAGGTTAAGTACGTGAATCCGCATTTTCCTGGGATGATTGGGATCACTAAGTTGCATACTTTCACGCGTGTTTGTAAATGTGTTGTTGCCAACATATCTTTTTTGACTGAACGCAATATTTATGTGTGTTTTTGAGTCCAATTAACTGTTTTGAAATCAAGTTTGATTAATTCGTAGAGAGGTTTAACCCTTTCTGCGTAATTTAGAAAGTAAGTTCTTCCGAAATGTAGGAAACCTAGAATCGTTTTTGGAGGTTGGAGCAGCACACATTTCATTAGAAAGTTAGTTGCCAGGCTTTTGCCTTCACTTGATAACTCATATCCTAGAAAAAGGACGCTAAGGTTGGCAATTCTCGATTTCTTAAAATTGAATTTATACCCTTCAGTGGCGAATCCAAGTATAATGGTATTCACTCTGTTCAAGTGCCTATCCAAATCATAATCTGTTAGATAGATGTCATCGACATATGATAATGCCTCATCATCATAGGTTTGCAGTAACTCTGTTACTCTGGCTGAAAATAATCCTGGACTATTCTTGAATCCCTGTGGGAGACAACAGAATCGACGCTGTGTCCCCATGATTGAGAAAGCGGTCAAATACCTACTTTCATGTGCAATATTTTGACAGAAGAAACCGTTAGAAATATCTAATGTTGTTTTATATTTTTTACGCACCATGTTATTCATTAGTGCTGCACTGTGTGCATTTTGTACTGCAAAAGTTTTGCAACAAGAGTTTAGATGTCTGTAATCCAAAACTAGACGATAGGTATTGTCTGGTTTGGAGACTGGAAACAAAGGATTGTTCATTGACGATGTGCATGTTTCAATCACCCCTTGATAATCATGTTGATCTAATATCTCCCTGACCTGTTTTTTTAGCTTTTTGCTTAATTGGATACTGCCTTTGTGCAGTTGGTTGATTTTTTAACTGGATTTTATGTTGAGGAGAATCCTCATCCCATCCTACATGATTTTTAGGTTTTGCCTACGCAACGCGCATGCGTTGCATTGGAGGGGACCTCATGTAATCGACTTGCTTTTTGGGGCAAAAACGTGCACACATTGCATTGCCATCAATGGCAACGCGTGTACGTGAGGGGATCTACTTACGGAAGCGCGCGCCGCCAAATGGCAGCAATTATCGCTCCCGCAAGTGCAGGCCCCCCTCCTCACCCCTGCTACCGCGCGAGCTTGTTCCTGCTAGTCATGGGTGAGAGTTTATCTTAGTGCGTGGGGTAGGTGTATCGCTATTATCATGGAGGGTGGTTTTGGTAGATGATACAGGACATGAGGACATATGTACGGGATGCCCAGAGGACCACGTGGTAGTGACGTAGTTCATAATTTCAAGAATGCTTAAAAATATTTAACTGGTGTAGGCCCCAGGGTAGTTTTAGTATAGTTTTGAAAATCAATACAAACTAGTGGCTAGCTTCAAACATCAATTGGGTCAATCACTCAGGTTGAAACAGCCGTAGAAGGGACCAACACCTTTTGGCAGGCAGGCATGGGACCAGATAAGCTGGGCAGTGCTTATGAAAGGAGCCGTTTTACAGTGCTTCGAAGAGCCCCACCCCCTTGATATCAGCAGCCTGAATTAGGAAATACCCGCAGATGGAAATGCCTTAGTCAGACTTAAATTATTCTTCAGACCAATAAATGTTGGTGGCGGATGTTGGTTGCACCAACTCTTAATGTGCCAGTGTTATGCAAGGGTTATTGCAGGATCCGTAGTCTGACCCTAACAAGCTAATGCCATTAGGATAAGGGGACGGGCCCAAGAGGCTGGACGTGAAGCAATCTGCATCCCAACCTCCCCGGGCCGCCCCCGGGATTGGCAGACTCCGCGGAGCCAGCATTAATGGCATTTCTCAGTACTGTGCCTCCTGACACTGGTATCAGCCAATCAGGGACGTCTTAATCAGCATTGAAGGCATTATCCAACCCTTTGCAGCGTGACTGTGGTATACCCCAATCAGAGATGTCTCATTCCGCAAAATGAATATGCTGCCTGGGGTGTGCAATGGCAAAACAAACCGCCTTTGACAATTAGAGCTCGTCGACGAATGATTGAACGTGTCCCTGTAGAACTCCCAGGGGAAATCGTTCAATGATAAACAGTATGCGCTGCTAATAAAATGCTTTCATGCAGGGTCTCTGAGTTACTTTCTACTATGCATACAGAGAATTACAAATATTATGCGGAAAGAAGCACGTCTTCAGTGCACAGGGAAATGGTCAGATTCAGGAGATGAGATGTAACAAGCAGCAGCTTTCGTTTTCTTAGTATTTTTATCGAGATCCAAAGGCACGCGTGAGACCCGGGCACTGTTAGATCTGTGCCTTTGACACACTTTGCCTGTTTCGAATTCCAGTTGACCATTTGCAAATGGTTTTTGCGGCCCCAGTTGTGTCATGGGGTGTTATAGAATGGACAATAAATAAGCAGCGCGCCACAGAAACAGGAAAGAGTTAAATAAAATACCGAATGAAAGCAACTACGCTCATAAGCATCAGAAACCCGGGGCCAAGATGCAGGTGTCTTCGACTGGGTTTGTTTCCTACGTAATTAAGTAACAAATCACAAAAAAACGGGTAATCGGAAACCCACGCCTCCCGTTTCCAAAGATTTTGGCCATTCTGGGGTCTCGAATATTTACATCTTTTAGATTCTCAGATAGCATTACGCCTAAAACATTGGATTGTCCACAGTGTGGGACATTTGCAAACCTGGAGTTAGCTTATATTTTCAAAACCACATTCTGCAAATGCATTTTGTTCTACACTGGGGAAAAAAATCAATGTGAAACAATCATCCCTTTGCCTCCCTCCCGCACAGCCATCCCTTAATTTATCTACAGGCTGGCGTGTGCATGTATGGTGGAAAATGCATGGCAAGTTTTTTGAGAGTCATCAAAGATTCCAATTAGTGTGAGTCCCCAACATCTGCAATGGGCACCGCGTTTACACTCCTGAGGCTCCAGGGAACACCCGGGTTCCGAATCCTATTGGGCGCAGAACGCATTGAGGAGTTACTCCCACCTGGCAGAATATCCCCACTCTTATAGACCATCAATTCCCTTATGTATCTGCAGAGGCTGTTTCTGCAAAAAGGCTGTGGAATTTGCGTGGCAGCTGAGTTTTTTTAGCCAAGTGAAGTTTCTCTTAGGTGAGGAAAATTAGCTTATATGTCCAAAATATAAAACACTGCATTCACATAACTCAAACAATTGAACAATTGAAAAACTATTTGAAACCAGTCCACTGGAATTTCCAACATAATCAAATCTAAAAAACACGAATGTCTACTGAGATTGTTTAAAATGCTACATATAAATTGCATCAAAGCACAGTTTGAGATTGAGCACACAACTATAGGACATTCTTACCACTCGTTTTTAAACATCTTTACCCATCTAATTATCACATGCCTTTTCCTGGTGGTTTTGTTGTAATAATTTTACGAAATAGAAAAACGCCCGAAAACCTAAACAATTGCATTTTTTTGCGGCTTGCACGATTCCCAACAACTTTCTAATTGGGGTGAAACCTACTTGCGTTATGCAGTTTTACCGCCCCTTAAATGAGGGGTTACACCATCACGAAAAGTAGAACCATTTTACCACGGTATTAAAAAAATCCATAATCATGGCAAAATTTGCAGAATTAATTTGCTACGCATTTATATTTTACGTTCCAATTAAAATAGTCCCTACTTATCTGGTGAAAGACAATTTACCTCTTATGTGTTTGCAACGGTGAGTGGTTGCTGAATATGCGTCACTAACAATGGTTAACGACTACATGTAAAATCGGATGCGACGAACACTGTCCTATTTAACATTCTTAAACTGGCTTGTTAGATTTATTCTGAGAAAATGTATCATTTTATTTACAGTCGTGCTGCATCAAATGCCCAACCTTGGAACAAAGGGCTACGCGGTAACTTGACCCTAAGGTATCAGAGGGCTTTTACATGAGCCCCAGTTACGTTACACAAGGATGCATTTATTTTTTGGTGGGCACGGGGAGATCAAGTGATTTGCCCAGAATTATATGATGTTGATCCGCGACTCGAACCTGGTCCCCCAGTGCCAAAGTCGGCATCTCTGACCAAAGTGTGGCTCACTGGTTAGAGGAGGCAGACCTGGAAGCAGAGGTCAGCCAGGGACCAGGGTTCAATTCCCGGCTCGGCGGGGTCTTGAGTCCTAAAATGTCCATGGACTCGTCAATTCTCGCTCTGGTGCCTACTCGATTCACGGGTTCACACTCTGCGACTCTGGGCAATAGCTTGTTTAATCTCCACAACGGCCCCTCGCGGCGGGATGCCTGGCTTTCACCTTGCGGATACCCTGCCGGGGTTATCTCACAGGGGAATACCAGGACGGGTTCCCTAAGCAAGCGCTTAGAAACCGCTCGGTGATTTGCGCTATATAAATTCCTGTACATTTACTTTTAGGCCACATTATCAGGAACGGCGAAGTCGTGTAGCATCCAGCAGCCCCTACTAAACATGTAACACTTTGTTAGCCGGGCGCCACTGTGTTCGGCATGTCTGTGGTCATGCCATGAAGCCCAGCTGATTTGTCCCAGCAGAAACAGGGCTAATGGGCCTGTAATTATCGGCGGATGCTTGAAACAAAACGTGTTTATTCGCTGGCTATTAATCCCATTGATGCCTGATTGACTATCTATTAACATTTAACAGTACATCAAAAGGCCGCTGAATAAACTTGTTAGCATTTCTAAGAAGGGAGGGCGCCAGGCCTTCCAAACAGTCATCAATTTCCTTATCGGGCTTATTTAGGGCTGCCCTTCACTCGCCAGAGGTAATTATGTGCTGTCCTAAAGGGGTCAGGCAAGGGGAGGCGCCTATTGTGTCACCTGCTCGGCCTGGGGACAGTGCAGTCCTGAAGCAGTTGAGGTGCGAGCTCCCCGGCCTGCAGGCTTAGATCGGGTCCGGCCTCTCCGGAGGGTGCTGGCGGTGACGCCAGACCACTGGCGCCATGCTCCTCTTCGCCATGGGTGCCATGATGCCTGCCATGTTCATCCATTTTGTCATACTGCCTTGTTTTTTGACTGTATTGAGCAAGGATTCACAACAGAGGAACATGGCTACTAAACGCTCATATATTATCCGATTTATTCTCCCTGCCTTCAGTTCTAAGTTGCCTGGACTTGCAATGCAATTGGTCTCGCATTTAAGCCAGTTTAAGCTATTGACATTGCAAATAACAATACCTTTTATTTTTGTTTCCGTTTTTAAAACAAAAATAAAATTTAAAAAATTGTCATTTACAATGCCAATAGCTTAAACTCGTGTAAATGCGAGACCTATTGCATTGCAAATGCTTGTTATATAATGCAGGAGCCTGGGCTACTGCCCATTTTCTGTCATAAGTACATTTTTTATTAATCGGAATGTTGTTGGAGAAAGCTGGCATAATGATGTCTTCGCCCTGTGGGCACTCCCTGACAAATTCAGGTGGCCAGTCTTGTTCAGCTAAAAGAATGTCATAACCCTGAGAGAGCTTCTCCCAAAAGACTGCTCTTATTTTTTTAGTTATGTCCCCCTCCCTCTGGAGTATTACTTCATATAACTTATGTGGGACAATAACCCTGGTATCTGCAGTTTCAACTTGGATGTACTCATTCAAGTCCACTGTCTCCAGATGATCCTTCAAGTTATTGCGAGCTATAGTGACTTCTGCTGCACTGTCCAACATCGTTCTAGCCCATTTCCCGTTCTTGAGTTGTGTCCTCAAGACCCTCGGCATGTCTTATTTTTAGACCTGCTACCTTGGTGAATTGAGTTTTCTTATTTTTTGGAACGTGTTGATCGTCTTTGGACTTCACGCGTTTTTCTTTTTGTTCTGATCGTCCTCTTCCTTCAGATTTCTGTGTGGAAGTTTGAAAGGTACGAGAGGAACGTGTATCAGTATCTTGAGATCTATCATGTTTTCTCAAATTATACCTGTTCCTGAGGTTATACCTCCTTTCAGAGGGCTCCTTTTGAGGAGACCTACCTCGGGACTGAAAACGCTTCTCTTTAGAAGTTTGTTTAGTGTTCTCCCACTTCTTTTTAGTAGTAGTAGGAGTGCTCTTAATAAAGACCTTTTCAGGACTTTCAGTCAGTTGGGGTTTCACTGGTTTACCACCCAAACTGTCTCTACCCAGTTCTTCATAGAATTTTTCAACTATTCTGGCCAGTTTATATGGTTGCTCAGTTACATCAAATTCCCTTAACTTTTGGCGGATCGCCACGGATGATGCTTCACCTTTAATATTAGCTAATATTATTGTTGAGACCTGTTTGAAATCTTTCAGTAGTTTCATACCCAGATTTAAAGCAGGTTCTGCCCCATATTCATTTTTAATCTGTTTCAGGACGTCTGGTATTACCGCCATAGACGGAACACCATGTGTTTTGGTGTAAATTGCAGCAAAGACTGTACCCCAAGTGTCGCAGTCCTCCAGGTGTGGTGCAATCCCCATTGGTAAACAGATTGTTAGAATCCTGTCTTTCTCATGAGGGTTAGTATCAAGAAATACTGCCTCGATTTGAGTAATTTTTTGAGCTATCCAGAATGGAATTTGTTCCTGTTTTGCGGGTAATTTACCAATGACTGATTGTATAGTCTGTGGTGTAATTTTATTTGTATTCCCCTGATAAGGGGTGTGATGCAGAATCCTTATTGCTGTTTGGACAGTAAAGGTCCGCATGACATATTGAACCAATAGTCTGTGGATTTTAATAAGCTCTTTTATCTGAACCAATAGTGCCACATCTGTCATATTTTCAATGGCAGGATGTGGGGTATAGCTGGCTAATACCGGCCATGTTGCTCCTGGTCTACCTAGTGGACCGAGCCTGGTAATGTGATGTGTATGTTTTAGGGCACCTTTAAACCAGAGCGCATGCTCTTGGTATGTTAGTGGAATTTCAACATCCTCGAAAGGAATGTATTCCTCTGGAGCTTCATCTTCTTTGTAGAAGTGAAACACTTTTGTTCCTGGATTTGCATCAGGGAAGACTATCCATGAATAGAATACCTCTATCTGATGATATTCGTGTGCCTTTATCACAAAAACTACCCTACGACCTCTAGATGATAGGCCATTTCTTATAAGTTTCATAGTGATGGCTTTCCTTAAAGTTTCTGGAATGCTTATAGCATCATCGTCGGTCTCTTGGAGACCTGTAAAGTTTAAAGCTTGTACGGCGTTGCTGCCTGTAGCTCCACCAGTTGTGGTGTTATCGTTGTCGATCCTTTTTGTTTAATGAAAGTTTGCAGAGCAAGTTTCAAGGAAACAAAGATAAGGTGCACAGTATTTTGGAACACTGTATCCTTCAATGTTGAACAAACCAAAAACTAATACATAGGATTTTTCATCCTACTCAGCTATGGCGGATATTATCCCTTTACCCACTCCAGACGTCTATTGGAGTATTTACGGAAAAAGGGGTCTCTGAGAAAATCACGACTGAGTTACTTTAGTATCTAGCGTTAAATTAGTGCCTTACCAAACGCTGGGCGCCATGTAGTGTAGTTCCTATATTCCTAATTGGCTCTGCGCATTGTAATAACGTATCCTATAGATTAGACGTAGGACTGAGGTCGACTAGGTCTCTAACGAATATATTAAACTTAATAGTGAGCTCCCCGGGGAACTTTGTACTCTGCTGTTAGACTTAATAGTGAGTGCCAGCTAGCTCAGAGGTCACTAGAAACTTTCTCGAATTCACAAGAAGGGATTTGTTTCTGACAACCGTATAAACCGCATTTGTTTCCCAAGAATAAGAATATATCTCTAGAGTCGCGGAAACAATAGATAAGTATTTCACTCAGTCAATCGTGCATGCTTAGTTTCAACAGAGTTTGTAGAGAAATAGAGAGGCGGGCGTTTTCAATAAAAAGGTTTATTTAACAGTCTTCTTTTTCATACAAGAGAAGTGAACTGCTACAATCGTTATGAAGACTGCAAAGTATAATGCGTAAAGCGAGAATAGTATTTTAAAATAATACTGTAAAAGCATTGTATGGTTTGTAAGCCATATAAAAATACATACTTAAATAACAATGACTAAATACTCAACTGGTGCTTCTAAATACGCCTACCCCAATGGACCTAACCTAAGTCTAGTACGCCAGAAGAAGTATTGTGTAGCATAGGTTTAGTTTGTTTTTACCAAGAATCTATCCAAAATTTCTCTAGGTTCTAATCAGCTCCATACCTTGGTTAGAATGAAGGAGGTCTGGTATCTCTGTCTCAGGACTCGAATTCCCAACACCCCGCAAGGGGAGCTTGGAAACACTGGAGCTGGATTCTCAGCGAGAGAAAGGCAGCCTCTTGATCAAGGCTGGAGAGTCGGCTTCCTTCTGTACTTGCTGTAGCGAGATGCGTCGGGCAAGTAGGTCTTCAAACTGCTCCAAACCACCGTAGTTTGCTATAGCAAGTGAAGGTATATTTATACCTTGAAGGTGTTTAGGAATGCCATAGATTGACGTAAAGTCGGGCATAATAACGTCAGGAAAGAACCCCTACGAATAGTTGTTCTATGCAAAGTACATGAGTTCTTGGACAAATCAATATTCAAGCAAGGGGAAGTTCCCTAACTGCTTAAGCCAGTTTTCCAAGAAATCGTTGTGACGTTTGTAACGGGTGGAAGTAGCCATGCCTGTATTTGGGTAGCATGGGCTATGCCTAAATAAGGGATTCATTTATATGCCTATATAAGGGCATGAATCGTGAAAATTCACTCGGAGCTTACAACGCCACACAACACTAGACCTCAACTTCGGGGGTGGGGCAGGGTGATGGGTGGTAACAGACCAACCCATGGAGGCGGGGCTAACACTTCAAACAATGGGGCAGAGCTATCTTTAGAGACAGTACGAGAAAACTGAGTGATAATGGTCAAGCCTTTTATGATTACAACAAAAGTTTTTTAGAGAATGATTTGACAATGTTTATAGGCCACTGACAGTGATCTTCCAAAATGGAATGAGTGATTTGTCTATTAAAGATTAGTTACAACAGATTTTAATACAAAGGATTTTAGAACCAGTTTTTGCAAAGTTAGTTCAAGATGGCAACCTCTTTTGACAATTCTCCCCAAAACCCTCCTATAATATGACAATGACCTCATAAAATATTTTTAATTCCATCATCAGAAAGACACTCCTGCCTGACTGCTTATTAAAGGTACATTTTCAGTCTACTCATCAGTACATATGCTTGTTTGATGCTATACACATAAAAAGGTCTCAGAACGTTGAGCTTATTAAGATAATGAGGTTGATTTCAAGATGTGTGACTGACAAGTCTCACTTTTGATTTCTAATGTAACTTTTATTCCTACAGAGACTGAAAAGGTGAGTGCCAATAATTTGACAATGTTACTGCCTATTAATTACTTTGTCAGGAATCAGTTTCTAAATTAAAATACTTGCTGTTAGCACTCCATATCAGACGTTTTCATGTGAGATGACTAAGCTACTGCCATGCTAGAAGCCACCCGGTTAAAGAGCTGGTGAAAAAGGTACCTGCCATGAAATACATTTTCAGTGAGTGATATTCAAGCATCCACAGGATAGACATATTATTACTTCAAGCACTGGAACACATAGAATGTATTTGATGGGCAATGTCCTACTGAGGTCACTCCAACAGAAATAGTAAATAGTGTCTCTTAATATCATATGTTTTAATACTTACTATACTTTCTCAGACTTTCTCAAACTCACTCCGCCTACTTTGGAGCATGTACGCACCAGCACTTACTTTGCTGGGAGGAAGCAGGGTCTGGGAGCATAGATGCCTAGTGCACTGAGGTTGTCTTCTGCCTCCTTCTCGCCTCCACACCTTCTATCTACAGCCCTCTCTGGCTCTCTGCTCCCTAGGCCAAGGCTCAGCTGTCGTAGCCAAGAATCAGCGCTCGATTTCTGGCATCAGTACTGCGTCAGCGTCTGCAGTCTCGACAGAGCCTCTCATTCCTGTTCCTGTAACTATGCTTTCAATTCTGTTCTGAAATCCCCAGCACATTAAGTGGCAAATCCATTACAATATCAAAGTTGTTTTGTAACTCTACACAGGCAACATGCATTTTAAAATGCTATAGTTAAGAATGTCTTCATAACTTCCTTAAGACGGACCATATACCCTCGGAATAGAAAAGGCAACCTTGATGGGAAAAAACCCTTACACATGGCTTGAACTATGCTGTGCCTTAACAGGGTGGTCCGCACCACGGATGCATCTTTACGACGCATTCCTTAACCATGCAAGTTGTCACAACAACTTCCCTTAAGGAAAGTGTTGTTGGATTGATGTTGCACTTTTAAGTCCAACACTTTCCCAAGTATTGCACAGACTGGAGTTGGAATAGTAAGTTATATTATTACAAGTCCAGCGCTTTCCCTGAAGCAAGTCGTTGTAAGCACTTGTGTGGTAACGGAATGCGTTGTAAAGACACATTCGTTGTTTGAACCGCGTTATTAAGGCAATTTAGAAAAGGGGGTGGTGATGAACAGAGTGTCTGAGTTAAACAGACCACTCTTACCCAGTCCAAAGATCAGGGCTTGATCCATCACCGTTATTTATCTCACTGCCCCATCCCAGCTCAGAACCTGGCTATATGCAAATCAGTCTGTCCCTGGCCCAGTGCATCATGGGAACAGGGCAGACTAAACTACCAAGCCAATTCTTCACCAGAAAGGAGACAAGCTACCGGGGACCGGTTTCTGGCATTTCAGCCTTCTTCGGCCCGGCTTGCTTGCATCCTGATGGAGCAGTGAGAAAGGGACTCATGTCTGAGTATACCCTGCCACACCTATAGTGGCCAAAAACGATTTAGAAAAGGGGGTGGTGATGAACAGAGTGTCTGAGTTAAACAGACCACTCTTACCCAGTCCAAAGATCAGGGCTTGATCCATCACCGTTATTTATCTCACTGCCCCATCCCAGCTCAGAACCTGGCTATATGCAAATCAGTCTGTCCCTGGCCCAGTGCATCATGGGAACAGGGCAGACTAAACTACCAAGCCAATTCTTCACCAGAAAGGAGACAAGCTACCGGGGACCGGTTTCTGGCATTTCAGCCTTCTTCGGCCCGGCTTGCTTGAATCCTGATGGAGCAGTGAGAAAGGGACTCATGTCTGAGTATACCCTGCCACACCTATAGTGGCCAAAAACGATTTAGAAAAGGGGGTGGTGATGAACAGAGTGTCTGAGTTAAACAGACCACTCTTACCCAATCCAAAGATCAGGGCTTGATCCATCACCGTTATTTATCTCACTGCCCCATCCCAGCTCAGAACCTGGCTATATGCAAATCAGTCTGTCCCTGGCCCAGTGCATCATGGGAACAGGGCAGACTAAACTACCAAGCCAATTCTTCACCAGAAAGGAGACAAGCTACCGGGGACCGGTTTCTGGCATTTCAGCCTTCTTCGGCCCGGCTTGCTTGAATCCTGATGGAGCAGTGAGAAAGGGACTCATGTCTGAGTATACCCTGCCACACCTATAGTGGCCAAAAACGATTTAGAAAAGGGGGTGGTGATGAACAGAGTGTCTGAGTTAAACAGACCACTCTTACCCAGTCCAAAGATCAGGGCTTGATCCATCACCGTTATTTATCTCACTGCCCCATCCCAGCTCAGAACCTGGCTATATGCAAATCAGTCTGTCCCTGGCCCAGTGCATCATGGGAACAGGGCAGACTAAACTACCAAGCCAATTCTTCACCAGAAAGGAGACAAGCTACCAGGGACCGGTTTCTGGCATTTCAGCCTTCTTCGGCCCGGCTTGCTTGAATCCTGATGGAGCAGTGAGAAAGGGACTCATGTCTGAGTATACCCTGCCACACCTATAGTGGCCAAAAACGATTTAGAAAAGGGGGTGGTGATGAACAGAGTGTCTGAGTTAAACAGACCACTCTTACCCAGTCCAAAGATCAGGGCTTGATCCATCACCGTTATTTATCTCACTGCCCCATCCCAGCTCAGAACCTGGCTATATGCAAATCAGTCTGTCCCTGGCCCAGTGCATCATGGGAACAGGGCAGACTAAACTACCAAGCCAATTCTTCACCAGAAAGGAGACAAGCTACCGGGGACCGGTTTCTGGCATTTCAGCCTTCTTCGGCCCGGCTTGCTTGAATCCTGATGGAGCAGTGAGAAAGGGACTCATGTCTGAGTATACCCTGCCACACCTATAGTGGCCAAAAACGATTTAGAAAAGGGGGTGGTGATGAACAGAGTGGCTGAGTTAAACAGACCACTCTTACCCAGTCCAAAGATCAGGGCTTGATCCATCACCGTTATTTATCTCACTGCCCCATCCCAGCTCAGAACCTGGCTATATGCAAATCAGTCTGTCCCTGGCCCAGTGCATCATGGGAACAGGGCAGACTAAACTACCAAGCCAATTCTTCACCAGAAAGGAGACAAGCTACCGGGGACCGGTTTCTGGCATTTCAGCCTTCTTCGGCCCGGCTTGCTTGAATCCTGATGGAGCAGTGAGAAAGGGACTCATGTCTGAGTATACCCTGCCACACCTATAGTGGCCAAAAACGATTTAGAAAAGGGGGTGGTGATGAACAGAGTGTCTGAGTTAAACAGACCACTCTTACCCAGTCCAAAGATCAGGGCTTGATCCATCACCGTTATTTATCTCACTGCCCCATCCCAGCTCAGAACCTGGCTATATGCAAATCAGTCTGTCCCTGGCCCAGTGCATCATGGGAACAGGGCAGACTAAACTACCAAGCCAATTCTTCACCAGAAAGGAGACAAGCTACCGGGGACCGGTTTCTGGCATTTCAGCCTTCTTCGGCCCGGCTTGCTTGAATCCTGATGGAGCAGTGAGAAAGGGACTCATGTCTGAGTATACCCTGCCACACCTATAGTGGCCAAAAACGATTTAGAAAAGGGGGTGGTGATGAACAGAGTGTCTGAGTTAAACAGACCACTCTTACCCAGTCCAAAGATCAGGGCTTGATCCATCACCGTTATTTATCTCACTGCCCCATCCCAGCTCAGAACCTGGCTATATGCAAATCAGTCTGTCCCTGGCCCAGTGCATCATGGGAACAGGGCAGACTAAACTACCAAGCCAATTCTTCACCAGAAAGGAGACAAGCTACCGGGGACCGGTTTCTGGCATTTCAGCCTTCTTCGGCCCGGCTTGCTTGAATCCTGATGGAGCAGTGAGAAAGGGACTCATGTCTGAGTATACCCTGCCACACCAATAGTGGCCAAAAACGATAGAAGGGTAGAAGGGTATTCTCAGATGTGAGACCCTTGCTCATTGTACCATCAGGATTCAAGCAAACCGGGCCGAAGACGGCTGTAATGCCAGAAACCGGTCCCCGGGAGCTTGTTTCCTTCCCAGTGTAAGAATTGGCTTTTGTAGTTTGGTTTGCCCTGTTCCCATCATGCACTGGGACAGGAACAGACTAATTTGCATACAGCCAGGTTCTGAAACTGGGATGGTGCAGTGAGCTAAAAAACGGTGTTGGATCTAGCCCTGATCTCTTGACTGGGTGAGAGCTTTCTGCTTAATTCAGAGACTCTGTCCCTCACCACCCCTTGTTGTAAATATTTTTGTCCACCCTAAGCGTGGAAGGGTATTCTCAGATGTGAGACCCTTGCTCATTGCACCATCAGGATTCAAGCAAACCGGGCCGAAGACGGCTGTAATGCCAGAAACCGGTCCCCGGGAGCTTGTTTCCTTCCCAGTGTAAGAATTGGCTTTTGTAGTTTGGTTTGCCCTGTTCCCATCATGCACTGGGACAGGAACAGACTAATTTGCATACAGCCAGGTTCTGAAACTGGGATGGTGCAGTGAGCTAAAAAACGGTGTTGGATCTAGCCCTGATCTCTTTACTGGGTGAGAGCTTTCTGCTTAATTCAGAGACTCTGTCCCTCACCACCCCTTGTTGTAAATATTTTTGTCCACCCTAAGCGTGGAAGGGTATTCTCAGATGTGAGACCCTTGCTCATTGCACCATCAGGATTCAAGCAAACCGGGCCGAAGACGGCTGTAATGCCAGAAACCGGTCCCCGGGAGCTTGTTTCCTTCCCAGTGTAAGAATTGGCTTTTGTAGTTTGGTTTGCCCTGTTCCCATCATGCACTGGGACAGGAACAGACTAATTTGCATACAGCCAGGTTCTGAAACTGGGATGGTGCAGTGAGCTGAAAAACGGTGTTGGATCTAGCCCTGATCTCTTGACTGGGTGAGAGCTTTCTGCTTAATTCAGAGACTCTGTCCCTCACCACCCCTTGTTGGAAATATTTTTGTCCACCCTAAGCGTGGAAGGGTATTCTCAGATGTGAGACCCTTGCTCATTGCACCATCAGGATTCAAGCAAACCGGGCCGAAGACGGCTGTAATGCCAGAAACCGGTCCCCGGGAGCTTGTTTCCTTCCCAGTGTAAGAATTGGCTTTTGTAGTTTGGTTTGCCCTGTTCCCATCATGCACTGGGACAGGAACAGACTAATTTGCATACAGCCAGGTTCTGAAACTGGGATGGTGCAGTGAGCTAAAAAACGGTGTTGGATCTAGCCCTGATCTCTTGACTGGGTGAGAGCTTTCTGCTTAATTCAGAGACTCTGTCCCTCACCACCCCTTGTTGTAAATATTTTTGTCCACCCTAAGCGTGGAAGGGTATTCTCAGATGTGAGACCCTTGCTCATTGCACCATCAGGATTCAAGCAAACCGGGCCGAAGACAGCTGTAATGCCAGAAACCGGTCCCCGGGAGCTTGTTTCCTTCCCAGTGTAAGAATTGGCTTTTGTAGTTTGGTTTGCCCTGTTCCCATCATGCACTGGGACAGGAACAGACTAATTTGCATACAGCCAGGTTCTGAAACTGGGATGGTGCAGTGAGCTAAAAAACGGTGTTGGATCTAGCCCTGATCTCTTGACTGGGTGAGAGCTTTCTGCTTAATTCAGAGACTCTGTCCCTCACCACCCCTTGTTGTAAATAGCGTTATTAAGGCAGGCGTGATTAATCCCTTTGTGGTTCCAACATACAACCGCAATTCAAAGTTGTTATTTAGATGTGCACTTGCTTTTGCATTGGTAATCTGTTTTACACAATATCAGACCTATGCTTCTTTTGGCAGACCCAGGCTTAGCTTGACAGCAGAATAAGGTTTCAAAAGCATTTTGATGCCAAACTACAATAGTTTGAAGAGACAGACACGGCAATGACATGCCTAAATAGTGTGCAGGTGTACTGCTTTCGCATAGACATGATCCCAGAAAAAATCTACGCAATGCATACGTTAAAGCAAATTCTACATCTGCCTTATAATGCACTCAGAGTAACTGATCATAGAGCTGTTTCCTTTAGGAAGCAAAGGTATGCCTCTGGCCAGATATAAATTATATTTCACACAATATATGGATAAGATATCTCTCAGTCTATCTACAGGTCAGGCATCAGCCATCTGACTTATCCTTCAGGTGAAAATGCTCCATCGCCAAGGCCAAGAGCCACAACCCAAAATGTCTGCTCTATTTCTTCTAAAATTGCCACTGACCCTGCTTTTAGTGTCTTATGACACACAATACATATATAATATAAACCTAAGCAAACAGGTATGAGTTGAGCTCAGTTGTTAATTGTAAAATGCAAAGAACGTCGTGAGGCACCTTGGTGTTGAGCTGACTAACATCAGAAAAGATATGAAGATAGTCAATAAAACAGCTAAACTTTAGATAAACATAGAAAGGTCCTCTAATTTGTGCAGGCAAACATGAAGTGCATTCCAAACAGAGAAAGCAACACAAGAGAAGGCCCATCCCCCTCTGTCCCCTGCCCCAGTGAGCTTTTCTAAATCGAGTAACTGATAGGTAGAATAAAGGGATTGCTTCATTGGAAAGCAGGCCCATAAGCAGAACGGGGCCCACTTCACCATAGGCATTGTGGGCAAAGCAGAGCATCTTATAATGGATCCTTCCTGAAACCGGCAACCTGTGCACCTTACAGCGAGTCTTAGGGAACGTATATCATTTCTTTAAATGAACCACAAGTCGCACTGCCATATTCTGAATGCATTGAAGCTTTTAAGTAGCTGACTCAGGAAGACTAATGTCGTAAGCACTGGTATAGTTTACTCTGAAAATGATGGCAACATTATCACCACAAGCTTTAAAGTGGCAAAGAATAAAAATAAGTGTTTTATTTGAGATCCTCATTTGTAGGTAACAGGGCAACATGTGCAACCACAGGATGAGGCAGATGGAAATGCCATAATTACAATCTTGACTGACGTCATTCAGTAGAGCAACAGGGGCAGCCTCAGTGCCTAAACCAGGCCACATACTAGCCCGGCTACCATCTAGTAATTGCGCTCTTCAAGATATTTAAAAAGTCTGTGAGCCAGAGTTTCTCACCAATTTTAGTGACTGCTAGCTGACGAAAATGAGCCTATAATTAGCTTCTGTCTCATGGTTCAAGTATAACTTCTTGAATGGGGTTTGACAACACCTTTCTTCTATCCACTAGGGACCGTGCAGCTGAAAATAGGTGTTATGTATGAAAGTAAAATCAGGAGAAACGATCGCAGACAAAGATTTTAGAGTACTGACAAGACAAAGGTTATTTGAGGATTCTGACTGTAGGGAAGGGCGGGGAGTAATGAGGAAACCTGCTCCTCTTCCTTCTTCACTGGGAGAGTTGTGCGAGTAGTGATAAAAATGGGTGAGGGATTGTAATCATTCTACATGAGATAGGATAAAACCAGAATCTAGGCAAGACATTCAAGAATGGCCTTGATCTTCTCATAGACAGAAAAGAGGCCACATTGTCACAAACACCTTGGGAAGGGGGAACAGTCCTTTTGACATAAAGCAGATTGGTGAGGTTGAAGACTCCCTGAAAAAAAGCGCTGTAGAAGTTTAAGGGCTGAGAAATACAAATTGAAATAAAAGAGATCTTAGATGCAGTCATTTATAGAGCATGAGTTGTTGATATTTATGTGGTGCATTCCTTGTCTGATGTGTGTGTAGATATAAATTTGGGTTTTGCTCAATACAAATAATTAATATTTTTAACATACAAAGGTTGGGGTGTTGCAGCACTGGCTCTCTTACCCTGACCTCAACCGGATATGCCAAACCACCTCCAGCCTATAAACTGTCTAAAGAGAAATTCCTGTCTGTTTATCAAATCATTTGTGTTGTGTTCTTTAGTGCTGTGGACTGCATGCTGGCAGTTTCAAGGAACCAGGAGCAAAGACATAGGTCAAATTAAAGGTCTCATTTAGGGTTTGGCAGAGTGGGAGCACCACCATAACTCTGTACCTCCATGATAAAATGGCTGGTCCCTCACTCTATTTAGAGTTGGTAGAAGGACCAAGTTTACACTGGGTAAGCTTAATCTGGCTCTGCTGGTTTAAACCTCTGACCTGGTGGCCCATCTGCTAAGGAGCCACCAAGTCATAATGATGGTCGTCCCAACCTATTGTGGGTTTAAATACCACCACTCATTTTGTAATCCTGATGAATAGTGGATACATGCAGGGAAAATGTAGAATGCCCCCAACATGCAGTGAGAAACCTTCCTCAAGTAGGCCACCTGCTTTTTTGTATTGAGAGTATATTTTCAATAAAAAAGGGTACAAAGTGGGAGCTTTAAAAATGGTGCCCACCTCCGCAAGACTGCAGGGCTCTGAGGGGGGTGTTGATGCCATGACTGCATCCACAGCACAGAAATCCGGGACAGGCAGGTAGAGATCTCTAAATAGGGTGGATGGTCCACTATCTGAATGCAGAGGCCACAGGTTTATCCCCCTAGCAGATCTGCTGACTGTCCATTAGGTTTTAAATGCCGCCCTAAGCATGGTTTACAAAATTATAGTAGGTAGGGAATTTGACATATCAAGCAATTCTGGTGGTCATTGTGGTCCATATCTATATATGATCCTGATAATGCATTCAGGTATCCTCTATGATGTTATCATAGTCCAAGAGCAAAGACAGAATTAGTGACTACAGGAAAATGTCTAAAACTGATGGCTCGCTTTACTCTCCAGCCCCACACACTCACATCCACAACCCATACATTCCAAAGCCCTAGTTTCTTTTATACAGAATTGTGCTTTCAGAACTAAGGGGCCGATTAGGATTGCGGTGATTCTGCATCCTCCGGGCCGGCGGAAGCCACCGCCGGCCCAAAGGATGCGGAATCACTGCAGCAGTGCCTCCAAAGACCCCCCGCCAGATTAGGATGGCTGGGGGGTCATCGACGGATGGGAAAACCATCCGCCGCTTTTCCGCCGCGGTCGCCTTCCGACCGTGGCGCAAAAGCTCTAATATGGTGGCGGTTTCTATCAGACACCGCCAGCCATATTAGGATGGGGCAGGAAACATGCTTTTCCACGGCGGGTTTTCCGCCGTGGAAAAGCATGTGGTCTTTTGAGTTTGGGGGCCCGTTGCGGGCCCCCAAGGTGCCAGGAGGTGGGGGGTGCACATGGGGGATACCTATGGTACCCCCCTGCATTTACATGAACAAAGCGGCAGGCACCGCGCGGTGCCTGCCGCTTTGTGCGTGTAAATGCAATACATGCATTTTTAACCTTGCGGCGGGTGCTGCTTCAAGCAGCACCCACCGCAAGGTTAAAGATACAGGATGTGACCGCCAGGGTGGCGGTCACATCCTAATTGCACCGGAGGGACCACCGCTGCCCCTGCGGACGGTCCCTCCACCTCTGGGGTGGCGGACGGACGCAGGTCCGTCCGCCATCCTAATAGGCCCCTTAGTTGGAGTTGGAGTTTTATTAAAGGCTGCACAGAATGCAGAAACATGGGCAAGCTAGGATGACTAGGTGACCCACACCAAGACATATATATTGTAAACTATGTCCCAATGTGGGTATCATCGTCAAATAAGCATAAAGACAGATTTGGATCAAATGCCATGGTTCTAAGTAATGTTGAATTTGGGCGATAATCAGTGCACACTGTAATTGCGGCTACCCCGGTATTCAATGGGCAACAAAACTAGCTTCACCTACATTCCCTATCTCAGAATGAATCATAACATGTGGAATCTGTGTTCAACACACTGTTTACTGCATGTTTTGCATTTATGTTATTTTATCCGGATGCATTTCCTCTGGGTCTTACTGGTGAAATCTGTCAGCAAAAAATTGCAGAATGTGGTAATTGATGAACAACTCAGAATTCTGATCGGTGTGCAAACATCTATTTGCATATAGACTCGAATTTTTAAACACAACTTTGAATCAGGGCCTAGATAAAGTATGTATGTTTACAGAAGGCTCTGTATAGGTTTTGTAATTACAGACTTGCCTAAATCCGTATTGCCAATTGTAGGAAGGTGGCTACCTGACTATGGTTACCCCAGATTTTTTGCCTTGTGTTTAGCTGGTTTTCGACTTAGTTGGCCTGGTTCCCTGCTAATCAGGGCCCCAGGCTATCTGCTCTCTCTGTAAAATGGATTCCATGTACCCTAGGTGCATAACTAGATTGGCTTGGGTCACCTTATCAGCCCCTGTACAGAGCACTATAGGTGCCCAGGGCATAGGTGCATCCAAGGCCTACCAGGGGCTGCAGCATATCTTTTGCCACCCCTGGCTGGCTATCTAAAATTGACACAACTGGCTGATCACTCAGCTGGGGCAAGGTGGTGTAATCACCCCTTGCTTAGATATAGTATGCCTATATCCAAACCTATCTGGACACATATAAACCTGTGAGCCACTCCTATGGCAGGCCTTAACAATCCTGAAGGCAGAGTGCGTGGTTTAATGTGAGATGGTGCTCTAGCATGAGCTGAGCCTGTCTGCAGCTGTCGGGACCAATTCCCTTAGCTGTTCCGGGATAATGCCAAACCATATACTCTTAAGCGCCTTATAATCCTCGCGGTTATATAGCAACTTTGGTTTGGCTTTATCAAAACATGTCGTGTAAGGTGTCATACGAATTGGAATACTACCCCCTCGCCAGTTCTGGCGACGGGGGTAGCATTCCACCCTTCTAGAGGGAGAAGACATGTTACTTTGCTGAAACGCGGTTGATTTAAAATGAGCCTCAGATCCACAAAATGGATGCCCCTGCCACAGACACGGGTCTGGCCTCCTGCTGCTGACCGAAACCCGGCAGAGGAGGCCTGGACAAAGAGTTTCCTGTCACAGGGCGGTGTCAAACCACCCCAGACAGGAGATAGTGGATTGGAGTAGGGAGGTTTCAAAGAAACCAGACACTGCCTGGGGAGCACAAGGCTGCCCCTTGCAGGATCCGGCCAAACCGGTTCTGGGGCCTCCCAGCCCCTGTCCCAGCGCGGCCAGGATCAAAGGAGAGGGGTGTAACCACCCCCTTCCTGGGTCCCACCCATAGGAGGGGACCTAGCAGGATGTCCAACCCCCTAGATTCGAATAAGAGGGGGAGCAGTCCCAACGGACTTGAGATCATCCTGAAGAAACATAAGAAACGAAATCTGGACCCTTCGACTTTCTACACGACGTGAGAAGACTGAAGAATCTCCCTTGTGGTCAAGGAGTGACCACCCTGTGCAAACAGGCACCATCCAGCCCTCGACCCTTGCTTTGTTGCAGTTCCCGCCGGAACTCGAGCGACCGAGATCGACGAGATCAAGCTTGCCTGCCTTCTACCTGCCCGATCCACAGTCCCTGCAGAGCTGAGACCCGTGGAGGCGACCGGAAGCGTGGGGCACGCCATCTTGAAAAGGCCACGAGACGCTGACCGTGCAGCCCACGAGTGACCCTCGAAGCTGTACACCGGGGTTTGAGAAGCCCCAGCCCCGAGCTCCACTTGCACCAAAGCTCACCCCTCCACACTCGACGAGTGCTGCGTGGGGCCCTTCTGCTTGTGTGCGCTTGACGCGTTGGCCCGGTCACTTGCCAGCTGGCTTGTGGCCCCTGTGCCGACGAAACTTGAAATACGACTTGCTTTTCTGGTTGCTCCAGATCTGCACCAGCTCCTGTGAAAAGGAGCACCCACTCTGACCCTCCTGGTTCGAGTGATAAGCAATCTCCCGGTTCTGCGTGGATTGCTTTTGCCAAGTGCTGTTTGCTGCAATCTTGAAGCCGACGGTGCTGACGGCGAGAGCCTACGTGGGACAGATCGTGACCTGCTCCTGGACATCGCAGATGCCCCAGAGCCCACGTGACAGCGGAGAGAAGCCTATCGACAACCGCCTGATTGCGCCCGACATTGCCTGGTTCCGTCCTGGTTCCACCCTGGTCACTGCTGAGTGACCCAGACTCTGTCCCCTCTGCTTTCAGGTACTTTTCTACTTCGATCCACCCTTGGATCGCACCGGACACTTCTGCTTCACAGCGCCTGCAGCTGCAACAGCTTCAAGCACCAAGAACCTGCGTGACAGAACCCGACGCCACTTCGACCCTGTGCACCCACGGCCTGTGGGTGAGGTAACTTTGCAACGCCGGTGTCCTTACACTGGTACACACCTCTAGGGTCTGTGTCTAAAGTTTTGTGTTCCTAGGTTCAGCGGAAGTATCATTTAATTCACTTTATCCAGCTTTTACGCACCATTGACTTTACATTGGTGCGCGCCGCACTTTCCGTGCTGCACCCGTCTCCTGTGGGCTACTCCCGACTTCATCATTGCTAGTCCTGACTGCTCCCAGCGAATCTCTAGGCCCTAGGCCTAACCATTGTTCGATAAGTGTTACTTATACCATTTTTTTAGTATATGGTCTGAGTGGCCACCCGCCCTCATCCATAATTGTGCAACTTTATATGTTTTACTGTGCTTTTGATTTAACGCTTGTGCCCCTTTCCTCATAAAGAGTACTGGGGAGTAATTTAGAAATAAATACATATATTTTTATAATATATACTTGTGTGGTGTCCTTTCATTTGATTACAGGATTGTATGTGGTAAAACAGCTCGCTTAACACGACCTCTTAAGTTAAGCCTTTAAGGCTGCTTAGTCCATGCTACCACTAGGATAGCTTGTCTAACAAGGTTGACTTACAACCTGACATCTTTGGGGTTTGTTTGGACTGATACCAAGTGGTTCCAGAATTGGAAACACTACATATCAGGCCAACTTCTCACATTGGTGTGCAGCGGTGCGGATTTGAGCTTGCTGTTTGTTTTACCATTGCAATCTTTACATCAAATTGAAAGATCACATCAAGTACCTCTAGGTACATATAAATCAAAAGCTTAGCATATTAAGTTCTACTGAACTTAGTAGTTGTAGATTAAAGGGATTAGCACACCCTGACTACAACTCACTAGCAAGGTACAGTAGGAAACCACTTAGTGTAGGTAAGTGCACCACTTACACCTCACTAGCAGTCATGTCTGATACAGGTAGAGCCTCAGGCTCTGCTCCTGTAATAGTTGATCCTATAGGGACAACATCCAGATATGACAACCTTAGCCACAAAGACCTGAGTGCCTTGTGCACAGCCAGGGGGCTAAAAAAGGGCAGAGGCCCTACCATTCCTTCCCTAGTAGCTCTCCTAGAAAAGGATGACTTAGATAAGGTGAGTCAGGCTCCCTTAGAATCAGGTGAAGGGATACACTCCCCTGAGAATGAGAATCTTCCAGAAGATGAAGAAGAGGAAGAGGAAGAGGAAGGCTCTGATTTAGAAGAGCCTGAAGATCAGGATCAGAGGGGAAACCAGGTACAGGTTGCCAGGCTTAACCAGGCCAACCTGGACCTACATGAGAATGGAGAGGGCCAGCACCACTCCAGATCTCATAACCAAATTCTCCCAGGTAACAGGAGGGTAAGATCTCAATCAAGGGACTCTCATCTTTCTAGTGCCTCAAGAGAATCTCAAAGAGGGATGACTTCCTCCCAGAGAAAAGAGCATAGGGCCAGGATGAGGGCTGTCCAACTCCAAATAGAAAGGGAAGAGGTAGCCTTGGCTCAAGCTAAACTTGCTTTAGCAAGAGAAAGAAAATTGTGTGGCTTAGATGCCACTGGTTGCAGCAATATTCCTAAAGAGAAACCCAGGTCCTATGATAGTAGAAACCTGACAAAGATTGTGCCCCCCTATCAGGAAGGGGATGACATCCACAAATGGATGACTGCTCTGGAGAGAGCCTGCATGGTACAGCAGGTTCCTGAGGAACAGTGGGCAGCAATCTTATGGTACTCCTTTTCAGAGAAAGGGAGAGATAGGCTCCTCACTGTCAGACATGAGGATGCCAGCAATTACAAAGTCCTGAAGAGTGTTCTGATAGATGGGTTTGGCTTAACCACTGAACAGTACAGGTTAAAGTTCAGAGACACCCAGAAGACACAGACTCAGGACTGGACTGATTTTGTTGATTGTGCAACTAAGGCTCTGGAGGGTTGGCTAAATGGCAGCAAAGTACATGACTTCACAGGATTGTATAATTTGATTATGAGGGAGCAGATCCTAAGTAATTGTCAGAACCAGCTCTTACACCAGCACCTGGTGGACTCAGATTTGACCTCTCCCCAAGAATTGGGAAAGAGGGCAGATAAGTGGGTCAGAACCAGGATTAGGCCTAAGAATCAGGACAATAACCAGAAGAAGGAGTCTACCAAGCCTCAAGATAAGGGTGGGGATAAAAGTAAAGAAAACACTTCCCCAGGGCCCCAAAACTCCAAGAAGGGGGGTGGGTCCCAAGACACTTCTTCAACAGAGAAAAAGCCTTATTGCCATGCCTGTAAACAGGTTGGGCATTACAAAACAGACAACTGTTGTCCCAAGAATGGCAATAAAGAAAACATACCTCCAAAGCCAGCTCCAACACCTCCTGTTACTGTCAGCAGTAATCCCCCAGGAAGTGGGAGCACACCCAGGAATCTGGGTGGGTTTACTTTTGGAGCCCAAGGGGACCCTGGCCTATCCAGGTCCCCATCCCCAAATGATCTTGTTTATGAGACTGGCATGGGGTTTGCCAACTTCTCTGTTTGCCCAAATACCTTGAGCAAATATAGACAAGAACCCATCATCAATGGTTTGAAAGTTGAAGCTTTTAGAGACACAGGGGCTAGCATCACCATGGTGGCTGACTGTATAGTCCCCTCTAAGCAACTTTTACCTGGTGCCACATACCAGGTAACAAACATTGATGGTATCCAAACAAATCATCCCATGGCAGTAGTAAGTCTCAGCTGGGGAGGTGTCATTGGCCCAAAGAGAGTGGCAGTGTCACCAAACTTGCCTGTAGACTGTCTACTGGGTAATGATTTGGAAATCTCAGCTTGGGCTGAGGTTGAACAGGAAATCCATTCTAGGATGGTAAATTCCAATGGAAAGGTTAGTGGGGCTGTACTGGCTATAGCCCCAATCCAAGATGTCCTTCCTGAAAAGGTTGGTAGGGCTGAGCAACTCTCTGCCCCATCTTTAACAGAAGCTCTTCCCAAACAGAATAGCAAAGCTGTTATGATAACAGCAGAAACCCAAACTGAGTCTCCTCCTGAAAAGGTTGGTGGGGCTGTGATGGCCACAGCCCAAACTCAAACAGATATGTGTGTTGTGAAGCCTGAAATGATGGATCACTCCACCCAAACTGAGAGCATGGAGGAGGAAGAGAAATCTCCCCCTCACCAGACAGTAGGACAGGATCAGCCTCCTCAGGGAACTGATCTTACCCCTGATGAAGGAACTGCCCCAGAGGTTGTTAGGCCTGGCCTGACAGAGCCTCTGATGGCAGTGGACCCTTCTCAGGTGGGATCCAGTCTGGAGCAGGTAACCTGCCCCTCTCTACCTTGCCTTAGTCAGCCCAGGGCTGCAGAGGACAAGAAGGACAGTGAGACCCAGAGGGCCCCCTGTCAAATAAAGCACCCCCATCAACAGATTAGGGGCACCAAAACTAGTAGGCCTAGTAAGGTGAAAACTTTAAAAACTCCTGAGGGAGCCCCCTTAAAAACAGTTAGGGACCTCCCACAGATGGATTCTGTTGGGCACAGCCAAACCTGGGACCCAAAGGGCCCAAACCTGAACTGTCCCTCCAGCAAGCCAAACAGAGGGACCCAGCCTCCAGCTTTAGGTAGCAAGAGGTTGACCCTGAGAGCACAGTGCAACTCAGTTGAAGAGAGAAGGGCACACATGGTGGAAGATAATTGGAGGAAGCTGAGTCCTAAATTAGTGGAGCCTCACTTCAAAACTCCATATTCAAACCAGCCTTCTAACTTGCAAAGACACACTCAAGGTAGTGATTCCCTATGGTGGAGACCCTCTGATACCCCTAGGGTGAGGGACTGCTTAGTGGACCATGAGACAGGGGGTACCCATGCTAGTGCAGGTACTTCCTTATATGGCCACTCAGGCAATATAGGCTTACCTGGCCAAGGATAGCCTTATCTCCTTTCGTTTGGGGGGGGGTTATGTAGGAAGGTGGCTACCTGACTATGGTTACCCCAGATTTTTTGCCTTGTGTTTAGCTGGTTTTCGACTTAGTTGGCCTGGTTCCCTGCTAATCAGGGCCCCAGGCTATCTGCTCTCTCTGTAAAATGGATTCCATGTACCCTAGGTGCATAACTAGATTGGCTTGGGTCACCTTATCAGCCCCTGTACAGAGCACTATAGGTGCCCAGGGCATAGGTGCATCCAAGGCCTACCAGGGGCTGCAGCATATCTTTTGCCACCCCTGGCTGGCTATCTAAAATTGACACAACTGGCTGATCACTCAGCTGGGGCAAGGTGGTGTAATCACCCCTTGCTTAGATATAGTATGCCTATATCTAAACCTATCTGGACACATATAAACCTGTGAGCCACTCCTATGGCAGGCCTTAACAATCCTGAAGGCAGAGTGCGTGGTTTAATGTGAGATGGTGCTCTAGCATGAGCTGAGCCTGTCTGCAGCTGTCGGGACCAATTCCCTTAGCTGTTCCGGGATAATGCCAAACCATATACTCTTAAGCGCCTTATAATCCTCGCGGTTATATAGCAACTTTGGTTTGGCTTTATCAAAACATGTCGTGTAAGGTGTCATACGAATTGGAATACTACCCCCTCGCCAGTTCTGGCGACGGGGGTAGCATTCCACCCTTCTAGAGGGAGAAGACATGTTACTTTGCTGAAACGCGGTTGATTTAAAATGAGCCTCAGATCCACAAAATGGATGCCCCTGCCACAGACACGGGTCTGGCCTCCTGCTGCTGACCGAAACCCGGCAGAGGAGGCCTGGACAAAGAGTTTCCTGTCACAGGGCGGTGTCAAACCACCCCAGACAGGAGATAGTGGATTGGAGTAGGGAGGTTTCAAAGAAACCAGACACTGCCTGGGGAGCACAAGGCTGCCCCTTGCAGGATCCGGCCAAACCGGTTCTGGGGCCTCCCAGCCCCTGTCCCAGCGCGGCCAGGATCAAAGGAGAGGGGTGTAACCACCCCCTTCCTGGGTCCCACCCATAGGAGGGGACCTAGCAGGATGTCCAACCCCCTAGATTCGAATAAGAGGGGGAGCAGTCCCAACGGACTTGAGATCATCCTGAAGAAACATAAGAAACGAAATCTGGACCCTTCGACTTTCTACACGACGTGAGAAGACTGAAGAATCTCCCTTGTGGTCAAGGAGTGACCACCCTGTGCAAACAGGCACCATCCAGCCCTCGACCCTTGCTTTGTTGCAGTTCCCGCCGGAACTCGAGCAACCGAGATCGACGAGATCAAGCTTGCCTGCCTTCTACCTGCCCGATCCACAGTCCCTGCAGAGCTGAGACCCGTGGAGGCGACCGGAAGCGTGGGGCACGCCATCTTGAAAAGGCCACGAGACGCTGACCGTGCAGCCCACGAGTGACCCTCGAAGCTGTACACCGGGGTTTGAGAAGCCCCAGCCCCGAGCTCCACTTGCACCAAAGCTCACCCCTCCACACTCGACGAGTGCTGCGTGGGGCCCTTCTGCTTGTGTGCGCTCGACGCGTTGGCCCGGTCACTTGCCAGCTGGCTTGTGGCCCCTGTGCCGACGAAACTTGAAATACGACTTGCTTTTCTGGTTGCTCCAGATCTGCACCAGCTCCTGTGAAAAGGAGCACCCACTCTGACCCTCCTGGTTTGAGTGATAAGCAATCTCCCGGTTCTGCGTGGATTGCTTTTGCCAAGTGCTGTTTGCTGCAATCTTGAAGCCGACGGTGCTGACGGCGAGAGCCTACGTGGGACAGATCGTGACCTGCTCCTGGACGTCGCAGATGCCCCAGAGCCCACGTGACAGCGGAGAGAAGCCTATCGACAACCGCCTGATTGCGCCCGACATTGCCTGGTTCCGTCCTGGTTCCACCCTGGTCACTGCTGAGTGACCCAGACTCTGTCCCCTCTGCTTTCAGGTACTTTTCTACTTCGATCCACCCTTGGATTGCACCGGACACTTCTGCTTCACAGCGCCTGCAGCTGCAACAGCTTCAAGCACCAAGAACCTGCGTGACAGAACCCGACGCCACTTCGACCCTGTGCACCCACGGCCTGTGGGTGAGGTAACTTTGCAACGCCGGTGTCCTTACACTGGTACACACCTCTAGGGTCTGTGTCTAAAGTTTTGTGTTCCTAGGTTCAGCGGAAGTATCATTTAATTCACTTTATCCAGCTTTTACGCACCATTGACTTTACATTGGTGCGCGCCGCACTTTCCGTGCTGCACCCGTCTCCTGTGGGCTACTCCCGACTTCATCATTGCTAGTCCTGACTGCTCCCAGCGAATCTCTAGGCCCTAGGCCTAACCATTGTTCGATAAGTGTTACTTATACCATTTTTTTAGTATATGGTCTGAGTGGCCACCCGCCCTCATCCATAATTGTGCAACTTTATATGTTTTACTGTGCTTTTGATTTAACGCTTGTGCCCCTTTCCTCATAAAGAGTACTGGGGAGTAATTTAGAAATAAATACATATATTTTTATAATATATACTTGTGTGGTGTCCTTTCATTTGATTACAGGATTGTATGTGGTAAAACAGCTCGCTTAACACGACCTCTTAAGTTAAGCCTTTAAGGCTGCTTAGTCCATGCTACCACTAGGATAGCTTGTCTAACAAGGTTGACTTACAACCTGACATCTTTGGGGTTTGTTTGGACTGGTACCAAGTGGTTCCAGAATTGGAAACACTACATATCAGGCCAACTTCTCACACCAATATTATCACCTTAGCAGCTATGGAACGTCCAGCTCCAGTGCTGAACGTTCCATTGCGCAGGTGCAGTTGGAACGTCCAACGGCCGACTGCAGCACTTCCGAGGTAGTGGTGCCGTCGGCCGTTGGAATAGGCGCAGCACTTAAAAGCCTCGAAGAGGTGTGTTGTACTTCCTAGTAGTTGTATTTATAGAGTGCTTTATACTCTTAATGAGGACCAGAATTGCATTTGCGGAGAAGTAAAGCACATCAGTGTCCGTCATGCGCCAGAAGTGGAACAGTAAGTGCTTGTCATGGGGCCTAATATTGAATTCATGCTCCAAGAGCTATGTTTTGTTGCTATGCTTCTGTGAGAATATGAAGATAAAATGAGTGTGAGAGTGGCTTCTCGAGCATTTACTTCTAATTGATGGACAGAAGTGTGAGAGCACAGTATATCCTAGGTGTCAAGTATTTTGTGTGCAGAGATGGCTGAAACTGCTGAAACTGTGTCAGCATGGGTGTTGGATAGAAGTGTAAAGCTTGCCCAGCTGCAAAAGCCAATAACTGCCACCTATGTTGTGGTCTGTGTATCTACAGTTTGCATCATATAGACTATGGGGCTACAAAGTGTAAAAAGAGGACAGGAGTTACCATTGGAGATGCAAAATCGGGAATTAAGGCAGTTATGGGAGTGCATCCAAACAACCCCAAAACTACCTCAGTTGAAGAAAAAGGCCATGTGAACATCACAGTGCAATAAGGCCTACAAGTCCCACAGTACACATTGCTAAAGCCACCAATTAACTGGTATCAGAAAAGTGGACAGGCTTTGGAGGGCTACCACATTATTTAGAATCACTGCTAAATCCTGATGACAGAAAAAAAAATCTTGGATTCTCTGTCTTTGGCTAAAAGTGTGGTGAAGCACCCCGGCTGTGTATGTGTGGATGTGGTGTGATGTGATGACTGGGCCCCTCACCCCTGTTAAAATATTCCCAGGAGGCACTTAGTAGCCCACCATGGCTCTGATTACAGGTTGTATGATACCGACAAGGTGCAAACTCCACAACAGTAATTACCAGTAGAGTGCAGCAACAACCCACCTGTACTGTGCAATTAAGAGTTAATCCCCACGGAATGGAAAATTACTGTGCAGACCTGGATTTAACATGCCGTAGTAAGCACATTATTTTCTTTTTTGTAGGGTTAAACAAGCCCATTTAGCACCTGCCCTCAGAAGGTGGTAAAAGTGTGCAGTGGACTGTTTCAAGTTGAGGATGGTAGGAGTGGATTGGGGGAAGGAGTAAAGATCGTTGGCTGGCTGTGGGGAGCATCTAATGCTTTCTTTATGCCTTCTCTGAGGTTTATGCTAAGGTCATGGAAGGGGTCTGGGTTACAATGCTACCCTTTCTAACAGTAATTTTAACTGCTGGGTTTTCCGGACACTAAAATCAGAATTGCTGTTCCTGCACTCAGTAACTCTTGGTGCAGAAACACAGGACCTTCTGTAATTGTGCAGAAAGGGAATTCTGATCTGCATTGTTCTCAATCGGGGCCCATGTCTTGTATCGGCTCCTTGCAAGAGAGTTGGCTGAGCAGAGGGAGCGCAACACTATGAGGTACAAGAAGCAATGATAAAACAAACAAACAAAGCTTCCTCTACGTATAAATAGCTTTTGGATGACCTCAGTGGTTGCAGTGAACCAGATCAATTGATAACAATGCTCCCACAGTTCCCATACTTTTTGTTACATACAACCATTCCAGAACATATGTTACAGATCTTCCAGGTGGCTCTGGTTGAATGGGAAGGGAGGGGGGTCTCCTGTTCAGTGAGGCCAAAGAAAAGGCAGACAGAAAAAAAATACAAGCCTTCTCACTGGGGCGCCTGACACCTGAAAAAATGTAATGCATGTAATTTGTTTATGTCGGGATTGGACCTCAGTGCAGGGTCACTCCTTAACTTTTTGCTATCGCCCCTCCTGTTTTGTGAATTTGCCTTGATACTATTAGGATTCCTTGCAATTTACCGCTGCTAACAGGTGCTAAATTGCTTGTGCTCTCTCCTTTACACATGGTAAAATTGACTACACCCAATTGGACCTATAATTTACTTGCAAGTCCCTATTAAAATGGTGCTACACGTATCAAGGGCCTGTAAACTAAATGCTACTAGGTGAACTGTTTATTGTACCACCCATTTAAGTAGCCCTTTAAAACATGTCTCAGGCTTTGCAAGCATACACATGACTTTTGGTTACAGGTATGGGCCCAAATTAATGTAATTTTTCATACCTGCATTCCCTTGTCTCCCACCCATCTCTTTTTGGGGAGTCTTTCTCATTGTTGGGTCAGAACTGATCTCCATGTTCGTATTGTTGATTTGCTACTGGCTGTTGCATTTCAACAAATTACTATTAATTGGAAGACTTCCTCTGCCATTTCTTTCAGAGCATGGTGGTATAATGTTTGTCATAATCACAGACTTGATATTGCTTTTGTTTTTCCTGCCCAGATGGCAGCCAAACGTGCTGACCTATGGCTTCCTGTCACGATGTATCTGGATAATTGTACAACTCGTTCATTTTGTCCACGACCTGCTCAGCAGGAGGTCTCCAAACCCCCCTGATGCCCTTCTCATTCCCTTTCTTTTTCAACATTATTATCTGCATATCTGCATTTGCATTTGCTTTTGTTGTATAAATATTGTGCCCTTTCTTTTTACTTTTTAGTGCCCATGATAAGTTTGTTGTAATTTCTCCAATTATACAGTATATTCAGATTTTTCTTCCCATGCTTCCCCTCCCCTCCCCGTTTTCCCCATATTTCTTTTGCTGTATTATGTATTGATACCTTGCATTATGATTAATAAACTTTTATTGAACTTAAAAACATGTCTCAGGCGTGCCTATGTATCCTGTAGTGTAGTTTTAGAATGCAAATTCAACCATGGCAAAATAATTCTTTTGCCAGGCCTAAACCTTCCTTTTTAATATATATAAACAGCCCCTAGAGAAGGGTGAATTGTATTTAAAAAGTAGGATATGTGTTTTTAAGTTTTACATGTTTCTGTAGCGAAAAACTCCCAAATCAATTTTTTCCTACTGTGACATCTACCTCGCCCTTAAGATAACATTGGGTTACCGTATTACATTTAATAAGTGCTAACTTTTGATTGGAAACAGTGAGAAAGGTCATATTTGGGCTTAAATAAATTGTAACTTAAAATCCTCTTTAATGGTAAAGTCGGATTGTAAATCACAATTCTGAAAATTCCACTTTTACAAAGTTGGCCTTTCCTTGTCCTAACCATTTCTTGCCTGCAGCCTTTGCCCTGGGTCACGCAGTTGGGGTTTGTGTATTCATCCCAGACAGTGGGACTGAGTGTTGGTGGGAAAGGCTATACTGCCAGGATGAGTGGGGATGAGCTGTTTCCTGTTCAACTTACATTTCAAAGGGTTGACTCCAGCACATTTACAAAGGAAGTTGACACATGTCTTTTGTCACACTAAACTACTTGAAACATTGGCAGAGGAAGGAAGGAACATTGCAGAATCATATGTGGGGGTAGCCTAGATGTTTACCCCACTAAAAAGGCTGCCACCAGGTAGAAATATTGGACACTCAGACCAACTCTTCAGTACACTCCTGGATCTATGGCGGACTTCAGAAGTGCTACCCCACTGTTTGAGGCATTCTTGCACTTCGGAGTTCTGCAGCTTGAGCCTACCTTGATGCTTGAACTCAGGACAAGCAGACTGACTCCAAGGGCATGTTGGCTGGCCTCCTTTGGGAGCTACAGTGACAATGTAGAAATCTTCACCATATCTCTGTCCATCGACAACAAAACCTCCTCCTAGAACACCGTTAGCTGCCTTGCCTTGCTGAACTTTACCTTCTCATGAACTTTTCCTTGAAAATATTTCTATGTTCAAAAAGAAAGCCAAGAGGGGGCGTGGCTAGCAGCTGAGCGCGATGGCTACCTAGTTGAAGTAATCCGAACATAAATCCGTGAACATAGCAATCTCCAGGGGCTGGAACTGAGGTCTGCGACCGGGCGGAAGCAGCTGGGGCAACTCCGGTGCTGGTCGGAAACCGGGCAGTGAAGATCCGATCGAGTGAGCAGGAGTGGCCCACAAGGGAAACGGCAGCCGGGGTCTAAAGTACAGCAGGAGAGCCGGCGTAAGAAGCGAGGGAGTGGAGGACAGAGCAGCAACGTACCGGTGAGGAGGGGTGCCCGAGGCTGAACCAGAGGAGACCTATACAGAGCTAAGTAAGGACAACAACCTAGCCCTCTCCCATCCCACGCCTACGGCAACAAAAGAACAGTACTCGCCGAGTAAGGAATAAAACACAGCAATTTATAAAAGCACGACTCGCGCTACAGAAACGGACCGCGCCAAACAGAGCCAGTGGTTCGAGGAGCTGAAGGCAGCGATGATTAACGCCACAACACCCTGAAGGGCGACCCCAGAGCTCTGCAAATGAAAAAGCGGGCCCCGGTCAGTAAAAACACTACAATAACAACGGTTAGCTGCGCCCAGCGTCGGTGATAACTGTGGGGTAGCTCTGACCTTGATGCAGCTGCGGTTCCACTCAAAGGCTAAAACACAGCCCCCCTGCTAACCTCTCTTCCACACTGATAGTACGGCACACACACGTGGGGGCCCAGAGAAAACGCAACACGTTAACAGCCACGGAGTCACGGCTACCACGTGGTCCGCACATCAACCCGCCCGGTTATATCCCACGGGCACAGAACGCATGGCTCCTAATAACCGGGAAGGGTGCAACTAAACTCTGATATTTAGACCCGCCGAGACAGTGTGCCCACCAAACCTCTCCCACTGAAGGGGTGGTGCAAAACATAGCACAGCAGTGAGGGGCAAAGGAAAAGGAGCGGTGACGCAGTTCAAGGCACAGCGACAAGAAGGGGCCCGGGACAGGGACGGATCACACTAACGCTCACCGGGGGTAAAAGGGCGATTAGAAGGCAAGACCCCTGGCGCTTACAAATAAGCGAGGGACGGCGTGGCAAGACCCACCACGACCCGTCACACACGGCCAAACAGCGGAATTGCACACAGCAGGGAATAAACGACCCCACGCGGAAAACACCATGGCAGGAAGGGGCCCTAAAAACAGCGCCACATAAGCCAAACTGGACAAATTTGGTTTTGAAAGAAACGCAACAACCCACTCAGAAGGACGCACACCGACAGGAAAAAGCCCGAACGGAGAAGGGGCAGGGGGGAAAAAAATCACTCTGGAAGACATCATGAAGGCACTGTCTTGCGTACAAACCACGGTGGGCACTATCTCTACCGACGTCTCATTGCTTCGAGCTGACTTACACAAAATGACGGACAGGGTGAAGGAAGTAGAGATAGTAACGAAATCTCTGGTCACGGACACATCGGAATTACAATCCGCCGTCTCTCAATTACAAAAAGAAAACAAACTGCTAGTAGAGAAGCTTGATGATCAGGAAGGGCGCGCAAGACGAAACAACGTACGTATAATTGGCATTCCGGAGATAGAAGGCAAACAAGCGATGCATCTCTACGTGGAGGAACTGGTGAAAACCAGGCTCCAACCCAAGGGACTTTCAAACTTCTTCTCCGCCTATACGTATGCACAACTCTACCATAACCTTTTTCCCAGACTACACTGCAGCAGTATCTAAACGCAGAAGGAGCTTTCAGGAGGTGAAACAAATATTGAGAGCCCAAGAGCTGCCATACTCTATGATCTTCCCTGCAAGGCTTCGAGTAGTTGCAGATGGAAAAACATGGTTTTTTGAAACGCCGGAAGCAGCGCAGGACTGGATCGAGGGATGGCGAACGGTGGGAAACCCGAATCATGGTAACAGACAACGCCGCCGACGAGAAGAAGAGGATGACCCCGGATCACAAGAAACAAGACACTCAGAATCGGAACAGACACTGAGCCGGGAGAAGGAATAGATGGATGGGCATGGCAAGTGCCATTGATGATCTGCCGATGGACCGGTCAGCAGGGACAAATAACAAGTATTATAACCAGGGCTGGGCCGGCCGAGATGGCGGACTGAGGTGGGCCCGAAGGATACGGAGGGCTGAGGCCTCCACTGGACCTCTTACCCCAGACAAGCAAGTTCTATGCTTTTGGGAGGGAAGGAGCACTCTGCTGAGTTGGGGTGGCGGGTAGTTACAATACCGCTAAGCAGGGAGGCAGGGAGGGCAGAGAAGGGAGGGGGGGAACAGTTGAGTTTTTTTGGAATTGGTTAGCAAAGGTTAGTGGCAAGGACTATAGGGAAGCGCAGCGATTGCAAAACAGATTTCTAGTTAGGGAGACGCGGTACACACTGCAGACCTGGCTTTGGTACACACAGGGGGAGCGTAATTATCACCCGTCCACAGACTACAAATTCACCGGCTCAGTAGCACCTCTAGCCGTACACCACAGACTGGGACACCCCGTGCTGTCACACACCACATATGGCGTCAAACTTAATACCTAATGGCTCGAGTGACATGACACAGAAAACATCAGTACACCCCCTTAAAGTTTTGACGTGGAACGTGAGAGGGCTGGGGGACAAAATAAAGAGGGGATTGATACTACACGCATTGAAACGTCATGGCCCGATGCTGGCTCTCCTCCAGGAGACACACCTCGTAGGAACAGCGTGCAAAGCACTAGATAGATGGGGGTACAAAATGGTCGCCCACTCCGAGTTTACCTCAGGGTCCAGGGGAACCGGCATATTGATTAGAAAGACGTCACCATTCCTGGTCCTGCAGACTAAGGTTGACGATCAAGGTCGGTTCGCAGCAGTTCAGGGCCAATGGGAGGGCAGACTCCTGAACAAAGTGTCGGTATATATACCTCCAGCACTCCTCTCGGTGGCTCTACCAGCACTCAGCGAATTCCTACTGACACTTCCGGAAGGGGACCTCATCCTGGGAGGAGATTTCAACACCACACTAGATGTAACCTTAGACAGATATCCTGCTTGACCGCAAACGCAAATGCCGTCACGATTCCAAGGATTCATAAACGCGATGGGTCTCATCGATATCTGGAGACACGCACATCCCGCTACTTGTCAATACACATACCACTCCACAGTACATAACACTCTTTCCCGGATAGATTATTTTCTACTCGTAGGCGCCAGCCTCCAAAACGTCGAGGAGGTGGACATACGACCAAGAGGCATTTCAGATCACTCCCCAATCATGCTGACACTCTCATGTCCAGAAAAAGCTCACCGGCGTGTATACCCCATTTATCCAGGTTACCTTAAGGTACCAGCCATTAAAAAAGAACTCCGTACAGCCACCAAACACTATTTTGAGGAAAACACGACGTCAGTAGAATCCGTTGTAATGGTGTGGGAAGCTTACAAAACGATATTTAGGGGACAGGCCATTGTGTCCATCACCGGTCATAAGCGATTACAGCAGAGAGAACTTACAGAGTTAGAACTGGCCCTCTCTGAGGCGGATAAAGCTCACACACTCGACCCAACACAGGACGCAGCTCATGTCCTGAAACTCCCCCACCAACAGTTCAAGGACTATCTGGAAAAGCGGACCATGGACAACATGACGAAGACTAAGCAGAAAATGTATGATATAGGAGACAAGGCCGGCAAACTGCTGGCATGGCTAGACAAGACACGAGACGGCACTAAAGGCATTTAACAATTACGATCACAGGAGGGTTCAGTTCACTCACACCCAGAAGAAATAGTACATTTACTAGCGGAACACTTCAAAAGGTTTACACTCCAACTACAATACTGACAGAAACAGAAATACAGGACTTACTTTGAGCAGATCGAAATGCCGACGCTGACATCAGAGACCGCATTAGAACTAAATGGGGAACTCACTTTAACAGAATTACACACTGCACTTAATGCAGTGAAATCAGGAAAGGCGCTGGGACCTAACGGGATACCCATAGAATGGTTTAAGCAAATGCCAGAAACACTAGGGCCATCCTTATTAGCGATGTACAATGAAAGTCTGGAGAGAGCGGAACTCCTGTTGGGCCAGTGTATCGCGACAATAGTGGCGATCCCGAAGCCTGGAAAACCGCCGGCGGAATGTATGTCATACTGCCCGATATCTCTTCTAAACGCAGAAGCCAAAATCTTAGCCAAACTGTTGGCGAACAGATTGATGACCCATCTGCCACAGTTAATTCACCCAGACCAATCCGGTTTCCTGCCTCACAGGAATACAGCTCTTAATTTGAGGCGTGTGCAGGGGGCGCTGGAGAGTGCCCCATTCCTAACGGGACCAACGGTGATATTATCACTGGATGCGAGAATGGCATTCGACATGGTAGAATGGAAATATTTGTTCGGAGTGCTACGGTGGGTCGGATTTGGCCATAAATTCTGTGCCTGGATAAGACTCCTATACACCAATCCTGTAGCCCGGGTAACTGCTAATGGCCATTTATCGGAAAAAATACCGCTAGCACGAGGAACGCGCCAGGGATGCCCACTATCCCTACTATTATTTGGACTAGTACTTGAACCCCTAGCAACTCTGATTAGGGCGACCCCGCTGCTGAAGGGAATCAGTTGGAGGGAGGGCTGGGAAGACCGCCTCTCACTCTAGGCGGATGATATTGTGGTGGAGTTCCTATTTTCCCAATAGGCTCTGCACATTGGAATAATATAAACAGCAGTGTAGACGTAGGACTGAGGTCGACTAAGTCTCTACTGACTATATTAGACTTAATTAGTTTTGCCAGCTAGCTCAGAGGTCACTAGAAACTTTCTTGAATGAACAGGGAGGAGTGAACTTCCCTGATTAGACAAGAAGGGATTCAGTTTCTGACAACCGCATACACATGACAACTTGCTCCCTCAGAATAAAGAGTGTATCTCTAGAGTTGTGTGAAAAAAATAGGCAGCTATTTCACTCAGTCAACCGTGCATACTTAGTTTCACCAGAGTGCAGAGAAATAGAGAGACAGGCATTTTCAATAAAAGGTGTTATTTATTGAGCAGTCTTCTTTCTCATGCAAGAGAAATGAATTGCCACAATGGCAATACTTATCATAAAGTAAAGTGCGTACAGTAAAAGTAGTGAAATAATACTGTGAAAGCATTGATATGGTTTCTTAGCCATATGGTACTTTAAAATGGATAAAATATATACATACATAAAAACATTGACTAACGTACTCAACTGGTGCTTCTAACTACGTCTACCCCGGTGTACCTGACCTAAGCCTAATACTTGGGAAGGAGTAAGTAAGTAGCAGTTTAAGTTAAGTTGGTTAAGATTGTTTTGCCAAGAATCTGCATCAAGAATTCTCTCAAGGGTTTAGTCAGCTCCGTACCTTGGTAATAGAATGTGGGAGGTCTGGTATCTCTTTCTTCAGGACTTGATCCCCAGGCAACCCGCAAGGGTAGCTGGAAACACCAGAGCTGGATTTTCTTGGCTGGAGAAAAAGACAGCGTCTCTCTCAGTGCGTCAAACGGGAGGGAAGGCTTCCATGGGCTCTCGGATCAGCTGGGCTCTCGGGCAAGTAGATAGCCGCTCTGCTCCAAACCACTGTGTGTTTGCTTAAGGCAACTGTTGGTATATTTATACCTGAAAGGTACCGAGGTTGACGTAAGGTTGGACATAAGACGTCACTAAGAACTAACAGTTCTTTCTGGACTCCAGGAGTTCTTGTTCAAATCAAAACAAAAGCAGGGGGGATTTCCCGGGCTGCTGGAGGCTTGGTTTGTTTAAAGAACGTGTTGTGCTTTCTAGGAGTCGATGGGAGTAGCCGTGCTGTGCTTTGGACTGCATGGGCTATTACTGAATATGGATATGATTCTTATGCCTTTATAAGGATATTATTAATTATAACCACATAAGGGCATGAATCGGGAATATCGAATTAGGGTCCTAGATAGAAACACAACAAAATGTTAGTGTATTTGACAGAGCCGGAGGCCGGCATACCTGAACTTCTTAATATCTGTAATACCCATGGAAGACTCTCGGGATACACAATCAACTGGACGAAATCGGTCATTTTCGTTTTAAGGGGACCCCCGCCAGCGCTTCCCTCAGACTGCGCGTTATTGATTGCAGAAGATTCCTTTAAATATTTAGGGATACACGTCATCAGAACCGCAACTGACTTCTTTGCTAAAAATTTGGCACCACCACTGGACAGGTTGAGACGTGACGTGATGCACTGGGCATCACTGCCCCTTACGCTGCTCGGGAGGGCGGCATTGTATAAAATGAAGGCACTCCCTAGATTCCTCTACATCCTAGAAAACACACCCAATCTCATATCACCCCACTACTTCCGTCAAGTAGCAGCACAAGTGTTGATCCTGCTCTGGGGCAACCGCCCAGCTCGTATAGCTCAAGCGAAGCTATACAAAAGCTGGTACGATGGGGGGATTGCACTACCGGACCTCCAACTATATTATTGGGCGGCACAACTTAAAATAATAAACCAATGGATTCACATACCCCAAGACGACCCAGCATACAGGCAGACATAGCACAGCTGGGAACAAATAATATGCTGGCAGTGCTGTATAACAAAAGATCAGTCTCAAAACTGATAGGCCCAACTAAACACACTGCCCAGCTCTGGCATGTGTCACAGACTCGGCTGGGGTGGAAGGGGGTGATAACCAAGATGACCCCACTGTGGCACACCAAGGCGCTAGGGCACCTACGACGAAATAAAGGATTCACACAATGGGACAGCATAGGCATATCCACGGTGGGAGACCTGTGGGATAAAGGAACGTTGCTGCCCTTTGAGCAGCTACAACAACAATATCAGCTGAGCTCGCAGGAGAAATTTAGATACATACAGATACGACACGCCTTATTGAAGGCACTACCACCTGACTCGGAAATCCCAGAGGCTCCGCCACTGGAAGACCGGCTGCTCACAGACTATAAGGAAACAGGGGCCACCTCATTCACATACAGGAAACTGCTAAATAACCTACCAGACTCCACAAATACACTGAGGCTTAGATGGGCGACAGAAGTGGGAGACTTAGAAGATCAGGAGTGGCTGGAAGCCCTAGCGTCACCTAAAGAGGTGGGAGTATCCAACAGGTTCAGACTAGTACAGCTCAAAATATTACACTGCATATACTATACCAGAACCACCCTACATAAACTACAGAGAGCACTACACCCATTCTGCCTCAGGAGATGTGGGGAGGAAGGCACCTTTTTCCACACCATATGGGATTGCCCAATACTGGTAAACTACTGGCGTCAAGTACTACGCACCATATCACAGACGACCAAGGTATCACTCCTACCACACTCGAGAAGGTGTTTACTAAATATATGGGAACCCAACGACCTCTCACGGTACATGCAGATCTGGGTTACCCTGGGCTTCATAATTGCTAAGTGAGACATCGCACTGAAATGGGGAGCAGCGGAGGTTCCAACATTGTCGGCAGGGTGCAGAAATATGGACTTGACAATGATCATCGAGCGCACAGTATATGCAAATAGGGGATGCCCACGAAAGTGGAATAAAATATGGATGACGTGGAATACTTACAGAGGGGACATATGCGACCCATTGCCAGAGTCAGAGGTAGATAGCTGAGACGAGGAGGGTGAAGAAAGTTAGGGAACATCCATAAGACCGAACAGAATAGGGAATCAGAGAGAAAATAGTACCGAAATGTGTGTAACAAAGAATTGTCTTGAAGTCGGTGACGTGATATAATTGAGTTTTGGGAATGTATCTGATATATGTGCTGCACAATGTCTTGCCACTTTGCTTATTGTTTCAATAAAAACAGTTTAAAAAAAAAAAAGAAAGCCAAGACTGGGCCCAATCCACCCCTTGTAGCCGAACCTCATCCCATCACAGTTGGCCTTACCTTTTGCCTTTGCCCTGGTTTTGTTCGATAAGATACCAGTGGTTGATGCTTTGATCTTTTAAGAACTAGTTTTCACTAAAAATGTAAAATTATGTAACTCTGATTCTGCTGAATGGATTTTATTTGTTTTGGTGTCATTTTATTCGGTAAATGTTACTCTATTTTTAAAAAATAGGTGTGGTGTGTTTTCCTGTTTGGTGTTTTCCCTTTATTACTGTTTGTGAGCTGCATAAATACTTGCACAGTGCCTTTAAGTTAACACCTTTACCGCGGCGAACATTCCCCCGCGGTGCGGGCGTTCGACGGAGTGGGCGGGGCTGCTTCGGCCAATGGTCGTGCGCAGCGCCCAGCAGATAGTGCACGCGTCGGCCACTGGCCGGCGCGAGCGGGGAAGGGTTTAAGCTTGATTGCTTTTGGGGTGCTGCAGCGCTGGTGGTGGCTGTAAAACAGAGCAGAACTCATCCTGAATCTGTGGAGTATCTTTCTAATGGTGCATTTCCCCGTCATCAAGGACCTACCAGGACAAAGATCAGCAACTTAGCGCTCTGACTGTGAGTAGCGCTACCTTGACTTTCACCGCTTTCCTTCTGGGGGACTGCAAGTCCCAAAACTTCCTCTGGCCACGCACACCTGGCCCGGATCATTGCCACGCCCACAGCCCCAGGCGCATTCAAATCACCTCGCCGCACTCGCTGTCGCGGGTGCCCCAGCGCTGGTGGTGGCTGTAAAACGGAGCAGAACTCATCCTGAATCTGTGGAGCATCTTTCTAATGGTGCATTTCCCCGTCATCAAGGACCTACCAGGACAAAAACCAGCAACCTAGCGCTCTGACTGTGAGTAGTGCTACCTTGACTTTCACCGCTTTCCTTTTGAGGGACTGCAAGTCCCAAAACTCCCTCTGGCCACGCACACTTGGCCCGGATCATCGCCACGCCCACAGCCCCAGGCGCATTCAAATCACCTCGCCGCACCCGCTATCGCGGGTGCCGCAACGCTGGTGGTGGCTGTTAAATGGAGCAGAACTCATCCTGAATCTGTGGAGTATCTTTCTAACGGTGCATTTCCCCGTCATCAAGGACCTACCAGGACAAAGACCAGCAACTTAGCGCTCTGACTGTGAGTAGCTCTACCTTGACTTTCACCGCTTTCTTTGTGGGGGACTGCAAGTCCCAAAACTCCCTCTGGCCACGCACACCTGGGCCGGATCATCGCCACGCCCACGGCCCCAGGCGCATTCAAATCACCTCGCCGCAGCGCTGGTGGTGGCTGTAAAACGGAGCAGAACTCATCCTGAATCTGTGGAGTAACTTTCTAACGGTGCATTTCCCCGTCATCAAGGACCTACCAGGACAAAGACCAGCAACTTAGCGCTCTGACTGTGAGTAGCGCTACCTTGACTTTCACCGCTTTCTTTTTGGGGGACTGCAAGTCCCAAAACTCCCTCTGGCCACGCACACCTGGGCCGGATCATCGCCACGCCCACGGCCCCAGGCGCATTCAAATCACCTCGCCGCAGCACTGGTGGTGGCTGTAAAACAGAGCAGAACTCATCCTGAATCTGTGGAGTACCTTTCTAACGGTGCATTTCCCCGTCATCAAGGACCTACCAGGACAAAGACCAGCAACTTAGCGCTCTGACTGTGAGTAGCGCTACCTTGACTTTCACCGCTTTCCTTTTGGGGGACTGCAAGTCCCAAAACTCCCTCTGGCCACGCACACCTGGCCCGGATCATTGCCACGCCCACAGCCCCAGGCGCATTCAAATCACCTCGCCGCACCCGCTCTCGCGGGTGCCCCAGCTCTGGTGGTGGCTGTAAAATGGAGCAGAACTCTTCCTGAATCTGTGGAGTATCTTTCTAACTGTGCATTTCCCTGTCATCAAGGACTTACCAGGACAAAGACCAACAACTTAGCGCTCTGACTGTGAGTAGCGCTACTTTGACTTTCACTGCTTTCCTTTTGGGGGACTGCAAGTCCCAAAACTCCCTCTGGCCACGCACACCTGGCCCGGATCATCACCACGCCCACAGCCCCAGGCGATATTTAACCGCCCTTCCTTTTCCGCGACCCGGGAATGCGCCGAAGCGTCCCGGGAGGAGCCCGGGACAAGGGCGGGCCGGTTTTGGCCTTTAGTGGCCGGAAGAGGCCGGGTCGGGTCACCTCTCTTGGCCCTGTGGACTGGATTGGAATGGGGTAAAAGGACATCTTATATTCTCAGTAAGACTTTACTTTCAATCCGGCTATTGCTATTTGTTAACTCTGGTGAACTAGAATATAGAGCAATACTAAGTACATCTGCACTTAGTTCGGAGTATTACATGTGATAATCTTACACAGCTAGACGCTAGTATTTGAAACAGTAGGAAACTTAGCTCTTGCTGATGCCTGCCCCAGAAATAAAGAAACAGATGGCCCTAAAACCCCCATTACCCAGCCTGACAGCGATCGATCGTATGCTCCAGAAAACAATTGGGGTAGTGGCTAACACCATTGAGCATACTGAACGACGCCTATCACTTCCTGCTGGGTCTCTCCCATTTTTTCCACCTACCAATACATCGTCGACTACAATTATTTCCTTGGATTCAATTTTGGCCCCATCCTTTGTCTCCCTCCCTGGTACCCACCATGTTGCAAACATTCATATCAGTCCTCCTACTATTGACAATGCATCGCCAGAGTTTCTGCCCGCGCTGCCTAGACTATCTTTGACTTCAAACCATCTTTACTAATGAGTCATTAACTAATCCACCATTCCAGGTTGAGGACCCTATAGCTATTGGGTCAGGTGACGCTCCTACAAGCCCAATCCTTATTCCCGCCTCCCCTTTAAATATAAGGAATGTCCGAGGGTTACAACCAGAGAGGCCAAACTTAATACAAATAATTCTAACCCTGAATATTTAGTTACTAATGATAATCTAAACGTGGGAGGGCTAATACAGAAACATAAGAAGGCACCTACAACATTAGCCAAAACACAGGGTCCAAATACTAAAAAAGGCGCGCCTGTCGTAACACCTGCTTTAAGTAAAGACAGCAGTCTTAAGGACAGAAATAATGATAACCCACCCAGCTCCTTACTCTTCCCTTTACATGATGAGGGCCTATTGAATAAAAGCGTATAGGAGATAAAGTAGACAATCTGGAGAAAGTTTTGCTTAGCCGCGAGATTACTCTAGGGCAACCATCTGGTGTAGCGAATCCAAAGCCCACTATTAAGCAATCTTGTCTTACTACACAGAACACTCTCACAAGTAACAGGACTCAGCCTCTACCTGAGCGCAGAACCATAGCTAAACATACAACGACCACTGCGGACATCACGAGTAGACCCCCACAAAAAACCTTAAGGGCAGTGGATTCTAAGGAGCTGGAAAATGTAGAGGGCACTATAGATCAGGGCACGAACCAGGAGGGACATTTAAAAGCGAACCGAAGAGCAGTAAAGGACCCTTCCCCGACCAGAAAACCAAGCAGGACTTTCTCACGCATCGATCTCCCCCCGCAATCGCTACCCTATACGGTGGTACTAGTAGGTGTCCCAGAACTACCCCAATGAAGATCCGAATCCTTCCCCGAGCTTCGAAATAAAGTGGCCCACTGGCTTAACAAGAACAGGCCCCTGCCTCCTGATTTGTCAGGGCCCATATTATTTGCAAGGAAACTCAGCTGGCTGGGACACAGAAAAAAGGATCTCCCGGGGGATTGCGCTGTGGTAAACTTCAGGGACAGACTGGTCATAGAATACATCTCCAACTGGCCTCCCCAGTTTAGCGATGGCAAGATATTTACCAGGGACTTGAGCTTTTTCTACCCCAACTTCACACATTCCAATCTATCAACTATAATAAGGGACACACTAATAGACCATACTCAGAGGTCGGGGGGAGAGATATAACATCCCAACCTTTAACTATTTTAATAGGCTCTCGGATCTGGAGCAGGTAGATTGACTCACTGTAAGGGCTCTGACTGAACCCATAGGCCCTAGCGCTTCCGTTAATTCTTTACCCTTAGATAACTTAGAACAAAGTGGTGAAGCAAATAACGAAGCACTACCGAATTCTGCACAGGCCAGTTCCCGTGTGGAACACGTGGAAGTAGCCCATAAACCCGGAACAACACGGGGTGATCCCTCGCTGGGCATTCTGTTTTGGAATGTCGCGGGCCTCCGTTTAAAGGCTGGAAACAATATTTGGTTCGATTTCCTCCACGACTATAGTGTCTTGGGTTTACAGGAAACGTGGGCTACGGTGGAGCTTCATATTCAGGGTTATAGAACTTTTTCTTCTCTAGCTTTACCATCAGCCTCCCTTTAACTGCTTTACCATCTCCCTCTGTCAGGGCAAAGGGGGGATTGGTCATATATGTATGCAACACCCTACTACTCCAAAGAATTGATTCAGTAAAACTGGAACCAAACTATCAAATACTTATTCTGCACCAAACTAGTGCTAATGCTCTGATAATAGTGAACTTTTATAACAACCTACTCACGGATGACCTAATAAGTGTAATTAAGGAAATAGGCCTCTGTCTCCACGAACTAACCACTAAGGCCTGCAAGGAGCTGACCATAGTTTGGGGTGGGGACTTCAACCAGACCCTGTGCAAGCATAGCGCCAACCTACAATGCGGTATAGCGGACGAAAACAACGATCCGATAACCCACTTTCCTCATACTGCAGTTGGGAACATCTTGAATGAAACCCTGTGTGGCTTATCCGAATCTGTTAATGAAAAATGCGAAAAATCTCAGAAACCCCTGAATTGTCTGCTACTTAACTGTCGTTCGGCAACGAAACATGCATCAGACATAGCTGCCCTCATCATCAATAAGGAAATTGACTTGGCCATCCTCACGGAAACATGGCTCAATGAATCATCATCTCCTACCATGGACCTCTTAATACCACCCCAATATAACATTGTCAGGTTAGACAGACCAAGGAATGTGGGAGGTGGCATAGCTTGCATTCACCTCTCAGAGATCGAGGTCTGCCAATTCCAATCTGACCCCTTAGACTCCTGCGAATACCTTGGTATCAATGTAAGAACACCAAATAATCAAAGCTGCATCTTGCATGCATTCTATCATCCACCAGGAGAGAATGCAAAGTTCATAGAACAATTGATGGAGATCATAACGACTAACTCTAACTCGGATGCCAACAACATATTCCTAGGCGACTTTAACCTCCACTGGGATGACGGCAATGACAAACTGGTCAACGCGCTTAAAGTCTTCCTCAGTGAGCTAAAACTTATACAAGCTTGCAACCAACCCACTCACTCACAAGGAGCGACCTTAGACTGGATTATTGCAAGAAAGGATAAGGCATCAATCCTCGCTATAGACCCATGTGACTGGTCTGACCATCACGTCATAACATTCGCGATACCGATAATGAAAAAGGGTAGGCCCGTGCAACCACACAAGCTCAAGAAACTGATCCGAGACACAAAAGAGGCTAATATAGAACTACTGGTTGAAAGGTGTGAGAAAGATCTGAAACCACCTTACAATAAACAAAATGTAAATGAGCTGACGGAGCACTATACAACCGTGATCGATAATATCGTCAATGACACCATGCCCCAAAAACTGAAAAAAGTCTCAGAGAAACCAAAAAATCCGTGGTTTAATGAATCATTGAACGAGGACAGGCGCAAACTGATAATGGCCGAAAGGAAATGGAGACAACATCCCTCCTCCCCGGAGCTGAAAGCCCTCAGAAAAACTAGAAATGAATACAATAAAAAGATAATCAACTCCAAAAAAGAATTTATCCGATCGGAATTGGACAGAGCCACAAACAGACCGCGAAAACTCTTCGAGATTTTAAAACAGCAGTCAAACAAACTAGCCAAAACGGTTCAAGAGAATACAAAAACTCCCATAAGCTGCGAGGAATTCTCCTCATTTTTCACGGAAAAATCCAAATTGCTAGAGGTTGAACTCTCAAATGCAGCAACTAACCTCTCGACCCTTCCTCCACCTAAAAATGAGGCCAATGTCGCAACAGAAGATCTACAAACAAAAAATATGGCAAAATGGGATACATTTGAATTATATGACCAGAGAAAGATCGCCAAAACGCTGGCGGAACTCAGATCGAACAACCACTATCAAGATCCTCTACCGGGAAAATGTGTAAATCAGCCACACTCTAGTTCCGATCTGGACCGAGATAATAAATGCCTCACTTGCACAAGGAACCCTCCCGGACTGCCTAAAAACAGGGCAGGTAGTGCCCATCATTAAAAAGCCGACAGCTGATGCAACAGACCCTAACAACTATCGACCAGTGACCAACATCCCTCTACTGGCCAAACTCATTGAGAAATGCGTACAGGGCCAACTAAGTCAACATATCGCTAAATTCTCACTACTAGACGATTGCCAATCAGGATTCAGAACAGGACACAGTACTGAGACTGCGATCCTGCATATTGTCGATGATGCCCTTCAAGCCTTAGACCGAAATCAAACATGCCTACTAATCCTCCTAGACCTGTCATCAGCATTTGACACGGTAAACCACGAAGTGCTAATGACCAGGCTACAAAACAGGATGGGATTGTCCGGAAACGTGCTGAAATGGTTCAACTCCTTCCTACAAAATAGGACTCAACGATTCTTAGTGAATCAAGCAATCTCTTCCCCGAGCCCCAATGAAATCGGGGTCCCACAAGGCTCAACGTTATCCCCAGATCTATTCAACTTGTATGTAGAACCTCTCATGGAGATTCTTCAACAATCACAGATATCCTATCACATGTATGCTGACGACACGCAATTATACATAAAGATCGCCTCCCTCGAGGACATTGACCTAATGAACAAGACACTAAAGAGAGCACTGCAATGGTTAACAATGAACCATCTGAAACTAAACGCCCAGAAAACAGAATTCCTGCTAATTTCACCGACAAGGAGCCAATCGGATGTTAAGGAATGGATTAAATTGGTGACGGCGCTAAATTGCACCCCGACCCTAGTTAACTCAGCCAAGTCACTAGGAATCACCTTAGACGAAAACCTTGATATGAAAGACCATATTAATTCAATGGCCAAGAGCGCCCGCTTCCACTTAAATTACTTAAGAAAACTGAAACCCTTTATCTCAGAGTCGGATCTAAAACTGGCTATCCAATCACTAGTTATCTCGAGGATCGAATACGGCTGCACCACACTAGCTGGCCTACCGAAAACATCCACAGCACCACTAAAAGCCTGCCTCAACGCAGCGGCAAGACTCATCACGGGAACGAAGAAATTCGATCATATATCTCCTCACCTGAAAGCACTAAACTGGCTACCCTATGAAGCTAGAATTCAAATGAAGATGGCCTGTATTACACATAAAGCGGTTCACTACAACACGCCTAGATACCTAGCCAAGAAACTTAAGATATCAGGAGGTAACAGAGCAACTAGAAGCGCAAAAGAGCTGCTGCTGCGACCAGCCTTTTTCCACAAGAAAAAAACTTACAACAGAGCATTCTCTGGAGCTGCCCCCAGAATCTGGAACTCACTCCCGCCAAGCATCAGGAAGATTCAAAATACATTATCATTCAAACGAGAACTTAAGAGCCACTTGATGAGTAAATACCCTACATAGAGATACCTACGGACTACTGAGATGATCAGTTATGCTACCAGAGGATTGTCCACTTCAGGAATGTTGGAAGATCAATACCTGACATCTGTCTATGTCCATGTACAAGCCGAGGCTAGACACACTCTGCTACCTCATTTACTTGTGATCCTGTAACTATATCTCACTGACAAAACTATATAACCTCTACCTCACCTATCTATTTATCCACACTATCCTAATATGCACTGGAATACCATATATCTCTACCTCACCGAGCTTGGTTTGAGACCAATGCTAATTGCACAGACGTTAAGAACTTATATATCTAATCACGTCCATTCATTATATTGCCTTCTACCTCATATATATGTTGTTATTATTATTGTTACTATAATGTCTATTTGTTATTCTTTCCTGTTAAGCGCTCTGATACCCACGGGTCTTGTACGCGCTATATAAAACACTATAAATAAATAAATAAATAATAAATTAGATCTTACCATCGTTAATAATCTAGTAAACCCTCCTGCACCTGTTGTTCCTACCTACAACGGTAGAGGAAGGCTTAGTATATTAGATTTTATATTTATATCTGGGACAGTAGGAACGGCCCTCTTAAATTGCAAAACACATGACATCGCTGTCAGTGACCACTACCCGAACAGCATCACCTTAAAATCTCCCAAGAATTGTCAGAGGCCTAATATAGAAATCCTTCTGACCCAGAATAACCTTATAATGGACAGAGTAAACGGCTACTCACTAAGATGGGAGAAAGTGGATCCGCTGGCTATTACAAGAACTTTGGTTACAAGTTTTAGGCAGGAGTTCGCAAACTGTTTAGATCCAGCAACCACAAGTGAGGGAATACTTGTTAATTTTTCCAAATTACTGATAGGAATTAAGGAAAACCTTTCCATTAAAACGAAAACTGGTAAAATCATCTCTAAGGGGTGGTTTGATAGTTCCTGCACAAAAGCCCATCGGGACTTGAAAGTAGCCCTAAGTAGTAAAGACAGAACGCCAAAGGAAATTGCAGTTCTTAGAAAGACTTATAACCAGACACTAAAAATTAGAAAGAACACTCTTATACAAGAACTCTGGTCACAACTCCATAGACCGTTTACTTTAAGAGATAGTACAGCGTTTTGGAGAGTTTTGAAGTCCCCTTTCTTATTAGTTACACCGGATAACCCCAGTATCGAAGTTGCGGTTGAAGAGCAGTCGTGGGTTGAGTATTTTGAGCGGATATTCAGCCTCCCTTTAACTGCAAATCGACCAGCTTCAACTGGACCAGAACAAATGCACTTCCCGCTGCCTATCCATATTACCCATGTGGAGGTAGAACTTGCCCTAAAAGCCAGTAAGAATGGCAAGGCGCCAGGCCCTGATGGGGTCCCAATTGATCTTTTTAAGTACAGCATAGATCTGTGGTCCCCAATTCTAACCAGGGTCCTTCAAGCAACACGTGACCTTGGGCTTATTGAATCATGGTCCCAGTCAATCCTCGTGCCTATCTTTAAGAAAGGGGACCGCCGACTCTTATCTTGTTATCGTCCAATATCCCTCTTGGATTCATTGGGGAAAGTGGCCGGTCGTGTTATCTTAGAGCGCCTCCAATCGTGGGCTTCAGATAACAAAGTTCTCTCTGACCTGCAATTCGGGTTCCGGAGGGATTGGGAACCATTGAGCAAGCACTTAATTTGTCCTTATTGATAGGGAAATATGGAAGCGCTAAGGGAGGGGCCCTTTACATGGCATACATTGACCTCTCCGCAGCATTTGACTGCGTCAATCACAATAAGCTGTGGACTATTTTAGAAGATATGGGTATAGAGTCTCCTCTTTTAACATTCTTGCGGGAACTATACTCAGACGCCACAGCTAAAGTCAGATACGGTACGCGGGGTGAACTAACAAAGTCGTTCAAAGTTGAGCGAGGGGTAAGACAGGGTTGCGTCCTGGCCCCGTTTTTATTTAACTTGTATACTAATGGCCTAGAAAAAGCCATGCTGACGGGTAGCCAGTGTAGGAAGGTGGATATCTGACTATGGTTGCCCCTAACTTTTTGCCTAGTATTTTGCTGGTTTTTGACTTAGTTGGCCTGGGATCCTGCTATTCAGGACCCCAGGCTTCCTGCTCTCTCTGTTAAAATGGACTCCATGTACCTTAGGTACATATCTAATTGGATACTGGGTCACCTTATCAGCCCCTGTACAGTGTACCTTAGGTACCCAGGGCATAGGTGCACTCAGGGCCTACCAGGGGCTGCAGCATGTATTATGCCAGCCCTGGCTGGCCATCCAAATCTGACACAACTGGCTGATCAATCCGCTGGGGCAAGGTGGTGTAATCACCCTTTGCTGAAGATATAGTATACCTATATCTAAATCTAAAATGGACACATATACTCCTATAAGTCACTCCTATGGCAGGCCTTAACAATCCTGGAGGCAGAGTGCTTGGAATTATGTGAGATGGTGCTCTAGCATGAGCTGAGCCTGTCTGCAGCTTTCGGAACCAAGTCCTTTAGCTGTTTCCATGATAACGCTATGCCATATACTCTTAAGTGCATTATAATCCTCGCGGTTATTGCTAACTTTGGTATAGCATTATCAAAACATGTCAAGTAAGGTGTCATACGAATTGGAATACTACCCCCTCGCCAATTTTGGCGACGGGGGTAGCATTCCACCCTTCTAGAGGGACACGACATGTACCTAACTGTGAACCCCGGTTAAAGTTAACTCGAGCCTCAGCATCACAAAATGGATGCTGCCACCACAGACACAAGTCTGACCTCCTGCTGCTGGGAGTCCTTTCAGCGAGGGAGGTTTGGACAAAGGGTTTCCTGCCTTGGGAGGTGCTAGCACCACCCCAGACAGGATTTTGTGTATTGGGTAGGACTGGGCTCAAAGGAATGAGACATGCCTGGGGCACACAAGGTGCCCTGTGCATACACTGGTTCAAACCAGTTGCTGGGGCACTCCAGCCCCAGCTCTGGCGCGACACCGGACAAAGGATAGGGGGTGTAACCACCCCCCTTCCTGGTCCCACCCATAGGAGGGACCTAGTGATAGTACAGCCCCCTTTAGCAGGATAAAGGTAGGAGCTGGTCCCATTCCAAATCAGATTAATCCTGAACTGAAATTCTGCAGGAAGAAACTCTGGACTTCGGCTTTCTACAAAGAAGACTGAAGAAATCTCCCTTGTGGGCAAGGAGTATCCACCCTGCACAAGCAGGCACCATCAGCGTCCAGCGGCTTCACTTTGTCGTCTTCCCTCGAGGATCCAGACTTCAGAGCCCAACGAGACCCGGATTCCCAGACCTCTTCGACCTCTACCTACATCTGCAGCACAGCTGAGATCCGTGGGTGCGACGAGACACGTGGGACCGGCCATCTTGGAGAAACTGCACTTCGCTTCCAGCACGACTTCTGAGGTATCCTCGACCAAGTACTTTGGGGACTGAGAAGCCCCAGCCCCGAGCAGCTCCTGCACCGAAGACCAGCCCTCCAGCATCCACGAGATCTGCGCGGGGCCCTTCTGCCTGTTTGCTGCTTGACGCGTTGTCTGGTCACTTGACGGCTGGCTAGTGGCCTCCTAGACAACGATCCATGACATCAACACTGCTGGTGTGATTGCTCCAGGCTGGCCCTTGCTTCCTTCCAAAAGAGAGGCACCCCGGACCCTCCTGGTCCTCACCAGACGTCTTTTCCACTCACCGCGTGGGTTGTCTTTGCCAAGGCCTGTTGACTCCAAATCCGGATCTGACACCGCCGACAGTGAGAGCCTGCGTGGGACAGCTCGTGCCTCCATCCTGGTCATCGAAGACACCACATGGTCCACGTGGCTACAGAGTCAAGCGTCCACTCTTCACCTGATCGCGACGACAGCCTCTGGTTCCTTCCTGGTTCCACTCCAGTCACTGGCTAGTGACTTTTAACATTGTCCCCTCTACTTTCAGGTCTTCAGCATCTCTGATCCACCCTTGGATCACACCGGACATCTTCCTCCTGGTCGCCTGCAGCATCTTTCCTTTCAGGCTCTATAGACTTCAACGCCGGAACCCGACACAACTTCGCACCAGGGCAACCGCAGCCTGTGGGTGAGGTAACAAGAGCATTTCGGTGCTCAAGGGTAGATTGACTCTCCTAGTGTCCAGTTCCACAGTTGTTTTAGTCCTAACTAGTCAGAATTGTCCGTACTCACCTTTTTCTTGAACTGTACTGTCCATAGACGTTGTTACGCATCTCGCGTTTGAGTTCACACTCTGCACACGCGTCCCGTGGGCCTCCTATTACTTACCTAAAGTTAGGATAGCGTAGTTCCAGCGATCCTCCAGCCTCTGGACAGCTCCATTACTTTAATCAACTGACTTATACCATTAACTTAGTATATGGTTTGTTGCGCCCCTAGGGCAACATTGTCACTTGTGCAACTTAACATATTTTTCTTAAGAGTCTTGTCATGTGCGTAGCCCTCTGACCTCATAAAGAGTTCAGAGGTGTTTGTTAGTTAATAAATATCTTGTTTATTTTCATAACTACCTGTGTGGTGTCCTTTCATTTGGTATTCAAGGGGTTATATGTGGTAAAACAGCTGGCTTCACATGCCAAAAGAGTTTAGCCTAAGACTACTTTGTCCATGCTACCATTAGGATAGCTGGTCTATAAGGTTGACTTACAACCAATCACCATAAGGGTTGTTTGGACTGATACAAGGTGATCACTAGAACTAGTGAGCATCATATATCAGGCCAACTTCTCACATTGGTGTGAAGCGGTTGGGATTTGAGCTTGCTGTTGTTTTTACCAAATATAATCTTGAGATATCATTTGAAAGATCACATAAGGTACCATAGGTACATATAACAAAGCTTAGAAATACTCTGAGTTCTACTGAACCAGCTGTTGTAGTGTAAAGGGAGTAGCACACCCTGACTACAACACTTAGCAAGGGATCAGTAGGAAAACCCATAGTGTAGGTAAGTGCACCACTTACACCTCACTAGAAAGCATGTCTACCACAAGAGAGAACACAGTGACTCCCCTTGTGGGCAGTGACCCTCCACAGGTCCTTTCCAGATATGCAGCACTCAACTTCCAGGAGATGAGACAATTGTGTACCTCCAGGCAACTGAAACAGGGTTCAAACCCTACCCTTCCTTTTCTGTTAGGTCTCTTAAAGACATATGAGGCCAGAAGGGCTTCTAATACAGGCCCCTCTAATCCAGCAGATGGAAGCATACCCCCAGTATAAGATGACTTTAACCTCCCTGAGACAGAAGATGTGGAGGAGGAGGATAGAGACTCATCTGATGGAGAGGTAGATAATGGTCAGAATAGAGTCAGCAGACTTACCAAGGCCAACTTAAGTCTACATGAGAATGGAACTGGGGGAGCCCCAGGCCCATCCTCAAGCAGGCCTAACCTTGGGAATAGACGAGTTAGGTCTCACTCCAGAGGCTCTAACAGATCTATTCACACCCATGTCTCTCAGGCATCTTCTCAGAGAGGGATGACATCCCCTCAGAGAAGAAAGCATGAAGCTAAGATGAGGGAAGTGAATCTGAGGATTGAGAGGGAAGAACTTGCCCTTGCCAAAGAGAAACTTGCCTTTGCCAGAGAGCAGAAATTGAGTGGGTTAGAACCCACTGGTGGCAGCATTATCCCTAGAGATAAAGACAGGAGTTTTGATAACAGAAACCTGAGTAAGATAGTGTCCCCCTTTAAGGTAGGGGATGACATCCACAAATGGATGACTGCTTTGGAGAGAGCCTGCAAAGTACAGCAGGTACCCCAGAGTCAGTGGGCAGCTATCTTGTGGCTCTCCTTTGAAGGTAAAGGAAGAGACAAGCTCCTCACTGTTAGAGATGAGGATGCTAATGATTACCAAGTCCTGAAAAATGCACGGATTGATGGGTTTGGCTTAACAACTGAACAGTACAGGTTGATGTTCAGAGACACCCAGAAAACTCAGTCTCAGGATTGGACTGACTTTGTTGATTGTGCCACTAAGGCTCTAGAAGATTGGCTACTGGGAAGTAAAGTTACTGACTTCACAGGATTGTATAATCTTATTATGAGAGAGCAAGTCTAATAATTGTCCGAACCAGTTATTACACCAGCACCTGGTAGACTCTGATCTGACCTCTCCACAAGAATTGGGTAAGAGGGCAGACAAATGGGTCAGAGCCAGGATTAGGCCTAAGAACCAGGGTGGTGACCAAAAGAAAGAATCAACCAAGCCCCAAGAGAAGGGTTGGAATAAATCTTTAGATCAAACCACATCAGGGCCCCAAAAATCCTCTGAAAAGGGTGGGTCCCAGAATCCTTCCAATACCCAAAAGAAACCTTATTGCCATACCTGCAAACAGGTAGGCCGTTGGAAAACTGACAGCAGTTGCCCAAAGGCCAACAATAAGGAAAATATTCCTCCAGGTAATACTCCAACACCTCCTGTTACTACTAGTAGTAATACCCCAGGTGGTGGGAGTACCCCCAAGAATTTGGTTGGGCATACTTGGGGAACTCAGATGGACTCTGGCCTAACCAGGTCCCCTACTACAGATACTCTTGTCTGTGAGACTGACATGGGGTTTGCCAACTTCACTGCTTGTCCCAACACTTTGGACAAGTACAGACAGGAGCCCCTCATCAATGGTCTAAAAGTTGAGGCCTATAGAGACACAGGGGCTAGCATCACCATGGTGACTGAGTGCCTAGTCCGCTCAAGGCAACTTATACCTGGAGCCACATACCAGGTGACCAACATTGATGGAGTACAGAGAGATCATCCCATGGCAGTAGTCAATTTCAGTTGGGGAGGTGTCACTGGTCCCAAGAAAGTGGCAGTGTCATCAAACTTGCCTGTAGATTGCCTACTGGGGAATGATTTAGAGATCTCAGCCTTGGCTGAGGTAGAGCAAGAAATCCATTTTAAAATGGTAAACCTCCATGGTAAGGTTAGTGGGGCAGTGATGGCCACAGCCCCAGTCCAAGATGTCCTCCCTGAACAGGTCAGGAGGGCTGTACCAGTCACAGCCCAATCTCAGACAGATTCCTTCCCTGAACAGGTTGGCAAGGTTGTGATGGTAACAGCCCATATCCAAACTGAGTCCCCGCCTGAAAAGGTTGGTGGAGTTGTGATGGCCACAGCTCAAACTCAGACAGATGACAGTGTTGTGAAGCTTGAAACTATGGATCACTCCACTCAAACAGAGAGCATTGAGGCAGAAGAGAAATCTCCCTCCCACCAGACTTTAGGACAGGATCAGCCTCCTCAGAGAACTTATCTGACCCCTTGTGAAGAAACTGCTTCAGAGGTAGTCAGGCCTAGCCTGGCAGAGCCTCTGATGTCAGTGGACCCTTCCAAGGTGGGAACCAGTCTGGAGCAGGTAACCTGCCCATCTCTCCCCTGCCTCAGTCAGCTCAGGGCTGTAGACGTCAGGGAGGCCAGTGGTGGACCCCAAAGGGCCCCCTGTCCAAAAGAACTCCCCAATCAGCAGATTAATGGCACTGAAGCTAGCAGACCTAGCCAAGTGAAACTAAAACAAACTCCTGAGGGATCCCCCTTAAACTTAGTTAGGGACCTCCCACAGATGACACTGTTGGGCACAGCCAAACCTGGGACCTAAGGGCCCCAAACCTGACTTGTCCCTCCAGTAAGCCAAACAGAGGAACCCAGCCTCCAGCTTTAGGTAGCCAGAGGTTGACCCTGAGAGCACATTGCAACTCAGTCCTGGAAAGAAAGGCATATATGGTGGATAGTGATTGGAGGAAGTTGAGCCCAACATTAGTGGAGCCTCACTTCAGTTCTCCATCCCAGCACCAGCCTTTTACTTTGCCAAAACACACCACAGGTAGAGAATCCTTATGGTGGAGACCCTCAGATACCCTTAGGGTGAGGGATTGCTTAGTGGACCATGAGATAGGGGGTAACCATGCCAGAGCATGCACCTCCTCATATGGCCACTCAGGCAATATAGGCTTACCTGGTCAAGGATAGCCTTATCTCCTTTTGTTTGGGGGGGGTGGATATCTGACTATGGCTACCCCCAACTTTTTGCCTAGTGTTTTGCTGGTTTTCGACTTTTTTGGCCTGGGATCCCGCTATTCAGGACCCCAGGCTTCCTGCTCTCTCTGTTAAAATGGACTCCATGTACCTTAGGTACATATCTAATTGGATAGTGGGTCACCTTATCAGCCCCTGTACAGTGTACCTTAGGTACCCAGGGCATAGGTGCACTCAGGGCCTACCAGGGGATGCAGCATGTATTATGCCACCCCTGGCTGGCCATCCAAATCTGACACAACTGGCTGATCAATCAGCTGGGGCAAGGTGGTGTAATCACCCTTTGCTGTAGATATAGTATACCTATACCTAAACCTAAAATGGACACATATACTCCTATAAGTCACTCCTATGGCAGACCTTAACAATCCGGGAGGCAGAGTGCTTGGAATTATGTGAGATGGTGCTCTAGCATGAGCTGAGCCTGTCTGCAGCTTTCGGAACCAAGTCCTTTAGCTGTTTCCATGATAACGCTATGCCATATACTCTTAAGTGCATTATAATCCTCGCAGTTATTGCTAACTATGGTATAGCATTATCAAAACATGTCGAGTAAGGTGTCATACGAATTGGAATACTACCCCCTCTCCAATTCTGGCGACGGAGGTAGCATTCCACCCTTCTAGAGGGACACGACATGTACCTAACTGTGAACCCCGGTTAAAGTTAACTCGAGCCTCAGCATCACAAAATGGATGCTACCACCACAGACACAAGTCTGACCTCCTGCTGCTGGGAGTCCTTCCAGCGAGGGAGGCTTGGACAAAGGGTTTCCTGCCTTGGGAGGTGCTAGCACCACCCCAGACAGGATTTTGGGTATTGGGTAGGACCGGGCTGGAAGGAATGAGACATGCCTGGGGCACACAAGGTGCCCTGTGCATACACCAGTTCAAACCAGTTGCTGGGGCACTCCAGCCCCAGCTATGGCGCGACACTGGACAAAGGATAGGGGGTGTAACCACCCCCCTTCCTGGTCCCACCTATAAGAGGGACCTAGTGATAGTACAGCCCCCTTTAGAAGGATATAGGTAGGAGCTGGTCCCATTCCAAATCAGATTAATCCTGAACTGAAATTCTGCAAGAAGAAACTCTGGACTTCGACTTTCTACAAAGAAAACTGAAGAAATCTCCCTTGTGGGCAAGGAGTGTCCACACTTCACAAGCAGGCACCATCAGCGTCCAGCGGCTTCACTTTGTCGTCTTCCCTCGAGGATTCAGACTTCAGAGCCCGACGAGACCCGGATTACCAGACCTCTCCGACCTCTACCTACATCTGCAGCACAGCTGAGATCCGTGGGTGCGATGAGACACGTGGGACCGGCCATCTTGGAGAAACTGCACTTCGCTTCCAGCACGACTTCTGAGGTATCCTCAACCAAGTGCTTTGGGGACTGAGAAGCCCCAGCCCCGAGCAGCTCCTGCACCAAAGACCAGTCCTCCAGCATCCACGAGATCTGCGTGGGGCCCTTCTGCCTGTTTGCTGCTCGACGCATTGTCTGGTCACTTGCCGGCTGGCTAGTGGCCTCCTAGACGACGATCCACGACATCAACACTGCTGGTCTGGTTGCTCCAGACTGGCCCTTGCTTCCTTCCAAAAGAGAGGCACCCTGGACCCTCCTGGTCCTCACCAGACATCTTTTCCACTCACCGCGTGGGTTACCTTTGCCAAGGCCTGTTGACTCCAAATCCGGATCCGACACCACAGACAGCGAGAGCCTGCGTGGGACAGCTTGTGTCTCCAACTGTGGTTTTTGCATTTGTCACCCCGAGTGGGATGGGTATGCTCAGACGTGAGTCCCAAGCTCTCCACACCACTGGATTCAAGCAAGCCGGGCTGAAGACGGCTGGAATGACAGAAACCGGTCCTCGGTAGCTTGTTTCTGGTCCAGGGAAGGCATGGATTGGCAGTTCGGGCCTGACTGTTCCCATGAGGCACAGGGTCAGACTGATTTGCATATGGCCATGTCTGAACTGAGGTGGTGTGGTGTGCAAAAAAACGATGGATTTAGGCCCAGATCCCTGTACTGGGGTGGATGTATGACATTGTTCTGCATTCTTTGCATTTGTCACCCCGAGTGGGATGGGTATGCTCAGACGTGAGTCCCATGCTCTCCACACCACTGGATTCAAACAAGCCGGGCTGAAGATGGCTGGAATGCCAGAAACCGGTCCTCGGAAGCTTGTTTCCTGTCCAGGGAAGGCATGGCTTGTCAGTTCAGGCTGGACTGTTCCCATGAGGCACAGGGTCAGACTGATTTGCATATGGCCATGTCTGAACTGGGGTGGTGTGGAGTGCAAAACAACGATGGATTTAGGCCCAGATCTCTGTACTGGGGTGAATGTATGACATTGTTCTGCATTCTGTCCATCAATTGTGGTTTTTGCATTTGTCATTTGGAAGCAGGCATGTCCTATGTAGTAGACCTGATTCGGATCCAGCCTCTTCTTTTGTGGCACCGCATTTGGACGGCATGTGAGACCACTCTTTTCCGGGGAATCATAGAGGATTGTCTTTCCCTAGATATGGCTGTAAAGATTGGCTGGATCGCTTATGTTAGAAAATTCTTTACCGACCTTGAAATGATTCAGTACTATCTTTCACCCACCTCAATAGCTGTCATCCCGAGAAAGAAGTTTAAAAAGATCTGCCTGGCCCACTTAGAATCTCTCGAGTTGTTAGTGAGGTCTCAAAAGTCACGGTCCAGCACTCACTTCAGATACAAACATCTTTTAAGTTCCAGCCCTATCTAACCTACAACTTTGAGAGATTCTTGTTAACCAGGTTTAGACTGGACATTTTCCACCAACTGGTCACCTTTCCTAAGACCAACATTTGGAAAAAACCTCTTCAGACTTGTCCTTGTGATGACAGCTCACCCCAAACGACAATTCATATCATACTGTTCTGTAAGTTTTACAAGGAACTGAGGCATTATTGGCTTTTGCCTATCCTCAAAGTCATGGGCTTACGTAGGTGCCGCCCAGCTTATTTGGCACTACAATTCTTAGACGCTGAACCTTTTGCCAGACTGGTAGCAATATTTCTGAAAGTAGGTATTAAACACAGGCAGAACTTGGGCTGAAATTTTATGTCAAAACACGCTGCGGTGTGCTAGCCCCCTGAAACTTAGATCCGGGTGTTAGACTCTTGGATCTTAGATTGCGCTATCTCAGTATTGTTTTTTAGCTTCTGAGTTCATTTGTTTAGCAGCTTGTATACAGGTGGAATCGTACAATGTGCAAAGACTTAACATACAATGTGAACGTGTCATTTGTTTTTAGCTTGTTTTTATCTGTTTTAGTCACTATCTTTTTAGTCGAATTTTAACTGGAATTTTTCTATATGTACTATAATGTGCTTTTTTCTTTTTGAGATATAATGAAAGGGTGTCATAAGTTGAATTCTGGAGTGTGTCCTTCTAATTGTAACTTATAAAAAAAACATTTGCACTAAGTGTAGTCTAATTGTGTATTACTAAACTGTTCGCACTTATTTTATATTAAAAGGACTGATTATGAGTTTAGCGGTACAGCGCCGGGTCCATCTCTCTGCAGAGCCGCAAAACCTGTGCTTAGGCCACCCACCAGATTAGGAGTATTTCTCATGTCCTGTGGGCTTTTTTCTGACGTTCCCACAGCAATGCCTCATAAAATGGACACCACAATGGGAGTGCAAAAAATAGCTCCTTCACAGCATGCATGGCTGTAAAGTCCATACCTTGTAGGAACTGGTGTGCATTCACACAGGGGGGCACATGTTGTGAAGCACCTTTCCTCTAAGCCACAGTTTTTATGGAGGAGAAACCGCCATAAAAACAGTGCTGAAGTGTAAACTTTCTTTTTTTAGCTTGTGAAAATACATTTTTGTGTTGTATTTCTTTATTGCATATTCAAACTATTTAACATAGAAAATTAAGTAGGGTTATACATACACTGGTCTGGGTTACATATACATTATCGATACAAACGTGTGACGTGTCAAAATAAAGTTTTGACACATTAATCCTACGGGTAACAATTGTCCACTGCAATTTACAAATGAGGGTGATAATGGGGAGAGGGAAGGGTAGGGGGAACCCCTTAAACAGAAACAAGATGGGGTGTATGTATGTGCATGCCTGCACAGGCACATTTGCTTGCCTCCTTCCCAACTGGACTGGGTGAGAAATACCAACCTCTCTAGGCACGCACACTCCTCCCCTTAACCCCCAACATTATTTATAGAAGAATGCGTCTCGCTTTGTTAGCACCTTGTTTCCTCTTGAGTGACGGACCAAGAAACAAGTACAGGAGGGACGTGGGGGCGGGGGAAGGTCACGGATACCGGATCGCCCCATAAAGATGATAGTAATAATGGCACTGAACACGACAGTAGTAAGAGTAATAGTAATATCAGCTGTTGTATACCTGTAGGTCAAACAGGAGGTCAGCCAACTGTCCCTTGTGGTCACTTATATAGTCCTAGGATCAAGGCAAGCAGGTCCAGTTTTCTTTAAGGTTCTTTAGGAAGCAAGACATTCTTTTGATTCTTCACAGGTCCAAGAGTATTCTGAGGTGAGATCTGCTGGGCCCACTTGTATGCCCAGTGCCAACCTGTGTGTGGTGGGCAAACATTTTTTAACACCCTAAACCAGTTCTAGTCAGTTCTTCCTGTCTCTTTGGGTATTAAACCAGCATGACTAGAGAGACAAAAGTGAAACAAGCTTAGGTGTGAGATTCATCTTCCAGTGGCAGGGTAAGCAACCTTTCAAGGTCAGGAAGGGGTTGGGCAGAGCCCTCAGGCCCTCCAAGCAAGTGAGAAGGCTCCCTTCTTACACCCACAGCCTTTTATCCTATGTCTGGGAGCAATGCACATCCCATCACAAGGAAGCCATCAGGGATGATATCTGGACATAGATAAGAAAGCCTTTTGATTATAGGAAGGAAAATTACAACTTTTTAAAAAGTATAGTTTCCCAAACAGTAATATAAAATCCGACTTTTCCATCAAGTTGGATTTTAAATGACCATTCAAATAAGGTCTTGACATTGTTTTCTACCTAGTCCCAATCTGAATTTAGCACTTATTAAACGTAATAGTGTAAACCAGTGTTGACCTCTGGGACAGCATGGCTTGCCATAGTAAAAAGGACCTTTGGAGATTTTTTTTAACTGTGTTTTATTGTTTTATATACCAACTCACAACATACAAACTGCACTTGTACATTAACAGTATGCAAACCACAATACAGTCCTCAATGCAGTTTAGGGTACGCTGCACACAAAGTATGTGCATAGGCAAGGTCCACAATATTGCATATGCCCTCGAGGGTGTCGAGAATCAAACTGCCCACTCCTGATCTGGCCTATCAGCACGAGTGTCTCCCATCTCCCAGTGCCTCTGAGTTGTTGGGGCTCCAAGACTAGGCCATCGAACTCTCTATGCCCCCCATATCTTTCGAAATTTCCAAGGGCAGCCCCTTAGTTTATATACTTCTCTTTATGCCTCCATACAGAGGGTCATACCTATCATGCATAGTTCCTTAGTCAGGGTTCCCCAGTCGCGCGCAATGTAAATTGTTTAATTTATTTATTTACTTAACTCCTTACCTCCATATGCCGGAGTTTACTACCCCCCACACTGCCTCTGCCCCGCCCCACCCCACAGCTCTCCCTGGTGAGCCGCTACTAAGCTGGGGACATTCTCATATGGTATGGAAGAAGGAGCTCACCGTGTCTGCATCTCAGGCAGCTAGGAGACTGACCTGCCCATCTTGAATAGCTCACTCCTATTGTTCTAAACCCTATGTGAGATTTTTAATTGGATGAACCTCAGGCTTGCTTTAATGGGGACCTCACATAGATGCATAAAAGCTGATTTCCATTCTAGGTCTTCCATTCCTCCTACATCAGCCTCCACCCGAGCTATGAGGTTTCATAAGTTGTTCAGTTAATTATTTATGAGTGTACGGTGCGTGTATGAAAATGCCTTGCTGGTCATCCATTCCAGCAATATTCGGCTTTCGTTAGGGCTACTACCCACCAAAGTGTTCAACTTTATGGATTCTGGTTTGGAGGTGTTTTTAACTAGTAAGTATCAGAAAATCTGGCATAGGTCTAGATTGTATTCATCTTGTACGTATCAGAATGTCTTCATTACTTCTCCTCTGACTCTGGGACACTGTTTGTGCCCAGTTATGTGGTGGCAGATGTGCAAGGGAGTCATTGCAGGGGCCTAAAGGTACGCAGGCAGTGGTGGATGAGGTGAGTCCGCCCTGGGTGGCAGGAGAGGGGGTGCCTGAGGGGAGAGTTTCCAGTATTACTTAGCATGACATTTCGACTATGTTTGTCCTGGGGAGGGCAGGCATGATCAGTGATCTATGTTTCTACATTGGTTGGTCAGTTTTTTTGGCAAAGTTCTTGGCAGGTTGCAAAGGTACTGGGTATGCTGGGTAGGCGCGTATTGACAAATCATATGAATGGGAGGATGATTTAGGATATTTACCCGGAAGTCTGGCAACTGGGTTATTATGTTAAGAGGTAAAAGAAAGAGTCCTCTCCTTCTTGAAGCACCCCTGGGTAAATGTTGCCTGTCTACAGAAGACACAACTCACAGATACAGAGATTGATAAGTTGGCCAAGAAGTAGATGGGGCACTTGTTTCATGCCTCTTATTCTCTTACACCAGGGGCGTACGGGTTTGGGTGGCCCCTGGGACACCGTTCTTGCCCAGTTATGTGGTGGCAGATGTTCAAGGGAGGTACATTTTTCTGCAGGGTAGGATTGATGGGAGGGCTCTCACATTGCTTAATATATATGCGCATAATGTTGATGACCCCTGTAGGAGAGTAGGGTCTGCAATCCTATGATCACCCGGACTTTTTGCTTTTGTTTCACTGGTTTACGACTTTCTAGGGCTGTGGGCCTGCTAATCAGACCCACAGCCTAGCTGTTCTCTCACTAAATTGATGCGTGTACCTTAGGTGCATTACCCAATTGGAACTGGGCCACCTTGTCAGACCCTGTAACTCAGGGCATCGGTGTACCCAGGGCCTACCAGGGGCTGAAGCATGTATTATGCCACCCCTGGCTGGCCATCTAAATCTGACACAACTGGCTGCACGACAGCTGGGGCAACGTAGCGTACACGCTCGTTGCTGTAGGTATAGTATCCCTATATCTAAACTCAAAATGGACACCCGAGTTCCTATCAGTCACTCCTATGGCAGGCCTTAACAATCCTGAAGGCAGAGCGCGTGGAACCGTGTGAACTGGGCTCTGGCACGAGCCAAGCCCGGTTGCAGCTTGCGGAACCAAGACCCAATGGCTGTTCCATGATAACGCGTATCATATCGGTAACTTCGGTATAGCGTTATCAAGACATGTCGAGTAAGGTGTCATACGAATCGAGATGCTGCCCCTTCACCAATTCTGGCGACGAGGTTAGCATTCCGCCCTTCTAGAGGGACACGACATGTACGTAACTGTGAACCCCGGTTAAAGTTAACTAAAGCCTCAGCTCCACAAAATGGATGCTGCCACCTAAGACACGAGTCTGACCTCCTGCTGCTGGGAGTCCTTCCAGCGAGGAGAGCCTGGACAAAGGGTTTCCTGTCAAGGGTGGTGTTCGCACCGTCCCAGACAGGGTTTGTGTATTCTGGGTAGGTAGGGCTTTGCGAGAAGGTGACTGCGGAGTGGCACCCCGGTGCTCACTACGCATCTGCCGGTTAGAACCAGTTCCAGGGGCGCGCGGCCCCTGACCTGGGGAAAGTCCGGCAGGGGAGAGGGGTGTAACTACCCCCCTTCCTGGTCCCACCCTTAGGGCAGGACCTAGTCATGTACCCACCCCTTTCTTTACGATAAAAGCCGGAGCGGGGACCCTTCCAATTTAGATCATCTTTGAATCAAGAATACTTTCTACGAAAGGACTTCGAGACTCTTCTCAAGATTTCTCCCTTGTGACTAAGGAGTAGTCACCCTGCATCAGCGGGCACCATCTAAGAACTCTGCGGTTTGCTGCAAGTCCTTCCTCAAGGATCCGACGGCCCAGCTCGACGAGAACCGGCTTCCCTGGCACCTCTGACCTCTACCCATGTCGTCAGCTCAGCTGAGATCTGTGGGTGCGACGAGACCTCGAGGGACCGGCCATCATCAAAACCTGCACGCTTTCTTAATCAGCACGACCATCGAAGTAATTCTCTGGTGAGTGCTTTGGGGTCCGAGAAGCCCCGACCCTGAGCAGCTCCAGCACCGAAGTGCAGTCTCCCAGCATCTCCACGATCTGCGTGGGGCCCTTCCGCTCGCTGCTCAGCACGTCGTCTGGTCACTAGCCGCTGGCTTGTGCCCTTCCTTGACGACATCCGACAACCAACGCTGCTGGTCTGGTTGCTCCAGACTGGCCTTTGCTTCCATCTTTGAGAGAAGCACCCCGGACCCTCCTGGTCCACTCAAGACGCCATTTTAGGCCCACCACGTGGCCCTGAAATCTGCCAAGGCTTGTTGCCCCAATCCTGGGCCCAGCGACGCCGACAGCATCAACCTTCGTGGGACAGCTCGCACCTCCATCCTGGTCGCCGACAACGCCTCCTGGTCCGTGAGACTGCAGAGCCTAGCGTCGCCCACTCACCTAGTCGAGGTGACGGCCATCCGGTGCCTTCCTGGTACCCTCTGACTACTGACTAGTAGTACGAACTTGGTCCCCTTTGCTTTCAGGTATCAACGATCTCTGATCCAGGCTTGGATCTCCACGAACTATTCATCACTGGTCGCCGGCCAGCAACTCCTTTTCTTCCGGCTCCTGGCTCGTCAGCGAAGACCCCGACGCCTGTAAGACTTGTGCAGCCGCAGCCCTCGTGGCTAGGTAACTTCGGCATTTCGGTGCCTGCATAGCCTCCTTACTCTAGGGTCCCAAGTCCCTCGCTTCCGACTTGCCTTATCGGGTCCGCCCGAAACCATTAGAACTTTCTGTGCCCTCGGGCATTTGTTTTAATTGTGCACTTGAAGTATTTTCCTAAGAGTTTTGTTCTGTGCTTAGTACCCTGTCCTCATAAAGAGTCCAGGGCTGTTGTGATTCTTAATAAATATACTGTTTATTTTCATAACACTTGTGTGGTGTCCTTTCACTGGGTGTTCAAGGGGTATGTGATGGTATTACAGCTGGCTTAACACACCCTCTAGAGTTTAGCCCGAAGACTGCTCGTATCCACGCTACTAGGATAGCTGGTCTAAGGTTGACATACAACCAATCACCATAAGGGTCGTTTGGAACGATACATAGTGGTCGCTAGAATAGCGAACGCTGCATATCGGGCCAACTGCTCACATTGGTGGCAGCGGTGGGATTTGAGCTTGCTGTTGTTTTACCACGCGTATCCTAAGAATATCTTGTGAAAGATCGCATAAGTACTCCAGGTACATATAACTTAGCTTAGAATACTCTGAGTTCTACTGAACCAGCTGTTGTAGCTCCTCAAGGCTTAGCACACCTTGGCTACAACTCTTAGCAAGGGATCAGTAGGTAAACCCATAGTGTAGGTAGGTGCATCACTTACACCACACTAGAGGCAGCATGTCAGACAAAGGCGGAAACTCTGAGTCTCCCCTCGTGTCAGTCGACCTTCCACAGGTCACCTCCAGATATGCTGCGCTTAGCTTTCACGAGATGCGACAGATCTGTACATCTCGAAAGCTAAAACAGGGTGCAAACCCTACCATTCCGTTTCTGATTGGTCTCTTGGAGACTTATGATGCAAAGAGGGCGGGTAACACCGACCCTTCTCATCCCGAAATGGAGATGCCTCCCCTCGAGGGAACCCGAGGTGACCCTGACCTTATCCATCTCTCCGCCGAGGGCGAAGAGGAGGACGAGGAACCAGAGACATCCGGGGACGAGGCAGACAAAGGTCCAGTCATAGTTAGTCAGCTAACTCAGGACAACTTAAGCCGGCACGAGATTGGTACTAGGAGACCCCTGGGGCCTCTCTCGGGCCAGCTTAACATTGGGAACGGGCGAGTTAGGTCTCTGTCGAGAGGCTCTAACAGATCTGTTCGAACCAATGGCTCTCGAGGCTCTGCTCGAAGAGGGATGACATCACCTCAGAGAAGAGTGTACGAAGCAAAGGAGCGGGAAGTCAAACTGCGGATCGAAAGGGAAGAACTTGCCCTAGCCAAAGAGAGACTCGCCTTTGCTCGAGAGCAAGAGTTGAGTGGGACAATTCCCACTGGTGGCAGCATTCCCCCACGGGAACCCAGGAGTTTAGGCACTAAGCACCTGAATAAGATAGTGCCCCCCTTTAAGCAAGGGGACGACATCCACAAATGGATTACTGCTTTGGAGCGGGCCTGCACTGTACAGTGCGTCCCCCAGAGTCAGTGGGCAGCTATCTTGTGGCTCTCCTTTGAAGGTAAAGGTAGAGATAAGCTCCTCACCACAAGGGTCGAGGATGCTAACAATTACCAGGTCCTGAAGAACACACTGATTGATGGGTTCGGCCTAACCACTGAGCAGTACAGGTTGCTGTTCAGGGATACCCAGAAAACTCAGTCTCAGGACTGGTCTGATTTCGTTGATTGTGCCACTAAGGCTTTCGAGGGCTGGTTGCTGGGCAGTAAGGTTACTGATTACCAAGGATTGTATAATTTGATCATGCGAGAACAGATTTTAAACAATTGTCAGAACCAGTTGTTGCATCAGCACCTTGTCGACTCGGATCTGACCTCTCCCCAAGAATTGGGAAAGAAGGCAGACAGATGGGTCAGAACAAGGGTTAAGCAAAACCAGGGCCAGAACCAGGGTGGTCGGAAGAAAGCAGACCAGAAGGGTAAAGATTCGAAAGGGGAACAAACTGACCAGAAGTCTTCGACAGGTCCCCAACAACCCAAAGAGAGGGGGGGTCAGGCTTCCCAGAAAAAGAAGAATCAAGAAGGCCAGTCGAAAAGGTGGTGCCAATACTGTAAAAGTAAAACTCACTGGTTTAGTGAGTGCACCAAGAAAGGAGGGCAGACTCCTACTACTGCAGCCCCTAAGGCACCTGTGCCCCCTAGTACAGCCAGCAGTAGTAGTGCGCCTCCCAAGGGACTAGTTGGGTTAACCTTGGGTTCTGAGGGGTGTGACAGCTTAGCTGGTACACTCACTCAGGCTGTCCTTGTCTGTACAGGGGATGTGGATATATCCCCTGATGTCAGTCCCAATACTTTGGGCAAATACCGACAGACGCCTTTAACAAATGGAAGAATGGCTCAGACCTATAGGGACACTTGTGCCAGCGTCACCATGGTGACGCCTAACTTTGTGGACCCTGGACAGATCATGCCAGGTACCGATTTCCTGGTGACCAATGCCAGCAACGTCACTACCAGTCATAGTATGGCGATTGTTGCTTTCTCCTGGGGAGGGGTAAATGGCCAGAAAAAGGTTGTTCTTAGTTCAGACCTCCGAGTGGATTGTTTGTTGGGCAATGATTTGGAGTCATCACGATGGTCAGAAGTGGAGCAACGGACTCACATGGAGATGTTAGGCTTGCCAGCACACGTGTTTGCTGTGACCAGGTCACAGGTCAGACGATGCCCCACTGAACCGGTGCTGGATCCTGGAACAACGGACCAGACACCTCCCAAGAAGAGGAGCAGTCGGGTTAAGGCTTCGCCTTCCCCCTTGCCCCAGGTCGAGGATCAGGACTCAGAGGAGGCTCACCTCCAAGAATTGCGGGAAACTGAGCCTAAAGAACTCGAACTTGATCAAGTTGAGTTTCTGGGCTCAGGGGGACCCACACGAGAGGACCTGGGGAAGGACCAGTTAGACTGCCCTTCTCTTGAACCCCTCAGACAGCAGGCTGCTGCTGAGGCTGCTGGGAACGCCACAGGTACCCACAAGGTATACTGGGAAGATGGACTCCTGTACACTGAGGCAAGAGACCCCAAGCCTGGCATGACCAGGAGGCTGGTCGTCCCCTTGTCTCAGCGTGGTTTCCTCCTTACCTTGGCCCACGAGATTCCCTTAGCAGGACACTTAGGCCAGACGAAGACGTGGGACAGGCTTGTCTCACACTTTCACTGGCCTCACATGAACGAAGATACCAAGGAGTTTTGCCGCTCCTGTGTCACTTGCCAAGCCAGTGGTAAGTCAGGTGGCACGACAAAGGCCCCCCTTATACCAATGCCTGTGGTGGGGGTGCCCTTTGAACGGGTGGGGATTGACATCGTCGGTCCCATGGAACCACCAACAGCATCAGGGCACAAGTTTATACTGGTGGTAGTGGATCATGCCACCAGGTATCCTGAAGCTATTCCCCTTAGGACCACTACAGTGCCTGTTGTGGCAAGAGCCCTAGTTGGAGTATTCTCCAGAGTGGGCTTCCCTAAGGAGGTCGTCTCCGACAGAGGTGCAAACTTTATGTCGAGCTACTTAACTGCTATGTGGAAGAAATGTGGTGTCAACTACAAATTCACTACACCCTATCATCCACAATGCAATGGGCTTGTTGAGAGATTCAACAGGACCCTGAAAGGGATGATTCATGGACTACCTGAAAAGCTTCGGCGTAGATGGGACGTCCTGATCCCCTGCCTTTTATTCGCTTACAGAGAAGTCCCACAGAAGGGGGTTGGCTACAGCCCTTTTGAACTTTTGTACGGGCATCCTGTAAGAGGACCCCTGTGTTTGGTGAAGGAAGGATGGGAGAGACCTCTCAAAAAGCCTGCAACCAGCATAGTGGACTATGTGCTGGGCCTCCGCTCGCGGATGGCTGAGTACATGGAGAAGGCATCCGAAAACCTTAAGGCCAGCCAAGAACTCCAAAAAGCTTGGCATGACCAAAAGGCTGTCTTGACTGTTTATCAGCCCGGACAGAAGGTGTGGGTGTTGGAGCCAGTGGCCACAGCAGCACTCAAGGACAAATGGTCCGGGCCCTACACCATCCTGGAGAAAAAGGGAGAGGTCACCTACCTGGTAGACCTGGGAACTCCCCGGAGCCCCCACAGGGTGCTCCATGTCAACAGGCTCAAGGCATATGTCGACAGGAAGGACATGAGTTTGCTCATGGCCATAGATGAGGGACAGGAGGAGGAGAGTGACCCTCTCCCCGACCTGCTCACTCAGAATCCTGACGATGGATCGGTAGATGGTGTTGTCTTTTGTGGCAGCCTCTCCGAACATCAACAGGAGGATTGTAAACAGGTTCTTCAATCCTTCCGGCATATGTTCTCTCTAACACCCAGTCAGACCACTTGGTGCACCCATGAGGTTGACACTGGTGACAGCTTGCCCGTCAAGAGTAAAATCTACCGGCAGCCCGATCACGTTAGAGTCTGCATCAAGAGTGAAGTGCAGAAAATGTTGGAGCTGGGAGTCATTGAACCCTCGGATAGCCCTTGGGCTAGTCCCGTAGTTCTAGTGCCGAAACCTCACACCCCGGGCGGTAAGAAAGAGATGAGGTTCTGCGTAGACTACAGGGGTCTCAATGCAGTCACTAAGACTGACGCCCACCCAATACCAAGGGCAGACGAACTTATCGATAGATTGGCTTCGGCCAACTACTTAAGTACGTTTGACCTGACAGCTGGGTACTGGGAAATCAGGTTAGCTGAGGATGCCAAGCCTAAGACCGCATTTTCTACCCCTGGTGGGCATTATCAGTTCGTGGCGATGCCCTTCGGTTTGAAAAATGCACCTGCCACCTTCCAACGGTTGGTGAATCACGTTCTCACTGGGCTGGATGACTTCTGTGCGGCGTATTTTGACGATATTGCTGTCTTTAGCTCCACCTGGGAGGATCACCTGGTCCACCTGCGGAAAGTGTTAGAGGCTCTGCAAGCAGCAGGTCTCACTATCAAGGCTACCAAGTGCCAGATAGGGCCGACACAGGTTGTATACTTGGGCCACCTCGTCGGTGGAGGCCAAGTTCAGCCACTGGAGAGCAAGATACAGTCAATCAGGGACTGGGCTCCTCCAACCACCCAGACTCAGGTTCGAGCTTTCTTGGGCCTGACTGGTTACTACCGGAAGTTCGTCAGAAATTACGGATCAATTGTGACTCCGCTCAATGAACTGACGAGTAAAAAAATGCCAAAAAAGGTTCAGTGGACAGCGAGCTGTCAAAAAGCATTCGATGACCTAAAACAGGCCATGTGCACGGCACCTATCCTCAAGAGTCCAGACTACTCCAAACCATTCATTGTCCAAACAGATGCTTCTGAGTTGGGTGTGGGAGCTGTTCTATCTCAACTGAATTTTGATGGTAATGACCAGCCCATTGCTTTTATGAGCAGACGGCTGACCCCCAGAGAGAAAAATTGGTCAGCTATAGAGAGGGAGGCCTTCGCTCTGGTGTGGGCCCTGAAGAAACTGAGGCCATACTTGTTTGGCACTCATTTCAAGATTCAGACCAACCATAAGCCCCTCCTATGGCTAAATCAGATGAAGGGTGAAAACCCCAAACTGCTTAGGTGGTCCATTTCCCTACAGGGGATGGACTTCACAGTGGAGCATAGACCTGGCACTGATCATGGCAATGCAGATGGGCTCTCCAGGTATTTCCACTTAGAACAAGAAGACTCACCTGGTCAAGGTTAGCTTATTGTCCCAACGTTTGGGGGGGTCATGTAGGAGAGTAGGGTCTGCAATCCTATGATCACCCGGACTTTTTGCTTTTGTTTCACTGGTTTACGACTTTCTAGGGCTGTGGGCCTGCCAATCAGACCCACAGCCTAGCTGTTCTCTCACTAAATTGATGCGTGTACCTTAGGTGCATTACCCAATTGGAACTGGGCCACCTTGTCAGACCCTGTAACTCAGGGCATCGGTGTACCCAGGGCCTACCAGGGGCTGAAGCATGTATTATGCCACCCCTGGCTGGCCATCTAAATCTGACACAACTGGCTGCACGACAGCTGGGGCAACGTAGCGTACACGCTCGTTGCTGTAGGTCTAGTATCCCTATATCTAAACTCAAAATGAACACCCGAGTTCCTATCAGTCACTCCTATGGCAGGCCTTAACAATCCTGAAGGCAGAGCGCGTGGAACCGTGTGAACTGGGCTCTGGCACGAGCCAAGCCCGGTTGCAGCTTGCGGAACCAAGACCCAATGGCTGTTCCATGATAACGCGTATCATATCGGTAACTTCGGTATAGCGTTATCAAGACATGTCGAGTAAGGTGTCATACGAATCGGGATGCTGCCCCTTCACCAATTCTGGCGACGAGGTTAGCATTCCGCCCTTCTAGAGGGACACGACATGTACGTAACTGTGAACCCCGGTTAAAGTTAACTAAAGCCTCAGCTCCACAAAATGGATGCTGCCACCACAGACACGAGTCTGACCTCCTGCTGCTGGGAGTCCTTCCAGCGAGGAGAGCCTGGACAAAGGGTTTCCTGTCAAGGGCGGTGTTCGCACCGTCCCAGACAGGGTTGTGTATTCTGGGTAGGTAGGGCTTTGCGAGAAGGTGACTGCGGAGTGGCACCCCGGTGCTCACTACGCATCTGCCGGTTAGAACCAGTTCCAGGGGCGCGCGGCCCCTGACCTGGGGAAAGTCCGGCAGGGGAGAGGGGTGTAACTACCCCCCTTCCTGGTCCCACCCTTAGGGCAGGACCTAGTCATGTACCCACCCCTTTCTTTAGGATAAAGGCCAGAGCGGGGACCCTTCCAAATTAGATCATCTTTGAATCAAGAATACTTTCTACGAAAGGACTTCGAGACTCTTCTCAAGATTTCTCCCTTGTGACTAAGGAGTAGTCACCCTGCATCAGCGGGCACCATCTCAGAACTCTGCGGTTTGCTGCAAGTCCTTCCTCAAGGATCCGACGGCCCAGCTCGACGAGAACCGGCTTCCCTGGCACCTCTGACCTCTACCCACGTTGTCAGCTCAGCTGAGATCTGTGGGTGCGACGAGACCTCGAGGGACCGGCCATCATCAAAACCTGCACGCTTTCTTAATCAGCACGACCATCAAAGTAATTCTCTGGTGAGTGCTTTGGGGTCCGAGAAGCCCCGACCCTGAGCAGCTCCAGCACCGAAGTGCAGTCTCCCAGCATCTCCACGATCTGCGTGGGGCCCTTCCGCTCGCTGCTCAGCACGTTGTCTGGTCACTAGCCGCTGGCATGTGCCCTTCCTTGACGACATCCGACAACCAACGCTGCTGGTCTGGTTGCTCCAGACTGGCCTTTGCTTCCATCTTTGAGAGAAGCACCCCGGACCCTCCTGGTCCACTCAAGACGCCATTTTAGGCCCACCACGTGGCCCTGAAATCTGCCAAGGCTTGTTGCCCCAATCCTGGGCCCAGCGACGCCGACAGCATCAACCTTCGTGGGACAGCTCGCACCTCCATCCTGGTCGCCGACAACGCCTCCTGGTCCGTGAGACTGCAGAGCCTAGCGTCGCCCACTCACCTAGTCGAGGTGACGGCCATCCGGTGCCTTCCTGGTACCCTCTGACTACTGACTAGTAGTACGAACTTGGTCCCCTCTGCTTTCAGGTATCAACGATCTCTGATCCAGGCTTGGATCTCCACGAACTATTCATCACTGGTCGCCGGCCAGCAACTCCTTTTCTTCCGGCTCCTGGCTCGTCAGCGAAGACCCCGACGCCTGTAAGACTTGTGCAGCCGCAGCCCTCGTGGCTAGGTAACTTCGGCATTTCGGTGCCTGCATAGCCTCCTTACTCTAGGGACCCGAGTCCCTCGCTTCCGACTTGCCTTATCGGGTCCGCCCGAAACCATTAGAACTTTCCGTGCCCTCGGGCATTTTTTTTAATTGTGCACTTGAAGTATTTTCCTAAGAGTTTTGTTCTGTGCTTAGTACCCTGTCCTCATAAAGAGTCCAGGGCTGTTGTGATTCTTAATAAATATACTGTTTATTTTCATAACACTTGTGTGGTGTCCTTTCACTGGGTGTTCAAGGGGTATGTGATGGTATTACAGCTGGCTTAACACGCCCTCTAGAGTTTAGCCCGAAGACTGCTCGTATCCACGCTACTAGGATAGCTGGTCTAAGGTTGACATACAACCAATCACCATAAGGGTCGTTTGGAACGATACATAGTGGTCGCTAGAATAGCGAACGCTGCATATCGGGCCAACTGCTCACAACCCCCACTTTTACTTCAGGCTCCAGGGTCTGATGAGTTTGGATGTTGATGGCCCGCTCATTTGGTTGGGAGATTTCAATTGTGTGTTGGCCTGGGAAAGCGATAGGCATCCACCCAAGGCTGACATGAAGCTAAGAATGACTGCGTTGTTGCATGAGGTGATGTTTAATTTGGGGCTGTTGGATGTTTGGAGGGCATGTAGACCATTGGACAGTATCTTTACCTGCCATTCACTTACCCACTGCACTTTCAGTAGGCTAGATAAAGAGCTGGCTGCTGGATTTTTGTTGCGTCCTTGCCGACAGTGCTGCACTTGTCCCATTTTTGTCGGATCATTCACCATTGCTCAGTAAGATGGACTGGGGTAGGTACACAAACTCAGAATTGGCCATGTCTTTTCGCATGTGGTGGGAAAAACTACGCTGCTGTAGTCTTTAACTGAATATTTGCAGGTTAATTGGGGCTCGAACAGTGCCTGAGCAGTCGAATAGGAGGCCATAAAAGCTGTGATGAGAGGGCATTGCCTGGGTTTGACCTACGGGGTGTGCAGGCAGTTGCTGCAGTAGTTGCCTACAGAGGAAGAAGAACTGGCAAGCTTGCAGAGGCTAGACCTGACTAAACCGGAGCATTCACAGGATGAGTGGAGGGCGCAGAGGAGTATAACGGAATAGTGGGATAGGCTCTATGCATATACACTTACACAGCACAATTTTGAAGGGAGAGTGCTCCCCGTGATTTATCTGATATAATCGGACAAAGCTGTGGCAACTTCACGGGTGGAGGTGTGGCAGCCTTTCAGTGATTCTTGGAGGGGTGAATGGGAGGGGCACTCATAGCTCAGTGGATCAGGTTTGAGTTTTACTGGGCCCTATGGATCTGCCTCAGCTAGGCACAGTGGTAGCTGGGTAATTGGATGTGGAAGTTACGCTGGAGAAGTTTAGGGCACCTCAGTAATTGATACCTAAGAAGAAGGCCCCTGGCAGGGGAGATGGATTCCTAGCAGATTTTATCAGGGATTTACAGCTGCACTGACCCAGATCTTATTAGAGGTCTTCTTGGAAGCCAAGGAGAAAGGGCTACTCCCGCCTAGTATGAGTAAATGCCTTATATGCATGCTGCCTAATCCAGGGGGAACGCTTCAGAACCTACATCGTACCAACCATTTACAATGACAAAAACAGATAGCAACGCATGCTGCCCGCAGAAATTGCGACTGCTTTTAAATCTTTTGAATTGTACCTGAATTTGCTGCATGTTGGTCTTTTAAATACTGTCTATTGAATTTGCTGCTTGTTGCTTTTAAATACTGCCTAGTTTGCACATACCTTAAGAGTTGCATCGCCAGTCCCCGGTCCGCCACAGCTGTTGTGCCGATCATTGCGGAGGGATGTGGCTCTTCCCCTCTCACTCGCATTTCCGGGGGTGGAATTACCATATAAGTGCCATGCTGAAACGGAGGCGCGCAGCAGGCATGCTGATGGCGCGCCAAAGACGCGCCAAAGGCAAGCACATCTGCCCCCGTCCGTGTCTTGAACGCGACTAGCGCTAGCCTCGCTACCCAAGACCACAATGCAGCTAGAATATCTTGGTCCAGAGAAGAGTTATTTGCCTTCTCCCGGGTGGGCTGCTTGAGCATAGCGTGTATAGACTTGTCTACTCTGGAGGGCAGGAAAGACAACCTGAGACCACAATGTGATTTTTGTTCTTTTGGCCAGGAGAGGCGGCCAGGGAAGGCGGACGGGTGTATGGCTGATGCTTCGTTATCTCCACCTACAGCTGGGCCACAGACATCGCAGTCTCAGATGCAGGCCTGCCTAATCAACTGTAGATCCCTGCCAAAACATGCAGTTGAGATTTGGCTAAATCTTGAAGCTAACTCTTAGGACGTCATGTTTTTAACCGAAACCTGGCTGAAAGAGAGCTCCAATCTCGATATAGGTCTAGCCATCCCAGATGGCTACAGGATGGTAGCAGCGAACCGGACTGGTAATAGACGGGGTGGGCTTGCAGTGATTCTCAGGAAGGATTGGGAGATCTCGGCAAGACAAATTAAATTAGCAGGTTCTATAGAGACTATGTTGTTTTACATTAGAGTGTCTCCTAGCTCTTCTTATGCAGGGCTGTTGGTCTATAGACCTCCTGACTTCCTGTCCTCTCATTGGCAGGAGTTGTTTGATATCATTGCAGACTTATCTTTAAAATATTCTAACTTTCTAGTTCTTGGCGACTCCAATGTCCACATGGACAATGATAACTGCCCCTTGGCCCTCCAACTGACCGATACTCTTACGGGGTTAAACCTGATACAAAGGGTGTCAACACCTACCCACGCAGCCAGCCATATGTTGGACTTGATTTTCTCCAATGATTATACCCTTAAAGTGATGGATCCTTTGCCACTGACTTGGACGGACCATCCTTTGGTTCACTTCACTCTAACTGGCCTGGTTGGCACCAACCAGCTGAGTTTAGAGGCTGAAGACAGAAGAAATTGGAGGAAGATTTTACCTGTGCACATGGGGGCAGAATTACAGGAAACACTCGCCCTACTTATAGGAGATCCCAATCATGATGCGTCCGCTTTTGATGACTGGATTATCCTAGCTCCTGATAAAATAGCCCCCATCAAGCCCATGAAACCAGCCAGGAATAAACCGTTGCCCCTTGGTTTACGCTGGAATTGCCCCAGGAAAAAAGCCTATGTAAACTGCTCAAACACCTATGGCGGAAAAAGTACGACACAGAGGCCAGAAGCACATATAGAACAGTATTAAAAAGATTCCACAGGCTAAAACGCAATGCACTGAAGGAATATTTTATGGATCAAATAAAATCCTCCGATAACTCTCCAAGAGAAATTTTTAAAAGTGTGCAGGGTTTTTTGAAGCCACATGCCCTAAAGAGCACGATTGATCCCTCAGCTCGTTTATGTGAAGATCTAGCGAGTTTCTTTCAGGAAAAAATGCAAGCTATCTATGCCTCCTTCCCCAAGATAACACCATATAGGCTACCAGCTAAGATTGTGCCTATGACCCAGCATGTGGAAAGCTGGGCTGAATTTCGTCCTTTTAGCCTGGAAATTTCTATGCTGGAGCTGTACAAAGTTAAGTTCGGATCTCCGGCCGACCCTTGCCTACCTAGATTTTATCAACTTTTAGCCTCTTGGCTGAACCCCCATCTCAACTTCATCTGGAATTCCTCTTTGAAAGCAGGTATTTATCCAACTAAGTGGAAAACAGCTTATTTTCAACCTGTTCTTAAGAAAGAAGATGCAGACCTAAAGAATTTTAGGCCGATCTCTCTTCTCTCTGTTCCGTCTAAGGTACTGGAGAGGGAAGTCCAAGTACAACTGACCGAATTCTTAGAATCTCACAAACTTCTTCATGACTCTCAGTCGGGCTTCAGGTCTGATAATAGCACTGAGACTGTTTTGCTGGAGGTGGGGGAACCTGTAAGGGAGACGGTGGAATATGGGAACTGGGTGATGCTAGTGGTGCTGGATTTATCCGCAGCATTCGATATGGTATCACACCATATCCTCCTAGAAAGACTTGCGTTTCTGGGAGTGACGGGAACTACCCTAAACTGGTTCCGCTTCTTTTTGGAGAGACGGTCTTAAAAAGTGTACCTCCGCCCGCATGTGTCCTCTTCCAGCCCCCTAGTATGCCGAGTTCCGCAGGGCTCAGCCTTGAGCCTACTCTTTTCAATGTTTACCTTGCCCCCTAGCTCCAATAATTGAACAACTGGGGGTGAAGGTAATCTCGTATGCTGATGACACTCATCTTGTGTTCTCTTTTAGGGACCACTCAGAGACGGCATTTACTAATTTCAAGCAGGGTCTGCTGAAAGTGGCGACTTGGATGACTGACAGTTGCATGAAGTTAAACGCAGAAAAAACATAGGTTTTATTTTTTAATCAATCTTCTCCCCCCAGGCCAGAACTCTGATGGCCCTCAGAGCTCAATCCCCCACCCCTTCCTGCAAGGTCGGCCAGGAACCTGGGATTTAAGTTTGCTTCCAATCTATCAGGCAAATCTCAGATTGGCCAGGTCTCTTCCACATGTTTTTGGAAGCTAAAAGCCTTGAGAAAATTTCTGCATCTTCTGCCAATGGACTGCAGAAAGTCAGTAGTCCACGCATTAGTTATTTCACAGCTGGACTATGCAAACAGCCTATATCTGGGTATGCCAGACTACATAATCAGGAAACTGCAGACTGTACAAAATACTGCAGCAAGACTTATTAGGAATGAACCATACCGCCACCATATCTACCCCCATCTCCGGAGCCCTCACTGGTTGCCGGTTAAAAGACGTATAAAGGCTTTGGCCTTGGCTTAAAGAGCAACTAACGGCTATGGTCCACAATATATCCAGCAAAGACTCCGGAAATACCCTCAAACAAGGGCTCTGCGGTCTAACCATCAGGAGTTATTGGTGACGCAGCGCTTCAGGAAGGCCAGGATTGGGATCCGGGCTTTCTCAGTAGGAACAACCTTGCTATGGAACATCTACGAAAGGCCAAATCGTAACGCATATTCAGAAAAGCACTGAAAATTTGATTGTTTAACTTGAATTAAGCACTCCCAGTCTCCAAGGTATACTGTTGCTCCTGCTGTTAGCGCAGGGACACCTCCGTTGGAGGTAGCTGCACGTTCCATAAATGTCACTAATAATAATAATATCAAAATTCTGTGTAAGCTCTTGGCTTCTCATCTGAGACGGATTATGCCTGACCTGGTTCATGGAGACTAGTGTGGGTCTATTTCCCGCTGCAGCACGACATTGATTCTGAGGTGCCTTCTGCATGTGCTCCATGAGTTTAATGACAGCCAGGAGAACATAGTAGTGGCCTCAATTGATATTAACAAGCATTTGCAATGCAATAGGTCTCGCATTTAAGTAAGTTTGAGCAATTGGCATTGTAAACGACAATGTCTTTTTTTAATGATTTGGTTTTTTAAACATAAAAAAAGGCATTGCCATTTACAATGCCAATAGCTTAAACTCAAGTAAATGCGAGACCAATTGTATTGCAAATGCTTGTTTTCAATGTAGTCTGGTATAGCTTCTTGTTGGAGTGACTGGGGGGGTTGAAGGGAGATATTGTGCAAACAGCACGTCCTTGCCAATGTCACACATTATTACCACCCTGAGGTGTGCACAATGCACCCCACTCCCACAAAGAGCACTGCATTTTGAGGTGTGCCCTTTGGTTTCTTGGTCCTCGCGGGAGTGTTATACATTATTTTCAAGCATTGTACATATCTATCACATAAGCAGTAAGTCAAATTAAGGATTGTTCACAAATGCATACCAATTTTATCTAATAGTAAATGAGAAAGCACTAGAAACAAAATCAAATTTCACTATTATATTTCCACCCCACTTAGAAATAACAGAGAACAATTGTGTTGCCTTGAGCATCACTGCATCTCAATCCATTAGACTGTTTGTTACTTTTTACAACAAGGGAAGTGATCTTTATAATATATTTGATGGCTTAAATCCTTCTTTAAGCAAAAAAAGGTTTTTATTTTTTTCAGCGCTTTTGGCATTCTGCATTGTTACTAAAACATTTTATGCCCTAACTATATCCTGCTGAACTTCTCTGTTCTAAATATACTAAATTGTCTGTTACATCATAACATGTATTCCGTGCTCATAAAAAGTTTGCTGAAAATGCACAATGCAACAAGGGAAAACCAAGGAGTAACAACAAGGCCGAAGGATAATGCAGAACAAATATATCCCGGCATCATTTCCTAGCTTTTTGTGTTCTGCAAGGAGAAAACGTAAAAAAAAAAAACAAAGTTGCAGACTTCATGGGGCACAGTTGTGGTGGTGGGAACGTGCCTGCCTCGTCTGCCAGTTAGTGAGTGTAGCTCTCTGTGGCAATCTGTTGTTTATTTATGTACGGGTTAGGCCCTCTGTCCTTGAGCAATTAACCAGAGCCATTAAAGATGTAAGAAGAGCCACGCCCCTCGAGTGCCCAGACAGAACCCAGCTGTGTAGGGATTAACTGCCCCTATGGAATCCGAGCAACAAAGGGTTAAATACATCCCTGCCGTGACTTAATGCCACCTAGTAGGTCCCTGCACACTTATGTTCCTATATTGTATTGTAATCGCATTTATATAGCTCTTACTACCTCTAAATAGGCTTCAAAGAGCTTATATGTCATTTTGTTTGACAAGGCTGTATCAACTGAACTGCGCAATTAGCATATTACATTTGTTGTAGGAGCCACACGCCAGCCCTGGAGATCTATATAAAGTATGTGCGTCTCGATTGTAAGTGATTTCTGCCATCGTGAGCCACCTACACTTATTCGTATATTAAGAGCACGAGGGGCATGTAATTAAAGTATTGTCTTATATCTCTTCTCAAGCATGACTTTTTTTTGCCCATCTGCCTTTATTATGAGCACATTTTGCTGTTCATCACTGTATTGAGTTGCTTTATTCTGACAGTATTCCTTCCTTTTTCCAGGGATGAAGAAGTAGCTCTCAAACTACACACACATGAGATACATGTCGGGTAGGGTGGTAACAAACCACTGATTTCATTTTTCCTGTTAAATGTATTAACAAAATACTTGTTCACTTAAGGTTTTTTGCAGTAGCACTTCTCACACATATGGTCCTGAAGAAAGCCAAGCCAACGATCTTTACGGCTGAAACATGTCGACCTCACTTCTAGCCAATAGATAGTTCAAATTATCCCATACTATCCATATGGCATCAGGACAATTCCTAATAAACATATTTTTTGTCCTTTTAGTCATTTTTATTACACACACGTTTATCACTTGCACTGCACTCCATCAGTCCTCACATACCTTGAACAAACAAAGAGGCTGAGACTGTTTTGAGAGTAGGAGGTCTAGTATTTATGCCTAAGTACCATCTTTGGCTACAGGTGACCCCGCTCTCTTGGTTTTCCAGATGACGAAGTTCCGCCAAATGGGTGGGCTAATGGAAACCACACTCAAGCCAGAGATTGTGCGAGTTATGTACTATTGGTGAACTGTAGTTGCTCTTATATGGGTGGTCTTTCTATCACACCAAACACTCCGGTTCCCTTCCTTTAGTTAATAAGGCACTTAGATTTTAGCCAGGATCTTAACCTCACTGTTTAACAGGGAAATCGACCTGTACAAGGCACACAGGTTGCCAGGTTTCCCCACCTTGGGAATCACAACAATTGTTGCGTGTGTTAGGTCAGGTGGCAATTCACCTAATACCCGGGCCTCGTTAAACCTGGCCAAGACATGGGGGCCCCAGAATTGACAGGGTTCGCTTACAGAACTTCGCTGGTATTTCGATAGGTCCTAGAGTCTTACCCTGGCTACATTAGCCCTACCCCCTCTGATACTTCCTCAAGATAGAGCTCATGCTCCACACAATGTCTGTCCTCTGCATCTAATGTCGTAAGCTGCTGTTCCTCAAGGATGGCAATGGAATTTTCTCTTAAGTGCAGCGTATCACAGCATGCAAGGCCCGTTTGCACTGAGTGAGCATCTCCACTATATCTTTATCCGTATCAATACCAGACCCATCTTTCTGCTTGAGCTCTCCCACCTACAGCGGGCGAGGACACTGAATCTTTCTTTTCAGCAAAGTAAAGGGAATATGTTTTTATGCAGCTCCTTCATAGCTTCACCATCTTAAATCTCTTAGCTATTTAGTCACCAGCTACCCCTCTGCTCTCTAACTTTAACTCCCAGTATTGCCATGAGAGGGGCATGATCCAAAATTCTCTTCTACAAATATTCAACATCTATTTTATCAGAGCATACCACCGTCAGCACAAATACATTGCCCAGCAAGGAGAAAGAATACTTCCTGATTGTGGGATATTTAGCTCTCCGACATCCAGAAGATCCTTTGTATGTTTAAATTGCACCGACAGGGATGCGCTGTCTGTCAGCAAGGGTTGTGTACTTCAAAGAAGGGTTTTTTTGGTCAGGGATTTCACCAGGCGCTCAGCTAATATACGCAAAAAAGTGTAATTTCACCAAATGGTCTGTATGGTGCAGCTAGGCAAGGGGATAAGCCCTATAACCGCTCAATTAAGTGGTGGTAAAAAACCTACACAGAAAAGACAAAGACCAAACACCTAGGCATTGAATCTTGCAAGGAATTATAAGACTGAACTTTACACTAACAACATTTGAGAACTGTTACTTCCATCTGGAGAATACCTTTTTGTCTCTATTACACCAATGTTTACATTACTCTGATTTTCTTTTATGAGTGCCTAGGTGCTTGGTCTTTGTCTGTCAGCAAGGGTTGCTTTTGGGGAAGTCCTGCCTAGTGTCCCGTCAACTACATCGTTAAAGTCCAACCTATTATGTGAATGTCAGCGGAAGATTCGAGGAGCTAGGGCCCTAGTGCATCTAATAATTACTTTTGGAGTCTAAGTGGCACATATATGCTAATGATGAGCATCGATTTATGACCCCTAGAGACCAGGACCCTGAGAATCTTCCCAATGGGTCCAACCACGTTTTCTAAGTTTGGACAGTACTATTTTGTCAGGATCGCAACTCCTCACAACCCTTTTGCATACCTGCCATGCCCTAGGACCACATATTGACCCCTGTGTAGGCAGGCACAATGGTTCCCAGTCAGGTGTATTTCATGCAGTACTACCAGGTCTGGGGCTTGTTGTCTAATGTATGGTGTAGGTGCTCCTCTTTGGAGTTTACTATTCAGGTCCATGTCATCGGGGCATGCGCCCAATGAGCTAGTGTAATGGTTGTCCAACATCTTGGGTCAGCTACAGTAGTCCCTCCTCTTAAAGGACTGATCAATATCAAGTCAAGTGTACTGTGGACAACTAAGCAAGTGACTCCATGCTGTCTCATGGGACAGTTCTCCACTGTCTCATGACAGCTACGTTGGAGATCCCATCTCAGGGAGAACCCAGCAATTGTACAATTGGCGCGTTGAACAAATTCAAACCTCAAACTCCCCAAATGAAGGACGCAAGTCGCAGCTTCCCACCAAACTCTCCCCACCCCATAGTTTCTGATAAGGCAGTATCTGTTGCTTCATAACTCAACTACCCTCAACATGTCTCAAAACAGATCGATGGCTGTCCACCCTCTTCCCATACCCTAACTATACACTTAAAATGTTGTGAGATCCTTGTGCATCCTTCGAAGTCTGAATTCAGCAGTATCACTGTGGAACAGGCCCCAAGCCACCCCAGGTGCTTCGCCCCACTGTACATCTGCAGTATGACCCTTTCTGCTGTTCCAGGGGGCTACAAAACAGTTTGGTTATCTCAGCCTTTTATGTATTGACAGCAGTGGTGAAGCCCGGTTGCCTCCAGGGTCATCTCACTGGCGGGCAAAGCAGAACTAGCAGTATAGGAGAGCTTTTACTCATATAATGATGAGTCCCTTTTCCAACCTGCACCGTACTTATTGGGTACTGATGTGGTCCATCCGCCTAGTCGGTGACAGCTGGGCCTGGACCGAGGGACTACCCTGCAGGAGTCTACTTCTCAGGCGAGTCGGCCACCAACACCAGCTTTCAGCAGAGGTCTCTTTCCTCCCCACCATCATGTTTCCTTCACGTCTTCAAAGAAGTCTGTTTTCTCTTAATAAATTAACTTGAGTCTTGCCAGTTAGGAGAGCATCTATTTAATCTGCATTGCTCATAATGTAACTTTCACTGCAGCAAATATTAAGTCTCTGCTGTGGGACTTTCACTGTGTAGTCCGGGATGATCATTACTTTAATCGAAGTCAGCAGCAATGTTTGCCAGGTTCAGGCGATCTTGAGGATAGTGTCCTTGTCTGCATAGTTGAAGCAGTCAAAGGATGACCAGTCTGGGAGGAGCTCCAAGTGGTGGCTGAGGGGCAAGAGACCTGTGGGCCTCCTCTACAGTCAAACAGGAGTAGAGTTAATTTTGTAGGAGCCAGGATAAAAACTACATATTGAAGAACTGTTTAGTTGCAATCCTTTCATACCTTCTGAAATTTCCACCAGCCACAAATTATTGCACCTGGATCAGCCCTCCACCTCTTTCGCTTGTCTTTCAAGTTGGAGCACGACCTCCCAAAGTTTTGTAAAGTCAGCCTTCAAACTGCGTTGTTCATCTTCAGCCTAGGAAACCTGGGTCTCAACCTCCATTATGTGGTCTGTTACCCTTCAGAGGTCTTAGCATAGTAAGGAGACCTCCACCCCCCACTCCATCTATTCATCCATCTAGGGCCTCTCTTACATCACGTATAGTCTGTATATGGCCACTAAAGAAATCAATCCTCTTCTGCTGAAGCCGATTCAGTGTGGCCCCCTCGGTCATGGGTGCATCCAACAGATAGATGCTTGGTGAACTAGTCAATTGTCCCTTAAGAGGCCTAGTGAAGTAGTGTGGCTCACTGGTTAGAGGCGGCAGACCCGAGAGCAGAGGACGGCCCGGTACCAGGGTTCGATTCCCGGCGCGGCAGGTTTCTGGACCAGGGTCAGCGGACTCGATAATTCTCTCGCCTCGGTGCCCACTCTGATCAGCGATCACACTCGGCAACTCTGGGCATTAGCTTGCCTCATCTTCACTAACGGCCCCACCAGACCGCCGGGGATGCCTGGTCTCACCCTGGAGATACCCATTAAGGGACCATCTCTCAGGGAAGCCAGGAAGGGTTTCGCAGCGGTCGAAGCGCCTTGGGACCCTACGGGTAAGTAGTGCGCTATATAAATGCCAATACATTTGACACCCTTCCACCTTCACCATCTTACGTAGTGTATTGTATATACTCCATGCCAGGTATTAAGTCTCACCTCAGAGTCACTGAAGGTAAGCTGGGTCCAACGAACATGTGTGTCAAATTGTTGTGTCCCCCTCTTGGTGGGGAGGTGAGACGGAAGGGAAAGAAAGGCCTACATCAACCACCTCTTGTCAGTTTGGGGTGAGCCAGCAAGATTGACTGCTCCACAACCCTGGGGTCTAAATGATTTCCAAGTTTGACCAAATGAAGACATGGGCCATCCCCCTCATGGAATTACAGCCTCTCACAAATGCACACAAATGGCTCCGCTGGCAGGGGTCTCTGCTGCCCAGTCCAGGACTACCTTTTTTTAGGCTGAGTTTAAGTTACTCTGCAGGGAGCTAATGCCCAAGAGTACCACCAAGTCTTACCCATGGTGGCACACCTTGTCCCATATCGGCTCCTCAACTGAGGGGTAAATGGCTCCTCAACCCCTCTTGAACAGTGTCTAGCAGAGTCTTAATCATGGCCTTTGTGCTATTTTGGGTGCTGTGACCGCTGCCAAATCTTATCAGCCTCACAGCCCAGCACCCTGCCATGTCCCACCTGGAAAGGGAGTTCTTCCACCACTGTGGTTGGGGACACCGGTACCAGACAACTCAGGTTGTCCCATGCTCCCACATTTGTGACCCATCTCACCTCCCCGTGACTGGGAGGAGCATGAGTGGCCCAGCCAGCATCGCGTCGGAGGGCTCCTTGGCAGACAGCTTCCTCCTGCACCAAAACCCAACCTCGCCTAGAGAGCAGCCTACACTCCACCTGCCTACTCGGTCTATGGTGTCCGGCCCAACAGTCTTTCCAGCTCTTGAGGTGTTCTCCAACACTGGATTTCTGCATTCCAGAGTTTAACGGCCCTAGGGAGCTTTGGTGGTCCGACTGAGGCAGATGGACTGCGACGTAATGAGGGATATGTGGGGTCTCAGGCAGGAGCCTTAAGGAAGCTCTCCTGGACCCCATACATATCCACTTATACTGCTGTGTGACATCGCTGACTCCATTGAGTGTCCCGCCAATCCTCCAGGGCACAGCGCTCTCTCCTGATATAGTGCGCTCACTCGTGCAATGGAGATGGGGTCAACCACCCTTACAAACTGTCTTCTGCCCTCGGCCCCCCACCCTCAAAAAGGCAACTGACTCAACTTCTTGGGTAAGGATGTAGCAAATTTACTCCACATGAAACAAGGTGGTATAACTGTAAACAAATGACATTACAGAATAGAAAATATTACATAGACATTGCACATATCCTATTTACATCCCCAATTGGGGGTAACATCATAGAGAAAGACCAGGTGAGAAACGTTCACATTATACATTTCGACCATTGCCAGAGACTGCATAGCGGATTGGTCCCTGTCGGGGCATCCCATGATTCTTGGTCATGCCCCACATAACCTTCGGGGTACCCGAGGTAGGACTAGAAGGGTAGGGCCACCAGCAGGTCAGCCCTCCTTTCAACCAGCCTGACCCCTGTAAGGCTTCTCCCGAATGAGGCGTCCAACGGTGCAACTTAGTGCCTTCAAGCATGTGTCATTACACGGCTATGATGGGCATCCATGTAGTGATATGCTGGGGTGGGTGGGTGGCAACCATTCTGTCCGGCTCCCACAGCACGTCAGGGGACAAAGAGGGAGTCTCTGGGGGGTAGCCCCACTTTTAAAGGGCTCTACTCTGCCCCCTCGCCTCTGTTGAATAACTCATGACCACTTCCTGTCATGACCCACTTCTTTGGTCCCCCACCCCTCCACGGTGGAGCGACTAATGAAGCCCACCTACAAATGGCCGATGGGCTCTTGGCCATTACAGTGTGCGGACACCTGCCTCCGCACCTTCACTTTCACTTTGCAGTTATCTTAAGACTACCTCTTTGGTTTACAGTATCCGCTGCGCACGGAACTCCTTTCGCAGCTCACCTCCCTGCCGCAAAACTTCCTCGTTAACCTATCAAGAAACTCACCTGACAGGTAACCCCACCATGGCAGCGCATGCCTCCCCCTGCAGACGCCAAACTCTGGAAAGACCGTAAAACGTTTCATTGCATCTGTTAACAGCATTAGTGTAGAAGTTTCAACATCAACGACTCAAATTTGGCACATTGTCACGTCCCGATAAAATTAGCTTGATCACATTAAGAAATAAAAAGGTAGACTGACCAGTCAGGTAATGTCAACAATAAAAAGTCATTTTAAAATCTAGCACTGGCAAAGCCTATCATTTTGAAGTTTGTATAAAGTGAAAATGCTCTCTCGGGCTTCAGCAGAAACACGTGGATGGCTGTATGAGTGATCGCCTTCCTAATACTGAGAAGGTAAAACTTCCCTCACACGCCTAAAAGTACGAAGTAGTTGTGAAAGCTTACAGAGACTCGTAGGGTGACCAACCGTCTGTAAATTTCACGGACAGTCCGTAATTTGGACCTCACGTCCGTTGTCAGTGAGGAAACCTTTTTGGACGCCTTTTGTCCGTAATTTTGGCCATCACAGGGAGCAGCACTGCTGGGCTCCTCATGCCTCAGTGTACATTTGTGCGTTCTGTAAAATAAAAGGCAAAACTCTAATGCTGCAACTTTAGCAACGTAAGAAAACAGTTTATATAAAGAAGCCTGTAAAATAAGTTTAAAAGAACGGGTTATCGTTCTTTCACTGTCTCATCATTTTTTAACTGAAGTATTTTCAATATTATATCCAACAAAGCCATGGTTGCTGCTTTTTTTTATTTAAGCAACTAACAACCATTGACAAAGCCAATAGTCCTGGTTTTTGTTCGTGTAATGATACTTGCTGTATTATATATCTGGATGCAATGACAGAAACAACATAATACCAGTCGGGCGGAACACTACGCTAGCGCTGATTTTTAGCCTAGGTGTTTTAAACTATGCCCTTAACCACTTGGATGCTAGGCATTTTCCCGCTGTGTGCTGGAAAATGCCATTTTAGTGGCACCATGACGAGCTCAGCTCGTCATCAGCACACGACCCCCGTGGGTGATGACGAGCTGAGCTCGTCATCAGCATTGAAGGGGTTAATTACATCGAACACCCACTTTGAAGAGATGCCCCAGTTTTTTACACCACTTCAAGCGCTGGAAACAACACCATGTCACAGTCACCTCACATCCTGGCACTGTGCATCATGTGTGACTCATGACTTCTTCGTTTTCAGTCTGCCTAAGTGCAGGGGCATAGTGAACTTTCCCCCACCCCACCCCTTGCTTTAGGAACTACAGCGATGGTGAAGTTCTTCATGGGCCTCTTCTATCTGCAACTCTGTAGACAAAGGCTCAGATCATAATGTGAAAAGGTGGGTGAGTAAATAAGTGAAGGAATGTGTGAATGGCTGGATGGATGACTGAAACGATGAATGGATGAATGAAAGGGTGAATGGATAGATAAAAGAAAGGATGGATGGATGAGTGGAAGTATGGATGAGGGAACAGGTAAATAGATGGATGTATGGGTGGAAAGGTAGATGGATGGGTAAAAGGGTGGATGGGTATATGAAAGGATGGATGGATGAGTGAAAGCTTAGATGATGGGCGAGTGAATGGGTGGATAGATGAGTGAAAGGATGGACGGATTGAATTGATAAGTGAAATGGTGAATGTTTGGATGGATGAGTGAAAGAAGTAGATGGACAAAAGGATGAATAGATGAGTGAAGAAGTGAAAGGGTGGATGGATGAGAGAACGGATGGATGGATGAGTGAAAGGATGGATGAGTAATAGGATCAATGGATGGAATAAATGAATGGATGAGTAGATGGATGGATGGATGATGGATGGATGGATGGATGGATAAGTGAAAGAGGGATGGAGAGAGAAAGGGAGGATGAATGACTGAAAGAGTGAATGGGTGGAAGGATAAGTGACTGGGTGGATGGATGAGTAAGTGAATGAATGAATGGATGGATGGGTGAAAGGGTAAATGGCTGAATGGATGAGTGAATAGATGGATGGGTGAAAGAGTGGATGGATGACTGTACGGATGGATGGGGTGAAAGGGTGTATAGATGAATAATGGATGGATGACTGACAGGGTGGATGGAGGGATGGATGAGTGTAATGATGGATGGAAGGATATATGATGGATAGGTTTGCAAATGGTTGAATATGTTTGGATATAAATGGGCACATAGATGAAAGGACAGAATGAATGGTGAAAGACTGAATAATAGATAAAATAATGATTACACCTTGTAGCACCCATTATCTTAAGTAGCATTTCCTATACATTGACTTTCACGTTAATATGAGTCAGTGTCTCTATATAATGTGTGTGATGTAACGCACTCCGACACCCTGTCCTACATAATTGGGATGAGTAACACTATAAGAGAAATTAAATACACATGAGAGACGGTCTAAGTGAAGATGAGGGGCACCATTGAAGGGTGATAGCACGGCAGGACAGGCCGGACCGGGCATCGGGTGTTTCCCTGGGAGGCTGGAAAGGAGGGGGGGGGGGCGGTTTTGTTACTGGGGGCTGGCACTGCAAAGTTCCTTATATATCCAGTAGTTTTCAATCAACAATACAAGCAGCTTCACTTATATTCAGGTGTGGTTCACCATTGTCTGGTGATTAATGTACCTGCTGGAGCGAGATGCGAATTTTGAATTGTCTATGGCAGCAAGTTGCAGCCATACTGAAAAACCGTGAAGTGCACGATTGTCTCAACCTAATATAAACCTATTTTGACTTGTACTTAGATGGTTGTCTATTTACTTACATATATACTATTGCGTGACCACCTCTGACGTATCTGTAAAACTTACCTTTTGTGCAGAAGTTTTGTCCTGAATTTTGACCTTTTGTCCTGAATTTTTGTCCTGAATTTTGACCCTTTGTGCTGAATTTTTACACTCACCGTCCGGAATTTGCACCTATGCCAGTTGGTCACCCTAGAGACTCGCTCCGTATGACGTAGCTCGGTTAACGGTGCTTGAAAGCTGTGGGTCATTATGTGCCTCGATGCTACGGGAATAAACTGCGACCGTAAATGTTTCCATACTATGATATAAGCGACCGGGTGTGGTCACCGCAGTGAGCTCTAAAATAAGCATCCCGTGCTTTCCCGTTATCGACCACCCGCCCCCTCTTCACACCAGCAACACAGGTGGTACTAGGTAAAGACATGTCCATCGCTGACTCCACCCCCGGCCCGCCGGAGTGAAAGACCCCCTCACCTGGCAGGAGCTTGGTCCGTGGCTCTCTGCACCGCAGTCTCCTCGCCCTCATTTTCACTTTGCTCCGTTGCCTGATAACAGCCTACTTGGTTAATTATAGCCGCACGCACACGCAGAGCAGGGCCCAAGAGAGCAGCAGCAACATACGCACGTCAAACAAGACCATCATAGGAAACAGAACTTCCCTATTTTCTGACACATACGAGTGAGAAACAGGATGGCATCAGCTGGGACCTCGCAGTGTTTTAAGTTTGCTGAAAAAGGCGGAGGGTCTTTAAAGGAGATGTGCGCTAGGAAGCACAATTAAGAATAATATTCGAGAAGCGGCTATAACTAACAGCATGTCCTTTCGCATCTGACCTAGAGCCTCCCGTCCCTCTGGCAACCATCCTCCTTGCCTAGCACTCCCTCGGCGGAAATGGTACTCCAATAGGAGTGTGATGGTTAGTAGTTGTGTTGGTGCTGTCAAGGACAGCGCTGGCAGGGCAACGGGTGGAGGAAGCTGCAGTGGCCCACGGAAGAGTCCCCAGCTATGGCACTTTCATACAAAGCACTGCCTGGGGGCTTTCCTCACCCTGCTGCTTCCCTCTTCAGCCCCCCCCCCCCCCTCGTCAGCAAGTTCCCGATCCTCCTTATGTTAGTACTACTGGTATTTCTGTCCATGTTCTCTTGTTTATCCTGGTGGCCCTCTTTCTTATGACCCTGCTTCTCCTTTTCTTTCTTCAGGTTCTCATGAACTTTCCCCAGGTCCTCCGGGTCTTGGCCCTCAAACCCTCACGGGGGGCCACTCCTGGGCCTCCAGGAGTGGCCAGTAATGATGATTTTGTCTGCCCTGCCCCCAGGGCTTTAAGTGCGATGAAAACACTGAGGGGTTGCTCAAAGTGGAGTGACCAATGTAATTAAGGGAGTGGTTTAAAAACACATAAGCTAAAAATCTGTGCTTAGCATGGTGTGCCGCCCGACTTGTATTTTGCTGTTTCTGTCATTGCATCCAGATATTTGATACAAGTAACATCATGGTTACAACAAGTCAGGACTATTGGCTTTGTCAATGGTTTTTAGTTGCATAAGATGAATTAGCAGCAACTATGGCTTGTATATAATATTGAAAAAGCTTGCACTTAAAGCCCTGGTGACTCCACAACAATGTTGCTGCTGCTGAGTATCAAAAAGAGAAGGGAAATCCAGTGAGAAAATGACTCTTCAAAGGATTTCCCTTCCCCTACAACGCTCACCTGTGCCTGCTGTCACTGCAGTCCGGAAATAAACGGACCGCCTAGGCCAGGGCACAAAACAGAGCCCAAAAGAGACCCGCTTTGAGGCCCCCTTTAAAGAACTGCCGGTGCTCAGCACCGGTGAGACGCGAACAGGGCTTTAAGTGGGAAAAAATGGGGGTGCTCTAAAGGGCGTGGCAAATTTCTTAAAGGGGTTTAAGGCAGAGCAGGGTCACAATGGTTGCTGGAGAAATCTTGCTGCAGGCCGTAAAAGCAGGGTTGTGCCGGTTCTAACCAGCTGTTGTTGTGCCGATGGCTGGCACAATGACGTAGGTGGTGCTGCATGTTCAAAGAGAAGGGAAATCCCGAGAGAAAGTGTCTCTCTTCAAAGGATTTCCCTTCCTGCTACAATGACGTCACACTTTAAGCAGTGCACGTGCATGCTCACCCGAAACACCAACAAAAACCGGGTCGTCTGGTCACCCTAACGTTGACCTTTGAGTCCCGAAAATAGAGACCCCTTTCGAGGCCCCCCCAAAAAACTGGGGGTGCTCAGACCCCCCCTCACTTAAAGCCCTGGACCCGGAACACCTAAAGCCCTGCCTGCACCCTCCTTTGCTCCTCCTCATGTTCCCAGTTCACATTTGAGTAGTGATCCTCGTCCTCCGAGTCATCTGGTCTTCTGGCTCTTTTGATCTTAATTGTCATGGTCGTCCTACTATTGGTCTTCCTTGTTTCTGGTAGTCCTTCCCTTTTCCTCCCAGTCCTCGCCCTCCTAGTGGCCTTTAACTACCTGGATTTACTCTTCATCTTCCTTGTTCATGTCCTCCCCCTGGTTCCTCAGTTTGACACTTCATGTTCTTTATCTTTCTCCTTTTCCCTAACTAAAGAGAATCAAGCATGCACCCCAAACAGTTGCAGACCTGGTTGCCTGCATAGTGAACCTACGCAGTGCAGAGATGCTGTGAGGGGCAACATTTGTTTGCAAGGTTGCTGGAGGTAGCAACTACAGTACTGAATACAAACAGCCAGCCACACACAGCTAGGGAGAAACACCTTTCCCCCATAGAAATACTAGCAATGAAGAAGGGAACACCTGCAGTAAAGTGACCCTAAACCAGCAAGGGACCAACTCAAAGCAGCATTAGCTGGGTTGTGTTTGTTTCGTAATTGCATTTATATAGCGCTTACTACCCGTGACGAGGCTCCAAAGCCAGCCGCGGTCCGTGCAGGTAACAGTGGTGGGGAGGGGGGGGGGGGGGGGGGATTTCGAAGAAAGATGCAGAGGGAAAATTAAATAAATTATAAATTTTTCCTCTGCATCATCCCTCGAAATCCCATCTAACGTGGCTCCACCGGTGTTACCTGCACAAACTGCGGCTGTTCGTATAGCTTTTTCTGCGAGTTGCATGCTACTCCGGAACCCATATAGGATTAGTGGGTAATTTGTATAGTGAAATATGAATGTAATTTGAGTGGTGGATATGTTAGTCAGTTATTTGGTTTGAGAAGGATAGTGGAGGGATAGAAGAAGGAAAAAGGATTGCATTATTATATAGCGCTTAATGGTATCTGTATCATACCGCTACGCCTGCCAGTCGTAATTTTTAGATCAAGCCTAACTGCGCAAATGCAGATTGGTTGAAGTGTATGTCATTCCAAAAAGCTTTTTTCTCTATGTTTTCTTGTGGGAATATTTCTCACGTTCTCCTACCCTGGAGTATTGGCCTATTACAGGATTCGTTCTCTTAAGGCTTTGTACTTTGTATTTACACACTCTTTGCTGCTTGTACATCAGCTTTTTAAACATGGCGGCTGTCCACCTTTCTTTTCAGTTTATTTACTTTTGCAGCATTTGCAGCAGCCCGCACTTTAGCTCCACATGTTTAAATGTAAAGCGCTGCGTGCCGCGAATGCTACAAAAGTAAATAAATAGATAAGAAAGGCAGGCAGCCACCTATACATAATTTCCAGGTTTGCAGCTTGTATGTCTGCTTTAGCTTTACACATGGCGGCTGCCTGCCTTTCTTTTCTATTAATTAGGTCTCGCCTAGCAGCGCACATGCACTGCTTAGGAAAAGACCTAAAACCATTGCTTTGGCTTTTCAGCCAAAAACGTGCATGCGTTCCATTGCCTTCATTGGCAACGCATGCACGTGAGGCAACTCCCTTTCGGGAGCGAGCTTTGACACCATATGTTTGTAATTAACTTGCAAACATATGGTGCCCTTGCTCGTTCCCAGAAGGGAAACAGGCGCAGGCCTCTTCCTGTCTTCCCTCCCACCCCCTTCTTTAGCACGAGTCGCGCGCATGTTTGTTTTCTTTCGCTGATTCACCTCAAACACATGTCACTCAAGCAGCTGCTGGGTTGGAATGCTGTCATGAAATGCCTCGTGTTGTACTAAAACTGAGTCTTCAGTGCATGCACTGTGAATGACATAATCACAATGCGACGCTAGCTAAATCGGACTTTGTACTCTTTTAAAAATATATATATATTTGCGTGTATACTGGACTGCTGATTTTAACACAGAGTAGCCGCAATGTTAGCCAATCAGAGATTCCGGGCCTTTTGTCTTATTATGAGCATACCCTTTCAAGCAGGCATAATGCACAGTGCACATATAGCAGCTGTGGAAGGCGCTCAAATCTCTGCTCTTACTTTGTATGCCAAATGAGTGCAAAGTTCGACACAAACACTAAACTACTGTGACTGAACGGCATTCGTGGGCAGCCATTGTCTTCAACCTAATTAAAATCACTGCTGATTCTTCGGCAATCGTGCTGATTGCATGCTGTAGCGCTGTGCTCATTTGTAATTAAAACCCGTAAAGAAATGTTTGTGAACAACCTGGTATGTCCTTTGTTAGAAATTGGATTTCTGGTTGGCTGAGGCTTGCGCCGAAGCCAGGCAGAAACCACCACTCTAGTCAGGGCAAGGGAGTTACACGCCAAAGATAACCCCTGCTCACCCCCTTGGTAGCATGGCACAAGCAGTAAGGCTTATCCCGTAGGCAATGTGTAAAGCATTTGCGCACGCACCCACCAGAAAAAACATCCCAGGCCCCCCACAAAAGAAACTCCACACAAGGTTATATCAAAAATAGCCTTTGTATTCTCAAAACACATCAGATAGTAATCACACCATATACATTGTGCCAACTGGCACAGGCAATATTTACAAGGGATTATGTACACCTGACAGGGCCACATGGACCACTGTCAGCATCAGCACTTGGTAAAAATAGATAACTTGGCCAAGGTGAACTAAATCATAAACATACAAGTAAAAATAGGTCATAGAACGTACAGCCAGTAAACACTGATAATCACTGCACTTGCAACAGTCTGTGCCATGAAATCCATCATGCACAGTATCCCACCAGTCTAACTACATTAGACCCTCACCACCTAAGTAAACCTTACACTAGGGGCATAAATCACACAGGGAAGTATAATCTCCCTAACATTAACCTAAACAGGCAAAACAACCTCATATCTAGAGGCATCAAACGATGTGCGCAAAACATACTATACACAGTACATTTCTTAACTCCCAAAGCATTAGCACATAATCACATCTAGCACATACATCACATTAGGGCCTGCGCCCTATAAATTTAACAACCCCCATGGCCAACTGGCCATCTAGGAAGGGGCTCAAATGCCCTATGTCCACAGAGTCAGGGCTGCTGCCTAAGCAGCGAAAGTCCAGGTTGTGCCACTGCACCAAGCCTAAACGTTGCAGCTGCCCACTACTTGCTGGGTAGCTGAGAACAAGAACTGGGCCGAAATGCTGCAGCTGGCCCTAAGTGCTGCACAGCTGTGGAAGGCCAAAGTAGGGGCAAAGGAGTGTGTCCCACTCCTGAGTCCAAAAAGAACAAGTCCCCTGAAAGGAAAACCTAAACGGTGCAGCTGCCCACTACTTGCTGGGCAGCTGTGAATCAAAACTGCGACATGGGCTCTCACTGGCCCTTTAGAACAACAATGCACCAAAACATGGGAGCCCTCTAGGCTTTAGAAATACATATTGTGTGGGGCGCTAGAGGGCGCGCTTGCGGAATGGCTGCCTAGACCTGCAGCTCCCGCTCCTTGGTCGCTTATCCTGCTGTGATCCTTCGCCACGGGGTGCCGCGGTGCCCCAAGGAGACCGGATTCCGCATCCGGGGGGTGCCATCTACAATCGTGCCAAGTCTGGAGTGGCTGCGACTCCCAGAGCCGAAGATACGGGCTTCTGAAATCTGCCCGGTGCCTGCTCTGGAGCTGCCTGTGGCGGACGCTTGGCTGCCGCGACTACGCGACCTCGGTGCCTGCCACGAGGCTCCCAGGCCGCAACGGACCCTCGTCTGCCCGATCCTGCTGTGCCGGCGTGCGGAGGGGACGGTGAAGGTAGGAGACTGCTGCCTGCTCTCCTTGGGTCTCCCCCCGGCCGTCACCGTGCTGCCACGGACGGCGGGCTGCTCCTGCTGCGACGCCTGCAAACGCAGCGCTACCTGGCCGCCGTGCCTGTCTCCCCCGGCACCACAGCCCCGTACCTGCGCGGCGATGCCCGCCTGACATCCTGGATCGGGTGTAGGAGTTGTGCCATCGAACGGAGCTCCCCTGACGTTACACCGCATGGCTGAGTTATAGTCTGTCTCGAGCACTGACTGCGCTGGGGGCTGTAAACGTATCACGCAGCTGCCATACTGAGAGGCACTAATCTGTATGCCGCGCTACTCCTGGTCACTGGCCTGCCTCCCTGGATCTGACCCTACAGCCCATCGGAGGGGGGGCGACGCTCTGGCCTCTGCACTACCTGGCTAGCGCACGGCGGGTGCCTGCTGCTGCAGCCGGGTGCCCAGGGCAGGACTAGCAACCACTGCCACTGGACGTTTGGCGACCTTTTAGCACTACTGGTGGCACCGGCTGCATTGCGGTGTACTTCAGTACACTGCGCCTGGGACCCTATTACCTACTCCTGGCTGTCTCCTACCCACAGTGCTCTGTCGCCTTATTTCTTTCCTTTTTGGCCTCTAACTTGCCTCCGGTCACAACCATGGGACGATCTGAGACTCGCCAGCCTAAACTGAGCTTCGATAATACACGCAAAAGCAACACGTCGGCGCAGATGAATCCGGGGCCCAGCGTACCGCCACCACAGCCTGCCCCACCCATCGCTCCTGCTGCGGACCTTACCAACCTGATACAGGAGATGCGTCAAGGCTTTGCCACCGTCGTAGAGAAGGTGGATGGCGTCACGGCCAGACTGGACGCCCTGGTCCATAAGGTAGATCGCCATGAGGAGCGCCTTACATCTGCGGAACAGAGGATCTCCGACAACACTGATGCCGCCGCGTCCCATACGACGCAACTAGCGAGAATGGACAATCTCCTCCGCATCATAGCGGCAAAGAATGAGGATTTGGAGGCGCGTAGCCGCCGGAATAACATCCGCATTACGAATGTGCCGGAATCCACTGCTACGGGCAGGATGGAGCTCTATGTGGAGAAACTGCTCAAGGGTTCGATCGGAGATGAAGCTTTCTCATCCCAATTCATTGTGGAAAGGGCCCACCGATCCTTGGCGCCTATGCCCCAGCCAGGCCTGCCACCGAGACCCATCATTGCTCGTCTTTTGAATTATCGGGACCGCGACACGGCCCTCAGGGCTGCCCGGACACAAGGATCACTGAGGTTTGAGGGCATTACATTCTCCATTTATCCTGATTTTACCCCGATGGTCCAGGACGAGCGGCGCAAATTCCTCCCAGTGAAGAAAAAACTGCGGGAGGCCCAAATAGACTACGCCCTCTTGTACCCAGCGAAGCTTAGAGTCACCCATCAGGGCAAGCAACGCTTTTTCACCAACCCGCAGAAGGCTGAGGATTTCCTCAAGACGATCCGAAGAGCACGCAGAGATGAACAGGCCCCTGCAGACGAACAAGAGAACGATGACCTGCCTCCTGAGCACCATGCAGACTAACGGATCTTACATACTCTGACTCACATTTGCATCATACCGGACCACTAGCTGGCATTGACTCACCACTTGAGAATTGGGGAGATGCGTGAGCGGCGATCGACTGGACACTGCACCCCAGTGGTAACGTATACCGAGGACCACTCTCTCGGCCCTAGACTCCACCAGGGACGGTACAGTTTGGAGCTATGGGCCGGATAGTGGCAGCGCGCTCTTTCTGATGTACCCCAATTGGGTGTTCCCCACTGACTTATTGTTCGTTTGGCCGTTTGCCTCTCTGACGTTGGGGGGGAGGGTGAAGAGGGGGGTTCATGTTGAGAGGATCCAAGGCTACTGGCATGTTTGGGATGCTGGGGTGGGTGGGGGGGGGCTAGTTTCTGAGAGGTTAGCATTGCATGCGCTGTGTACTTATTACTCCGCTTGGTGTATGACTCGGTCCTTTGGGGTTGGCGGTGGATCCTCTGTTTGGCCCTCTTGGGCTCTTTCGCCTTTGCTGTCGCTATATCCATGGCTGCTGTGAACACTGCTGCGCGACTGACATGTCTATCATGGAATGTCCGGGGGTTGAACGATGCTAAAAAATGCAGGAATGTTATTGCTTACTTGAATAGACATCATGTACAGGTTGCCATGCTGCAGGAGACGCACATGCCCATACGCAGGGACAACTCCTTTGGACTCAAATGGGCAGGTACCCGTGCCTTCTCCTCCTATTCGACATATGCGAGGGGCGTGGCGATTCTCATTGCCCGTGGTGTGCCTTTCCATCGCTTCGGGGAGGAGGTGGACAGGGAGGGGCGGTATGTCTTGCTGTGGGGCAGGGTAGGACATGACATCTATTTATTTGTCTCTATGTATGCACCGAATGTTGACTCGCCTGCCTTTTTTTCCACATTGTGGGGTAGGATTGTTTCGATAGGGGCACGACATGTCATCTGGGGTGGTGATTTTAATCTGGCGCTGGCGCCCCCCCTTGACAGGGCGGATGGTGTTAGCTCCTACAAGCCCCGGGCCAGAGAGATTTTGGAGGGAGTGGTGGAGGAGGGTGGTCTGTTTGATGCCTGGAGACACCTGTATCCCCACGGGCGGGAGGGCACACACTTCACACCTCACACTGGGACATGGGCGCGCCTGGACTACTTCTTGGTTACCCGAGACATTACTAAGGAGCTGATAGGGGTTGACCACTTGCCCAGAACTTTTTCAGATCACAGCCCTGTGAAGTTGCAGTTCAGGACCCCTGGTTGGGACAGTCCGAAACCACAGTGGAGGCTAAGCCCCGACGTGCTCCTTGACGGGCTCTTTCGCACAGAGCTGGGTGAGGAGATTAGAGAATTCTTCCCTAGAAACAAGGGCTCAGTGGAGTCGGTAGAGCACATATGGGAGGCTTTCAAGGTCACCATTAGGGGGTTCTGCATTTCCAAATGTCACGGGGTCCTACGTGCTATCCTGCGCACTATCACCACACTAGAGACAGAGCTGCGCGCACTGGAGCTCCAAATGGCGGTAGATGATGATCCACACCTGCAGGTGACCTTTAGGGACACGCTGTCCAAATATGAGGAGGAGGCTGCCAGGGAGGCGAAATATCGGGGTAAACACTGGGTGGCCCGGAGATACTGCGAGGGGGAGAGACCTGGGAATGTGCTGGCTTCACTCACACGCACGCCACGCGCACACAACACTGTCTTAGAGCTTACGGATGCAACTGGCGCCGCCATTAGGGAAACGGATGCGATCCTTACTACATTCACGACACACTACTCGACACTATATACGTCCACGGCGGAGGAGGACGCTCCATATGCTGAATACTTGAGCGAAGTGGCCCTCTGCTGGCTTAGCGATGGAGATAGGGAATTCCTTGCGGCGCCCTTCGAGCTCGATGAGATTCGCGAAGCCATCATGTCCCTCAAGAACGGTAAAGCCCCGGGGCTCGATGGCATCCCGGCCGAATTCTACAAGGCCTATATTGAAATCATGGCTCCCGTGCTGAGTGAGGTGTTTGCCGAATCGTTGGCTGATGGGATACTGCCCTGCTCTATGCGGGAGGTGGTTATCACCTCGCTTCTGAAACCGGACAAGGATCCCGCCTCCTGCGACTCTTACCGCCCACTCTCCCTTCTGAATTGTGACGTCAAGATCCTTGCTAAGGTCCTGGCCACGCGACTTTCACTGCTCATGACCAGACTTGTCCTACCTGATCAGTCTGGATTTGTGGCGGGCAGGTCTACGTCTCATAATCTCCGCACCCTTTTTTCCTTGCTCCGCACAGTCCACCCTGATATCCCTGTGGCAGCTGTGTTCCTGGACGCCTCCAAGGCGTTCGACTCGGTCGAATGGCCCTACCTCTTCTCGGTCTTGGCCAGCATGGGTTTCCCTAAACTGTTTTTGGCCTGGGTGCGCCTCCTATACACAGACCCCACGGCAAAAGTGCTGATAAATGGAAAATTGTCGCCACCCATTAACCTTACAAGAGGCACCCGTCAGGGGTGTCCGCTCTCGCCTCTATTGTTCGCTATTGCAGTGGAACCCTTGGCTTGCCGTCTGCGCCAATTACACCGAGCAGGAGCGGTACAGTGTCTGCAGCGGCAAATCGATGTATCCCTCTATGCGGATGACATAACGCTGTACGTCAAATACCCGGATCAACACCTTAATCCCCTGCTTCGTGAGTTTGTCCTTTTCGGAGGCCAGTCGGGCGTTCACATCAACTGGTCTAAATCGCAATTCTTTCCTCTCACTGATGCTGTGCACGACTTCCCCCTAGATTACCCATTGGTGTGGTGCCGTGAGGATCTCAGATATCTTGGGATTCGTATCGCACGCACCAAGGACGAGACACTCCGCTCCAATTATGGCGTAGCCGTGACCAAACTTACTGCCTCCGTTGATAGGTGGATCACTTTGCCTCTCTCCATGGCTGGTAGAGCTTCCCTTATAAAAATGATATTATTGCCCCGATTCCTGTACCTTTTCCTCAATATTCCCTACTACCCTGGTGCCTTTTTCTTCAAGACACTTCGCACGGAGCTGCGCAGACTTTTTTGGGGCGGTAAGTCTCCCCGTTTGAAATGGTCGACGTTGACCCTACCCTATGACCAAGGGGGCTTTGATGTCCCCGACTTCGAAACGTACTATTTATGCGCACAGGCGCATTACGCCTATCATTGGATGGCCCCTACTCCCTTCATGCCACATATAGCGGTGGAGGACTGGATAGTACACCCCCTCCCGCTGAATGGCCTGCTGCACTGTCCCGAGACTTCCATCACCACTTCGAATACCTCGGTTTCTTGCACGCTGGATGCATGGCGCCGTATTGCTCGGCGGCTGCTCTGCACGCTGCCCTACTCCCCCAAACTTCCCCTTACTTATCATCCACGTCTGGCCTTGCTATCGGAAGTAGGATTTCGACAGCTCTGTGGCAAGCTTCTTATCGTCTGCTGGGGAGACCTGTTCCACGACGGACTTTTCAAATCGGCCGATCAATTTTTTGGAACGCATACCCATTCGCCCCTTGACCTATTTTACTATATCCGACTACGTGCTGGGATGCGTGACATCCTACCTGACTATCCTGATGAGCCTGCGACCCTGCCACCACTACACTATCTTTTAGAGTCACAGGATGGGACACATTTGGTCTCTGGGCTCTACCGCCAGTTTCGCGGAGCTACTCCTTTACAGGCCTCTGCTGCCCGATTGCACTGGTCGGCGGAACTGGGAACAGATGTCTCGGATGACCAATGGAAATACTGCTGCGTATTAACTTCCCGCATCTCGGCCAGCTGCAGATTGAAAATAATACACTATAAATTCCTTCAGAGGATGTATTATACGCCGGTCCGGAAATTCAGGTTTGGACTGGCCGATAATGATCGCTGCGAACGATGCCGTGCTGAACATGCTGACTTTCTCCACCTGGCATGGTCCTGCCCCCAGGTTGCTGACTACTGGCGGCAGGTCATCGAAGCCGTCGCGGAAATGGTAGATGAGGAGGTTCCTGCGGACCCTCTGGTAGCCATCCTTGGATATACCAAGCTATTACCTAGGGAATGCAGAAAATTCATTGACATAGCATTGCTCTTGGCCAAGAGACGTGTTGCTTGCCGCTGGAGCAGGGGCAGAGCTCCCAAGTTCAAGGACTGGCTAACTGACTTGACATACTGCCAAGAACAGCACACCACCTTTGCTGAGCTATTGCCTCTCTCTTGCCGGCCTGGGAACATCTGGGGCCCACTGGTACACTATCTGCTTAAATGCTCACCGGACGATGCGCAGTCAAGCGATGAACCCGACACTCCCCAGGTACAGTGACACATTTCTAGACATTGACTAAACCCCTGGATAAATAGCGTTGCCTTCTTACCCCCTTCTGTGCCCAAGCGTCCTCCCTGCCACTTAGACGGACAATCCCACCTCTGGTAAACTATGTCCTCCATACCCTACTGATCCTGAGATTACGCCCCGCGAACTTCCACTCACACTAGCAGTCGAGACTAGGACAGTCAATCTCCCCGCGCAGCGCCACCCACCAAGATAGCCGCGATGCACCATTACCATACTCTAACGCAAAACAGTCATGCGACACCTCTTAGTTTGTTAACTCGTTGGGATGTTTAGTGGTTCTTGTTTCACAGACAACAAAACAATGGTGAGACTATTCTCTCGCTCAAAAAATCTGTTCGACTGCTGCTCATCCTCGCTTGGCCTGCTCCACCGGATACTAATGCGATGCAGTGACGCTCTATACTCTGCCGCCGGGCCCCCGGGATGCCGGCTTCCAGGCTGTGTATTGTTGCTCATCCATTGCTGCCGGCCTCCGGGTTGTAGGCGTTCCAAGCTGTGTATCCTACTACTTTTATCTCAATAAAGCAGATTTGAACCCCCAAAAAAAAAAAAAAAAAAGAAATACATATTGTGCACATGGGAGCCCTCTAGGCTCTGGTTGCGGGGGGGGGGGGCGACTCGATGGAAGCTTCGTTGGTAGGTGTGGCTGGACATGTCTCCATGTGACCCATTTGGATGTTAGCTTTGAGACAACTTCCTCACCAGGGTCTGTGGTTGGGTGTGGAGCAGACCTCTGCTTAGGTGCCATCGTGCTGGGGAGAAAAGGTCCTTGGTCCTTGGGCAGGCTGCGATAGGGATATTAATGCTTTTGATTATGGAAGGGGCAGCCACTAGCTTATAGAGTGTGCTCCTCTTAAACCTCCTTTTTGCTTCTTATTTCTGTCAGTTGGCTTATTTAGGTGCTCCTGCGGAGTCCAAGTGCCCTCGTCATCGGGAGCATGCCCAGGCCATCACACTGCCTCATGAAATGATGCACGTGTGATACTATAGAGCTCCAGGTCCTGGTGAGGTAATTGTTTAGGCAGCTTTTCTTTATATACTGCCTCTACACAAGCAAGGTAAGTAAGAGTGGGCTCTGCCTCCCTGCTGCGAGAGTTTCCTACCTAGAAAGAGGGATCAAAGAGACTGCAGCTGGGCTGAGTGGGGCTCTCTGAGATTCCACAAGCCGCACCCAGACCTAGCTGGGCTGCTTCCCTGGAGACCTCGGGGCACACTCTCTGCAGCGGCTGGCTAACTCTGCTCATGCCTCCCACTGCTGCTACTGAGCCGTGAAAGTCTGAGGGAGCTTGAGGAAGCTTGAGGAGCAGGCTGGGGCTATGTGGCCAGGGAAGGCTTGAAGGCGAATCCAGAGCCAAGCCGCAGGAACCCCTTTGGGCTGGAAGAGGTGGTGGGGTCCTGCACCCCTGGGCACCTGTTCCCCAGGTCTGGTCCACTGTGCCCCCTAAATCCTGTTGGCATGCTTGCACCATTTCCTGTCTCCACCAGCTTGCTCTCAGGGCTTTGCTGCAACCCAGCGCTCCACACTCTGCAGCAGCAATTGAGTTTCTTCCTCAGTGATGGGGTCTAGCACCTACCTGTAGAAGAGGGGCGGCCAAGATTCCAGTCTCTGCCTTTGGCTTTCTCCCCCTTTTAAAAATTGGGACACTGATACTACATTTACAAGAAGTTGCGATTCTACTTCCGTTAATTACTTCTTCAAACACTAGTGTAAGGGACGTGGCCCACAAATTGGAGCTCAATTTGAGTACATTTGCGGACAGACCACCCGCTCTTGAGCCTGTGATTTTTTATTTTATTTTATAGATTGTTATGTTTCTTCTATTGATGGGATCGGTACCTTCCATTCTGTGAAAAATGTGTCTACAACATTCATGTTAAACTCTGGATCACAAACTGATTAGGTTCTATCGATTTCTTTATGTAAATATACTTAATCCAAACTCCCTCTTCCACAGGATTTCCCTCGATTTTGCTCTCTTTTAGCAGGATTTTCCCAAGAAAGTCTTAGAACTCCCTCTCTTTATGCCAGTAAGACACCAATCGTTTTCTTTGACTTTTCCAATTTACCTACTAATCTCTTAACTGTATTTTTTTCTCTATTGTTAATTTCTAATTGTTATTTGCTGTACTTGTTAATTGGTTACGTTGATTATTGAGTATGTTTATTAATTGAGTTGATCTTGGTGCTGAATAACAAAACCTCCCTCAGTTGCTGTGCTCATGCCCGCGCACACACCTGCTTCACACGCCGAGGAGAGCCACCAGGCCCTAACTGTTGATGGCCGCCATTAACGAGACTTTGTCCATGTAAACCAAGAGAGTGAAGTGGAATAAAGAGCGGTGATTTCCAAGGGGGGCATTCCAGGACACTTTCAGCGCTACTTAGGAAGGCGGGGCCGGCATCGGCCATGTCACAAGTATGGCGGGTGCACCGGCCTCCCTCCCTCACGATCACGGAGGCAAGCCTGTCGCGCAGTAATGAAGCGACATGCGCGCCTCAAGGCAGGTTGGTCCCCGGTCCGGAATGTGACCCGGAAGTGATAGATTCACTTCCGGGTCACATGAGGTGCAAAGGTCAGGCCGGTTAGAACCGGCCAGGCAGGTAGGGGTTAAAAGGCTGAGGAGCGCGATGGTCTGCCTCTTGACTCCGCTCTTCGCAGCCTGCCTCACCAGTCTCTAGAGAGGCTGTAATTTGTTTTCTCTGTTTGTTTTTCAGGTGCGTAGCAGGATTAGGGAGCATCTTCTGTGTTTTTTTTCCCCCTCTTCTTTTTTGTCCTGCAGGTGCGGCATATACAGGCGAGAAGTGTCAAGTGAGCGGTTGGATGGCGGAGAACAGCGTTGCTGGAGAGGCGGTGGTTTTTTTTTCCCTCCATGTTTCTCTTTTGCCCTACAGGTACGGCGGATAAAGGGGAGCGGTGTCGGGTGATCAGTTGCGTCGCCCGTGCGTCCTGTTTTGGCTTCAGGAGACTCAATGCTCCCTTCAGACGCAGCATTCGGCGAGGGCGTGTGGTGACGGCCATGAAGACAGGATTCCTGGCCCGTTACCGCGTGGCGGAAGGGTGCTAGCGAGGCTGCTGGTTTACGAGAAGCACACATGGTGCTTCTCGAAGGTACCGCAAGGAGGATTTGGTTTCTCCAGAGCAGTTAAACGGGCGGCGGAAGCGGGAAGGCAGATTTATAGCACTAAGCGGATCTGCGCTTGCCTCCGCTGCCGAAGTTAGACGCAAAATTGCTCGCATCTTAAAGAAGCACGTGAAGCGTGTGAAAAGGTACCGTGTGTCTCAGGTGCATTGGCGTGAGAGTGAGTGTCTTTTCCAACCCCCTTTTTGGAGATTGTGTACGTTTTTGGGGGGCCAAGTCGCCTGTTTGATATCTAAGGCACATTTAGAGAACAGTCTGTGCCGTTATTTAAGGGAACAAGAGCAGTTAAGTAGATTGTGCATTGCTTTGGGCAAATTTCTTATTAACAGCCAAGGTGCATATTAGACCTGCTGAATACTGTGTGTGTTTCAATTGTAGTGCTTTACTGGTGTTATATAGAGTCTGCAATAATGTACAGCAACAGAATGCTGAGTGATGTGTTGTCAGGACACTCATTTCACTGCTTATCATTGTAGAGCACAAACAAGGAGACTCAACGCAGTAGGGTGTCAGTGGCGGCACGAGAAACATCGCCTAAAGAGGATACAGACAGGCCTGCATTTCACTGCTTCTGTGGGCCGCACGGGCTAGAGAATACTCGCCCAACACCCAGGTTAGCTGGTGTGGCACGGCTCCAGTTGCGTGGTTTGTGTGCCTCCAACAGAACTAAGGTAAGGTCTTGGCATGGTAGCAGGCCTGTGATACATTGTGGGGTCTATCTCAGCAGGAGTAATTACTTAAGTGCAGATAGCATTGTGTACGTGGTGTTATTGTTTAGCAACTTTATAAGTAACCCTGCCAGTGGCAACAGGAGTTATGGCCAGTATGTCAAAACGTGGCGAGAAGCGCTCCCGCATGGAACACATGATGGAGACAATGATGCGCAAAATGGTGACTATGGATAGGAGATGGAAAAAGGTTGATAAAATAGGGCAGAGCCTGGCAGATCTCAGAGCGAGAGTTGAGGGTCAGGGTGGGATGGTTGAGAGACCTAAGCGCACTGTAGTGCCCCCCAAGCCAAGGAGGGAATTGGATCCAATTCCCAGGCGGGCTAGGCCCAAGAAAGGGAAGATTCTGCCAGGAGCTCCAGTGCCCATCCCCCATCTCGGTGGGGACGGGGAAATGCCCGGTCCATCTGGTGTGTTTCCTTCGGGGGAGGGTCCCTATGGGGTCCCAGTCCTAGTGGTCCCTGTGGGGGGGTCCCGCAGGGGGGTTTCACCTGTCCCAGAGGTCCCTACACCTGTCCCAGTGGTCCCTATGCCTGTCCCAGTGGTCCATACACCTGTCCCAGTGGTCCCTACACAGGCCCCAGTGGTCCCTACACCTGTCCCACTGGTCCCTGCAGGGGTGAGCCCGCAGGGTGGGGTCCCATGAGGTGCCCCTGCAGGCACCAGTCAGGTCCCACAGGAATTAGTGGCAAAGTTAGCGGCGGTTCTCCCTTGAAAAATGCAAAAACAGAGGGCGGAGGCTATTGAAGACAGCACACAACAAATTGAATAGTGTCTTAAGGTAGCACAAAGAGGTGCACAAAACCAGAGAGTACTTCCCTCTTTACTCCCCACACAGTAGGAACTAGTCCCACTAAACTACAATTACAAAAAGGTTTCAGCACTCAAATATATCCAAGTAGATTATTCATAAATAGAGTCCACAAATTGACATTGTGACCAGGAAGAATTGTCCGACCTCGTGATGTGTTTTTCAAATGCAGATTTCACTTTATTTTAATCATCAAAAGTTCATTCCATTGTTCCACATAGCATAGCCAACGCGTTTCGTCTAATCAAAGACTTCTTCGGATCTATTGGGAAAATATACAAAATACACATAGTTTTAAAAAAAAGAGGAGCCTATATATACACATTACATATACTTTAAAATTTACAAAAAACAACAAACATACAACGAGCAAAATTCCTTATTGAATATTTACAAAATACAGTGCCGTACACACCATAGAGATACAGAGAGCTCCAATCATAGTTGATCTCAAATATAGATGACTCAGAAAGAACAAATTTCAGCCAATACCACAATTGCAGTTGGTCTCAAATGTGTTATTACAAAAACCATAGATGTCAGTCAAGGTCCTTGTTTGTTTTCAAACCCTAACATGTGTGTTCAGACATAAAATCCAGTAATAATTTAAATCAAAAAATAGATCAATCCAATGTATATATACCTATGTTCAATTAATAAAATTATGCAATAAACGTAGTGTGTTCTATACCTTGGAGTAGTGGTGCAAAATGTATCTCAATCCAAAGTGCAGTGGTTTCATTTCATCAGACAATATAGACCTTTCAATTTCTGAAATATTAAAACATTCAAACAATGAAATTCATCATCCCCAGGGAGAGGTGAGGAGATTAAATATAGTCAACACAGAAACAAGTATTAAAATAGCTTGAATACACAACTACCACGGAAAAAAGCAGAGAAAACCACGGAAATTGTGTATATTCATGCAACTAAACATAGTTTGGGAAATGACTTATTGTGAATTGCAAAGGCCTTATTTACCATTATTGTGCATTATCAAGCCTTATCTGTTTGCAATAGAGAACAAGGAACGCAAACATGGTTTAGGAACAGACTTGTTCTGAATTGCAATGGCCTTATTTGCCATTATTGTGCATAATCACGCCTTATCTATTTGCAATAGAGAACAGGGAACTTATTAAATAGCAATACGACTCTAGCTAGCCATGACAAATAGGATGCATGTCTACTTTGTTATGCATCGAGTCTCTGTTCAATGTCAATACGCCTCTAGCTGGCATTTACATTTGAAATGCATGTCTATTTTGTTATATGTCAAGTTCTTGTGGCATATTAAATCGGAATATTTGAAAACAAATATTCTCCAATTTAGGTCAGCACCTCTCGGTTTGCTCCTAGTTTAATAAAACATTGTGAATGTAAACCTGCTATCCCCACGTTCCAGACTGGTCTCGATACTCCAAAGTTTTATTTGACTATTGAGCACCAGTGTCCATTTGTCAAAAGAAAGGTTTGCTATTTCCATTTCTTATTTTTTCGACACAAACACATATCATTAGCCTTTATTGCTAAAGCGACCTGCGATCCCAGTTAACTGCCAGATTGAAACGCTTTGTATATTCATGAGCCGCACAATGTGATCTTATAAAAAAGTCCTGAGTTAGTCGTTGTAGCGCTGTCAAGCGGGGAAAGGAACGCCTACGCCACAGAGTGGGGCCTAATCTCCACACTGTGAAGGATTCCACACAGACACTAACTGACAGCTACGGCCAGAAGACCACGAGCGGTCTCGCGCCCATTCATTTATACCCGTCAGGCGAGCCCGCCGTCAGGGTGTATGAATGCGTGCCTGCGTATGTACGTCTGTGCATGCCTGAGTGTGTGTGGAAGGGCCGGGTGGCTCCGTCAGTACAGTGCCAGGTGAGCTTTGATTGCATCGTACCAACAAGGTGCAGAAACATCACTCGAGCAAACCCTTTATCATGCTCCATAGTCCCGATTCAATTATATTATCACAAGTTAACAAACGCATAGTAAGCACTGCACCATTTAAAGTAGGCTCCCGAGTAGGTTTAAGTGAATGAAAAAACGAGTCGTTTTTCACCTTGCACGTGGGATGCATACAGGCGCCGCCATATTTTGATGTGCAAAGGCACGATAGAGTTTTACGAACAGCTTAGCACGGCAGTGTTATTAATATCCCACCAGCAACTCACTAAGTGCTCCTAACAAACCCTACATGTCATTATCTAAAGTTCTCAATGATTTAAGCCGGTGCCGAAAAATATATAATTTAATAATCGCGACATTACTATTTTTGTCACCAACTTAAGCTTGCAAAATTACGAGTTAACAAACACATAGTAAGCACTGCACCATTTAAAGTGAGCTCCCGAGTAGATTTAAGTGAATGAAAAAAAACGAGTCGGTTTACACCTTACATGTGGGATGCACACAGGCGCCACCATATTTTAATGTGCAAAGGCACGATAGTGTTATACGAACAACTTTGCGTTGCAGTTTTATTAGTATCCCACCAGCAACTCACTACGTGCTCCTAACCAACCCTACAAGTCATTATCTAAAATTCTCAAAAAATTGAGAAGGTGATGAAAAATATTTAATTTAATAATCGCAGCATTACTATTTCTGTTATAAACTTAAGCTCGCAAAAAAAAACAGTATATGCGATAATATCCAAAATCGTCTTACCCTTTGTAGCCTAATAACTGCCTCACATCAACATCCGTAAGTTTAATTAGGGAAACCCGAAATGTCACAGACTCGCGTTTTTAAATGTGCCGACACCGAAGGAAAGAGTCACATGATGCTCACTTTCCTTAGAGTGTAACTATCCCCCACAACAAAAGGTCAGCTAATTTGGCAGCCATATTGAAGAGTACTGGATGAATGGCAATATTGTGCAAAACAACATATGATTTGCCATATAGATTGTGAATATATTCTAAACAACAATGTACAGTAAGGCGATCATATGTGGTAATGTAACCTGTGATTATTTGCCGATTACTTACAACTAAAAAATATATATGTTGCAGTGTAACACTTAATTGTCACCAGATAATGTTTAATCGATATTTTTAGAGCAAAAGCTTGTCATTAAATTCAATAACAGCGAAAAAGAAGGCAAAAAACAGACATGTGGAAACACGTCGTGTTCTCGTATCACTACTATATGTTAGGCAACGAAAAGACCCAAACGATGGCGGCCATATTGGAGGATCTGAAAACGCGAAACTGTGTTGATTAAACAACTACATGAATATCCCAGTTAATTTGTTGACGCATGGGCTAATAAGAGATGGCAGTTGATCTGAAGAAAATTGTTGCCAAAGGTGTAGATTAGATATCTATTATTATGTGGTTTGATATTAGAAACCACTATTTGCGTGGACTTGTCGAATAGAAATCAAAACGGCACCCATGTTTGAGAATGCCATATATAAAATATATTGGTCACCATTGTCAAGAATAAGCTACCCTTTATGTCATCTGGGTCCCCCCAGCATTTTAGAAGTACAACACACAGTGTCTGAAATCCCAATGTATGATCTAATAAATGAGTGCATGCTTAACACGTTCTGAGAATCACAACGTCAAAATACATTACCAAATACAATCAAGAGTTTTTCCTAAAAGAAAAGAGGGAATACAGTTTCAATGTGTGATCTAATACATAAATGCATGCTTAACACATTCTGGGAGTCACAACGTCAGAATACATTACCAAATACAATCAAGAGTTTTTCCTGAAAGAAAAAGGGGGAATACAGTTTCATTTTTCATGCACATCAAAGATTGTTTGTGACAAGAACTGTACATAATAGCAATAAATCAATGCATTCCTGATGTTGTTAATTATGTCTGATTCATAAGAAATAATGCATTTCATCATTGGTAATCAAACCAAAATTAACAGTTCTAAGCCGGCATATCCAAGACGCTTCACATTGTCTGAAAAGCAACTCTCTATCACCTCCTCTCTCCGGCATTTTAACATGATCAATACCAACAAATGAAAATGACGTATCTTTTGGATGTTCACGGTGTATATGTACGGCAACAGGGTATGAGTCATCTCTATTTTTGATTGCTCTAGAGTGTTCTTGAATGCACAATTTTACGCTACGGATGCTACTTCCAATGTATTTATTCTGACAAGAGCATATAACCATATATACTACAAAAGTAGTGTTACAGTTGATAAAACAATTTATGGAGAATTCCCTAGAGTTGCTACCTTTGAACTTCCTACTTTTGTTCAGTCCAAATTTACATATGGAGCAGTTTCCACAAACGTGAAAACCCAACGGTTTGTTTGGTAACCACGTAGTCACTGGGGCAGTGAAGCTCCTAACATAACTAGGACTGATCATGTCCTTCATGGTCTTACTTCTGCGATACACTACTTTAGGTTTCTTGGTGATGGGCAGTTTTATTGGGCCACCATTGTCAAGAAGATGCCAATTCTTTCTGAGAAAATTATAAATATGATTACTGAACATATTATATTCAGTAATGAACACAAACTCTGACTCATGCTTTTTCACATCTCTCTTCTTCCTTCCTCCAGAGATCAAGGTTTCATTTCTTTTAGGTGACACTGGTCTTTTCTCTACCTTTTTAAGACATATTTGATTGTACCCTCGATTAGAGAAATTGGTCTTGATGTTACAAATATTTTTGTTGAAATGTTCCTCTAGACAACATTACACCTCGCACGAATCAAGTGTGCACTAGTAGCATGTAGGTAGCTGTTACATGCAGTTTTTTTCTTGAAAATATCACTTTGTATTTTGTTATCCTTGATAAAAAGTTTCAAATCCAAATACTCTATGCTATCAGCGGAGTATTGGATAGTAAGATTTACATTCCGTCCGTTCCTATTGAGATAGAAAAAGTATTCTTTCAGAGTTTCAACCGAACCGTGCTATATCAGAATGATATCATCAATGTAACGTGTGTAAAAAATCACGTTATTGCTCCAGTTGTCTTCCCCCGGGCCCCAGACATGCCCCGCCTCATACAACCCCATAAAAAGGTTTGCATAGGATGGAGCAAATCTGGAGCCCATCACTGTCCCCTGTCGATGTAGAAACCATTCCCCATTGTGCAGGAATGCATTGTGTGTTAAGATTAACTCAGCCATAGTCAATAGCATTTCAGTATGTTCCAAGAACTGTGCACTCCATTTCTAAAGAAAGTGTTTAAGGGCCTTCATTCCATCTTGGATGTGAATACAAGTGTAGAGGCTTTCCACATCCATGGATACAAACATCAAGTTTTCATGGTCCCAATTAAAGTCCTCCAGCTTACATAGAAGATCAGAAATGTCTCTCAGAGAGGATGGTAAGTTCTTCACAATAGGCTGCAGGAAATTGTCTACGTATTCTGACATGTGCTCAGTGGGCCCACCATTACCGGAAATAATGGGGTGGCCCGGTGGAAAGGGGCCGCCCTTATGAATCTTAGGTAAAACATGAATACAGGGTGGACGGGAATGGTGGGCTAAGAAAAACTTATATTCATGATCCGACAGAAGATGAGACTCGTGCCAGTCCCATAATTTCGAGTTAATGTTTCCTTCTATTACAGTCATTGGATTCGCCCCAAGCTTGTCATAACACTCCAAGTCATTGACCTGTCTATCGATCTCATGGAGATAATCACTTAAGTCCATGAGAACGATATTTCTGCCCTTGTCCGCTTCCTTAATGACCAGGTTTGTGTCCTCCCTCAATGATTTTGATATGTCTCTTTAAGAAGCATTCAGATTGTCCTTGTGTATGCAACCTCTCATCTTTTGATGGAAATCCTCTAAGTCATATAGATAATTTGTCACTTTATTATAAAAAACATCGATAGAGGTTGTTTTGGCGGACGGAGGTATGAATTTGGATTTACATCGCAGGCCACTATCTAAAGTGTAGTCCTGGGATATACCTAAGTGGCCGCCAACCTGAACTGCATTACCTATAGTGTCTTCATCATACAATGAGGCAAGTAAGTGAGCGTGATGTATATCTGATATAGATGGCACAGACACATCATCACCAGAGGTAGACAAAGGACATCGAACAACTGGATTTTCTTCGAAACATTTCTTTATTTTGATCTTGCGAATGAATTTGAATAGATCTGTATGGGCATCCACAAAATCAAATTTATTTGACAAACAAAAACGAAGTCCTTTGCTCAAAATATTCTCTTCTTGTGTCGAAAATTCTCTAGAGGACAAGTTAGCAATGGACAAGGTGTTACATTCCAAAGGTATAGTACAACAATCAATTTCCTCTATAAGCATATCATTTACTTCTTGTTGCTCACATTTTGTGCCCTGGCCCTTGTGCCTGCCCTTGTGTTTTTTGCCACCCCTTCGCCTGCATTTTCGTTTGGTGTTCTCATACGATTCCCTAGCCTGTACCTTCTTACCTCCTGTAAAAAAATAGGAAGGGGAATCTACAGATGGCATGTTACTTGTTCCTTCTCCAGGATCACTTTCAAGAGTTGACAGTGAGGTGCTGCTAGATGTTATGCTCACAGTCTTCTCACTCTTTTTGTTGTCACTCTCTAGGGGTTTTTGCACATAATCATCATACTTTCGTGCAAATGTGAATATCTGCCTCCTCTAATAAGCACCCTCGTCTCTTTGTATCTTCCTCTGCTTTTTGTCCTTGAGATAGAGTCGATAATTGTTCAACTCTTTTTTTTTTTAAATCTCCATGTTCTTTTGTATTATTTTTTTCAGATTACTGTCATTAATTTCCTTTTCCAAAATTCTAATCTCTTCATTGATTTTTGAAACTTTCCTCTCAGCATTAACAATGAGTGTTCCCATCATTCTATAAGAGGCTTCGTAAAGCCCCTCCTCCTAATCTTTTAAAAGATCAGAGTCTAAATCTTCAAAATTAGGGAAAATTAGAATTCTTAAGCCCCTGGGTATTCGTTTATTTTCAATATATTTCCTCAAGGTGGTTCCATCACACCATTTTCCAAGTTTGCCTTTTTTAATTTTTCTAAACGCATAAATTTACTTTTTAGGCCCTCATTCTTATCAGTGGATAAGCTTTTTTGAGCTGCATTAGATGTTGTCTTGTCACTGAATATGTCATCAAACAACTCTTCCCGTTTGTCATCATAATCCATGATTAAAGCACAATATGTTACAATCCTGACCTTCAAAGTTGGTGCAGATAGCCCATATACAATTCAAAAATGCAAAAAGAGAGGACGGTTCTCCCTTGGTTAGGGAGAGCGGGGATGTTGCCAACATCAGTTGGGGCAAAAGAGGTAGGGGAAGACCCTTTGGCTGAGGCAAAACATATGGTGGCACAGTTTATTGCAAAACCTAGTGGTGCGCTGGGCAAAGGGCCAAGTACCCCAGCGTCTCCCCAACCAACTGGTGGGGCTCCCCCACTAGGAATCAACAAAGAAGTGCCAGTGAGCAGCCTGGGGAAGGAGAAGCTGATGGAGCCAGCTGCAGTGGTTCCAATCAGTAAGGAAGTGACATTGCCATTACTGGGCGGGAGTGAGTCACGCACCGGGAGGGAACATTTGGCCAGGCATGTAACACGTGAAGTGAAAGAAATTATATGGTCTGGAAGTTATGTTAATATGTTCTCTCTGCTTGTGGACGAAAGGGAAAGGGAGGAATCAAGGAAACAGAAAGATTGGATGCTTCCTAGTGAATGGCGTAGTGAATTGTTGAAATTCAGGGTAGAGGAGAATTTGAACAACTGGATTCGGGCTTTCTCAGTATGAAAAATATGGGGGCATAGGGTGGAAGGAATATGAAAGAAATTTCAGGAAGGCTAGGGCATCTGACCCATCCCTTTCCTGGGACCGGGTCGACACGATCTCATGGTTGGATCAGTTTGGGCCAGGACAGCCTGCTAATTCAGTGCAAACCTTCAACAGAGGTCAGACATTTCAATCTTCTCAGCCCTTTCGGCCATCCCAAACCACGGGCACTGCCCCTTGTCCAGGTAGCAGGGGGGGCGAAAGGGGACATGTTGGGATTTTAATATGTGGACTTGCACCAGTACCCCAGGCATGTGTAAGTTCAAGTGTTTTCTGTATGGTTTTAGGATCCCTGCACTGGATTACATAGGGAAAAGAGATTGCAAAAATCAACTCTCTGTTAGGACCAATCCTGGTTTGGCAGCAGCAAAAATTGCAAAAGAATTACGCTTGGGCAGAATAGCTGGGCCTTTTGATTGCATCCCTGTACACAATGTTGTCTGCTCTCCCTTGGGAGTGGTCCCCAAGACAGAGGAAGGGGAGTTTAGGTTGATTCATAATCTGTCAACCCCTTGAGGCAATTCATTGAATGACGCCTTCAGTGAGGAAATCTGTAGTGTGAAATATGCTTCCTTTGAATAGGCAGTTGAAGGGGTTTGGGCCCAGGGGCCCTGCTTGCCAAATCTGATATTGAGTCTGCGTTCCGTTTGCTGCCAGTTCACCCACTGGATTTCCACCTTCTGGGTTTAAAATTTTAAGATAAATTCTACATGGATATGTGCATGCCCATGGGGTGCTCCGTCTCCTGCGCATACTTTGAAAAATTCAGTTCATTTTTGGAATCGGTTTTTAGACAGGCAACAGGGCATCAGTACGTCATGCATTATCTGGATGATTTTCTTTTTCTGGGGTCAGCGGGCTCCCGGGAGTGTGCATGGGCATTGCAGGAACTTTGCGTGCTCATGCAGGCTTTTGGGGTTCCCCTGGCATCAGGAAAGACAGTAGGTCCAACAACTACAATCGAATTCCTGAGCATCGAATTAGGCTCAATACAGGGGTGTTTCTGGTTACCTACAGAAAAAATTAAGAACTTTAAGACAGCATTACAGCAATGCCTGGCAAAAGATAAGGTAACCTTACATCAGTTACAACAGGTGGTGGGTCAGTTGAACTTTGCGCTGAGAGTCATACCAATGGCACAAGCATTCTCCCGCTTCATCTCACAGGCCATGACAGGTCTCCAAGAAAAACACACACACAAGACTGTCATCTGAGGTACAGCAGGACAGGCGTATTTGGATGGCATTCCTGTGGGATTTCAACAGCAGGGTGGTGTGGCCCGGTCCACCCACTACTTATGCAGTGTTAGGTTTATGGACCCACGCTGCAGGCAGTGTAGGATTTGGTGTCATACTCGCTAATGAGTGGGTGGCTCAACATTGGCCAGTGTGGTGGGCGGAGAATGTTGTGACAGCCAACATTGGTTTCCTGAAACTATTTCCCATATGGGTGGCACTAACTGTTTGGCCAGAACATCTGTGTAATCAATCAGTGGTTTTCTCGTCGGACAACATGACTGTAGTTGAATGCATCAACCAACAAGCAGCACGGTGTAAAATGATCCTCCGCCTGTTGAAGGAGATAGTGTTGTTATGTATGGAATTGAACATGCAGTTTAAGGGTAAACATGTCCCAGGGGTCTTGAATAATGCTGCTGATGCACTCTCTCGCTTCAAGATGCAGGTTATCAGGGAACACCTACCCTCTGAGGAGGCAACCCCAACATTCTTCCCAGAAGTACTTTGGCATATTGGTGCCCCCAATTACTGAACCGCGTGGCAGCTAGCCTAGCTCCCAAGACCAGGAAAGCTTATGAAGGGGAGTTTTGGGCATATTGCGCTTTTTTGGGGAAGGATTGGGCTGAAAGCTGGCATGACACAGGGGCACCTCTATGGTATTTAGATAATTTGAATAAAGAGGGGCGCTTAGCGGCGGCAGCCAGGCAACATGTGGCGGCAATCTCCTTCGCGCAAACTAAGGACAGGGGGGATCCTACCAACAGTTTCATTGCTAGGAAGGCCCTGAAAGGGTGGCAATGCCTTCAGGGATCAGCACCAAACACGAGATGCACAATTGGGATAGAGCTGCTAACATCTCTACTGGCGGCTTTGGATGTCATCTGAGGCTCTACAAGAGAAGCTTTGCTATTCAGAGCCGCCTTTTAACTGGCCTTGTATGGAGCATTTGGGATAGGGGAGTTGGTGGCGCAGAATAAGCAGGATGTGAAAGGGGGGCTGCGGCTTGAACATGCAAAAGTGCAGGGCGACACCTTACTAATATCCGTTAGAAAATCCAAAACAGATCAAGAAGCCGCTGGTGCGGGGGTAATATTCGACCGTGCACATGGTAATCCTTGCTGCCCCGTGACTCAGCTAGAAGCGTTCCTGCAACAGAGAACTAGTACAATGGGGGGAGCATTGTTGATACATACAGACGGTACCCCGCTCACCAGGTTCCAGTTTAAAAGGGTCATGGAGATGGCAATAAACAGGGCAGGTTTGGATCCTAGTTGTTTTGGTACGCACTCGTTCAGGATAGGGGCTGCCACTGAAGCAACAGCTAGAGGTTTGCACACCAGCAGTGTAAAAAGGATTGGGAGGTGGTCCTCCAATTGTTATAAACACTATGTGTGGCTACACATGCTGTGAGTGGGGCAATTCGCACATGTACTGATGCATTTTCCATCTCTGCTTGCATTTTACAGTTTCTCGAACCTGTCACGCAATGGGGAAACTGGCGGCTGCGCATCAGCAGCAAGACCCAATACAAGGACGGGCACATCCACAGGAAGCAGGACCACATGTTGTGTGGGTTATTGGCCACTCATATGTAAGACGTTTGAATGGCCGGTTGGCAATTTTCTTTTCAGGAAATTACAAACACAGAGTTAAACAGGCCGGTTTTAGGATGTCATTTCATGGAAAAGGGGGTCTCTTCCTTAGTCAGTTCAGGGGTTTTGTCACAGATATTTTGGGTTACCATGGGCCCCACCTAGCATAGTTATCTTCCAATTGGGGGGGAACGATATGGTAAACCTGGGTAGAAGGGGGTTAATGGAGGCCATAATCTCAGAAGTGGGTTGGTTAGCTAAGAAATGCCAGGGGTGCACCATAGTATGGTCTCAGATGGTACCCAGATTAAAATGGAGGGAGGGAGATTCTGTAAAAGCGTTGAATCACTCAGTAAGGAGCATCAACAATAAAATAGAAAAAATGTTCAGCTCTCCTCAATTATAGACGATCGCCCACGGGTGTATCAGGGGGGAGCCGTGCATCTTAAAGGATGGGGTTCCCTTGACTAGGGTAGGGAATGAACTCCTGTTAGAGAATTTAGTGGCTTGGTTGGGGGGTCTCAAAGGCAGGGCATGACCTTTAAGTGAGGAAGTTGGTGGGGGGGGCAGATAGTCGGTCAACTACACTGGCCTGTAGCAGTAAGGTCATGATTGGTGAGCAGTAAATTTAAGGTCCTTAGACGGCAGGCCATTCTTGAATGGGATCGCCCAAGGGGAGGGACAAGTGGTCTCTCCTAGAACTCCAGGGGCAGTTACAGTCGGTTGGCTAGATGGGTGCGGGGGAGGGGGGAGTCACGCTTTCTCTAGGCCGGTTGGCCACCCTGCACGTGCACCATGACGCCAGTAAACGGCGCAGAAACGCAAGGGCCCCCTTTAATGGAGTTATTAGAGCGTACGAGGGTAACCAGGAGGGGGAAGTACCCTCACAGTAAACGCGCCCTCTGCGCATGCGCACTCCGACTGGAGGGCGTGGTTAATTGATAAGGATCTGACACCAGTTAGTGACCTTGCCGTAGTCCCAAATAGGATACGCAGAAAAGTAAATGCTGTATGATTATGGATGATATGTTAGATTCGGATAGGAAATACCTTTGTACTAGAATTATGTTAAGGTTAGCCATGTGACATCTGTATTTATCAATTGTATTCAATGTAATGCAAGTGTTTTTTGCGTACTCATGTAAATATTTGTTTATTTCAATGTTTGTTTAATTTTATGTTTAATAAATACGGCCGGGGTTGTACGATCCCCACTTCCAAAGAAATTCTTCTCATGCCAATTAAATAAAGTTTGATAAGGGAGGAGGGGGTATAGGTAGTCCCTGGCCATAGAGAAAGGCGGGCCGGCATCAGCCACGCCACAAGTATGGAGGGCGCACCGGCCCCCTCCATCTCGATCACAGAGGCAAGCCTGTCGGGCAGTAATGACGCGAGAGGCGCGCCTCAAGGCTGGTTGGTCCCCGGTCCGGAATGTGACCCGGAAGTGATAGAAACACTTCCAGGTCACATGAGGAGCAGAGGTCAGGCCGGTTAGAACCAGCCTGGCAGGCAGGGGTTAAAAGGCTGAGGAGCGCAAGAGTCTGCCTCTTGACTCAGCACTTCACAGCCTGCCTCACCAGCCTCTAGGGAGGCTGTAATTTGTTTTCCCTACCCACCGTTCCCTAAAGCAGATTATTGGTGTGGTGATTAATGATGTTTTTTCACAGGCTTGTTGCATATGTAATGGAATACAAGTGTATTGTATTAATATGTTTTGTTTCTTAGAACTTTATCCCGTTTACAGGCAATCAATCGTCGTATTTAGAGCTATTCCTTGGTCAGGCAGTAAGGTCATGATTGGTGAGCAGTAAATTTAAGGTCCTTAGAGGGCGTCGCTATTCTTGGATGGGGTTGCCCAAGGAGAGGGTCAAGTGGTCTCTCCTAGAACTCCAGGGACAGTTACAGTCGGTTGGCTAGATGGGTGTGGGGGAGGGGGAGTCACGCTTTCTCTTGGCTGGTTGGCCACCCCGCACGTACTCAATGACGCCAGTAAACAGCGCAGAAACGCAAGGGCCCCCGTTAATGGAGTTAATAGAGAGTACGAGGGGTAACCGGGGAGGGGGGCAAGTACCCTCACGGTAAAGGGCCCTCTGCGCATGCGCACTCCGACTGGAGGGCGTGGTTAATTGATAAGGATCTGACACCAGTTAGTGACCTTGCCGTAGGCCCAAATAGGATACGCAGAAAAGTAAATGCTGTATGATTATGGATGATATGTTAGATTCGGATAGGAAATACCTTTTTACTAGAATTATGTTAAGGTTAGCCATCTGACATCTGTATTTATCAATTGTAATCAATCTAATGCAAGTGTTTCGGCGTACTCATGTAAATATTTGTTTATTTCAATTTTTGTTTAATTTTATGTTTAATAAATACGGCCGGGGGTTGTACGATCCCCGCTTCCAAATAAATTCCTCTCATGTCAATTCAATAAAGTTTGATAAGGGAAGAGGGTGTATAGGTAGTCCCTGGCCATATAGCCATTCACTGCAGCCGAGAAGGCTGCAGGGGAGCTCTTGGTCCTGTCTGCGCACTCAGAGCCCACTTGCACCTCCTGTGTCGCCGTAGCTGTCACTGTGCCTGGTGTACTCACGGAGGCGAGAGGGTTCAGGTGTACGGCAGGGCGGTAAGGTGAATACTATCAGGTGCTTGTTCGGGTGGCAGTATGCGTTTTGGATGGCATCAGAAACCGGGAGACTCTCCTTGAGACAGATTTTGGAGGGGGTACGATTTACCAGTTTCTTTGGACCCAGCTGAGAGCATTGTTGATGGTCCTTTTTCAGACATCCAAAACTGGTGTGGTGTGGTGGAGGTGGCAGCAGGTGTTTATGATGGGTGGGTCACTGTTCTGGCAACTAATTACCCTCCTGTAAAACCTACTTTCAATTATCCTGATTTCTTTGTGACTCCTTCCTGGGCCGACATCGGCAAAGTGACTTATGTGCCTTTAATTCCATATCCTTTCGAATCTTGTCATTTCTTATTTTATTTTACTTATCTTACAAAACAGGAAGCGGAGAGCATCCTTGCTCGAGCGCTGGTGAAGTACAAAGTAACATATCTGCTGGGAGTCTTAACGCTGGGGCAGATGCTGATTTCTTGGGCCGATGGGGACTACGTGTCACAGCTTCCCTAGCAACACTGCCTTTGGAAATAGCCATGAGTGCCTTTAAAGCGTGACATGCTCGGAAGACGCATATTTTGGACTCTAGAGAAAAGTTATTGTAATTGCCCTAGTAGGTTTAAACTCTGCTGTCAGGTAAAATCTGTATCGGTCTGGAAACTGGTTGCCACCTGTGGAAAGCCTGTGTAAGGATGGAAAAACACAAGGGAGATAGTATTAATGTGGCAAAGAAGAGACCCAGATCTTAAAATACAATAATGCATTTCCTTAATAATGCAGTGGGAGTGCTTGAGCTCAAAATCACTCAGGTGGAAGATCAACTGACCATGCTTGCTACTGACTCCTCACCAGGGTAGCCCTTGGCCAGTTCAGTTATTGTGAAGTCTATGGGTCATGTGCAGCCTTTCGAATCTGGCGTTTTAGATCAAGAGGCAGAGGGGGACTCTCAGCCTCTTAACCAGGCACTGACATTCAATTCCGTGGCCCATCAAACAGAAAATTCCCCAGCCCTTACAGAGGTGCGTAGAAAGGCTTAAAAGGCAGGTCTATTGGCAGTTAATTGGGCTCCTGGATCAACTCTTTCTATGAGGAAAATCAAGAAGGCAACATCAAAAGTGGTGAATGAGATGACCGTGGATAATTCTAAGTTAGATCATATGGAATTTATCTTGCAAATTCAGAATGCTATAATCCCTTTAACTGTTTTATTAAACTAGAGGAAAGGTTGAGGAGGGTAGAGTGAACTTGAGAAACCAGCTTCATTGCTTTGGAGGCTGGATTCTGGCTCATGGCAGAGAGTTTATTCTCCGCATAGCGCACACCCTTCCTTGTTACAGTCCCTCAATCAGGAGACTCCAGGTTTGGGAGCTGTTGTGGGGGGGGGCAACAGAAAATAGTCACTCTAAGTCATCTCTAAAGGCTGCACAGGAAAAGCAGGATGGCTTGGGTTTGCAGGGGAAAACAGTGTCACTCGATTTAACTAATCTACCAGCCAGACAAATAATAGGAGAATATAGGTGGCCCTCAAAGGCGTTTCTAGAATTGCCACCGGCTTCCACAACATATGTCCGTGCCATGACCAATGTTACCTGGTTATCAGAGAGGGTGGAGGAGAGCTATTGTGAGCTGGCTCGCTAGCAGATTGGGTTTCGTAAATTCTCCGCATAGCGCACACCCTTCCTTGTTACAGTCCCTCAATCAGGAGACTCCAGGTTTGGGAGCTGTTGTGGGGGGGGGCAACAGAAAATAGTCACTCTAAGTCATCTCTAAAGGCTGCACAGGAAAAGCAGGATGGCTTGGGTTTGCAGGGGAAAACAGTGTCACTCGATTTAACTAATCTACCAGCCAGACAAATAATAGGAGAATATAGGTGGCCCTCAAAGGCGTTTCTAGAATTGCCACCGGCTTCCACAACATATGTCCGTGCCATGACCAATGTTACCTGGTTATCAGAGAGGGTGGAGGAGAGCTATTGTGAGCTGGCTCGCTAGCAGATTGGGTTTCGTAAATTGTTCTTGCCATGAGGAGTTTATCATGGTGCGGAGGGTGGAGTGGATTTGGGTTCCGGAAAAAGTGGGACAAAGAGATTGTATTGTGATCAATTTCAGAAAATCATGGAGTGTTGGTCAGATCTTGGCCAACGCTAGGACCCCCTTTGAAATGAATTCTGAGATTGTATTAGTCCCCTTAGGACATTTTTACCCTCCTAGGAGGCTGGGTGTCGGGCCGTCAATTTGGGGTGATATACCACAGAGGGGGAAAAAAATTTGACCCACCCTAATAGGGCAGACCCTCAGACAACCTCTTTTGTCCAGATTTCTATTAGATTTACACCCTTGTCAGACCTTAATGAGTTGGATTGACTACCCTCTGTGATCATAGGAAGTGAGGTGTAGCTGCGAGGGACAAAGAGTCGGATTACTATCATTTTGCAAATATTAAGTAGGAATGTGGCAGGGGTGAGGTCCCTACTGAATTATGAGTATAAGGTTAATTCTCTTAGATTCTATGAGGTTATTTGACTGCAGAAGACATGGGATAGCCAGGGGATTTCCTGTCTAGATGCCTATGCAGCTTTTATGCCCACGCAATTGCTTCTACCCATGGGAGAGCTAAGGGAGGTCTAGTAGCGTTTGTAAGGTTAGATATAGGATATATGATGAGGGTTGTTCTGCACACAGCCACTAATGTTTTAGGGGTGGTCTTGATATTTCTCCATTACATCCTGATGCTTATTATAAATGTTTATAACTCATCGAGCTCAGAGGAAACTATGGAGGGGGATTTAAGAACCATTCCAGAAGGGTGTTTTTTGGCTTATTCTACTTCTCGTATAATTGTGCTGGTAGGAGATTTTAATGTGCGCCCCTGCTTGGTGTGTGTAGGTCTAACGTAAGGGAGGATGATTCAGACCAGTACTCTGAGCAGTCTCATTTTACACATACTCGTAAAGGTGATGCTTTAAACACTCTTTTATCAAAATACAACCTCACTAATCTCCTGTCAAATCAATTGCTGTACTCCTCTGATATAGTACCCACCTTTAAGGGCAAGGTAGCTATCTCTTTTATTGATTACATATCCGTTTCAGTCAGTTTTTTGTCTTATTTAAACAATTAAAAAAAAAGTTGGAATAATAATAGAGACCATAACCTACTTGTTGCAGAATTTAGGTGGTTTAACATAAGGGAAGATTAACCCAGCAATCTATAAGGACCTCCTAATATTGAAGGCACAAGGATGTAGGTTATGATGGGGAAAGATTATCCCAGAAGATTTTATGAGAAAATTGTTACAATTATGCACTAGGGACTTGGATGCTTGTCTTCGTTGGGATAGTCCCGATCAAGTTATCTTGGTTGCCTTTTCTGGAAAGAAGGTAATTCCGGCTGGACCAAGAAAGGGAGAAGGAATGCTAAAGAGGGATATAAATGGTTCAATAAGAGTTGCTCTAAGGCCCACAATGATTTTAAACTAGCACTGCATCAACAACCGAGATCTAAAGAGACTGTAAGGCCAGAGCTCAGTATTTAGGGCATGGAACGATGGGTTGAAAAAGGAAGCCTTTGAACAGCTACTGTCTGCCTGTGAGTTCAGAAATAGTTCTGCTTTCTGGAAAGTGGTAAATCAACCTATACTAAATGAGGTAGTAGCTCCATATTTGGTTCAATTTATTCTTGCACAGGCATGACTCACACATTTTGAATTCATTTATGTGACCCATTTGAATGCCTACACTGACCCACGAGAGGGGAGAAACAGTTTCTTTTAATTCGGGAATTTGAGGCTATTGACGCTCTACCGTCTGGTAAAGTGCCGGGCCCAGATGAAGTCCCAGGGGACCTTTTTAAGAGTTGTACAGAGATATGGCCCCTTGTAGTAGCACAACATTGCAACGCAGCCGTAAGAGGAGATATTGCCCCATCCTGGCAGAAATCAGTTATTGTGCCGATATTTAAGAAAGTTAACCGGGCAGACCCAGCTTGCTTTCTTTAGTGGATGCTGAGGTGAAGATTATAGGCTGGATAGTGCTGAAGCATCTTACAGAGTGGGCTGAAGGAGGGAAGATCTTATCAGACATACAATATGGTTTTAGGTCTGGGCAGGGGTCGATTGAGCAAAATATGAATCTTCATTTACTGATCTCTGAATATACTGTGACGTGAAGGAGTCAGTTCATTTGGTCTTCATAGACCTCAGCACAGCCTTTGACACAGTGGATAGATCGAAACTGTGAGCTGTGTTGGAGGACATGGGAGTGGAGATGCCTCTTTTGGCTTTCCTGCGTAACTTGAATGCTTTATCTGAGGGGATCAGTCCGACAAGCAATCTTGAGGGAATGTACGGAGCACTTTAGCTTGGGTTGGGGAGTTTAGCAGGTGTGTATTGTAGCCCCCATGCTTTTTATACTGTATATTAGTAAATTAGAACTATTTTTGGTGGAAAAATGTAAAGGTGTCCCGCGGGTAAACAACAGGCCGATCCCGGCCTTGCTGTACACGGATGATACTTTACTAATGGCACCTACAGCAAATGGACTGCAACTCTTAATAGATTGTTTTTATGATTTCATGGAAAATTAGGCCTAAAAATAAATTGCTCGAAGTCTCATGTTATGGTGATAGGCCATAAACGTGTTAAAACAAAGACTTTTAATTTTGACAGCCATTTAATAGAAAATACTAATCAATGTTGTTACCTGGGTATTTGCATAGATTGCTAATTGAACTGGGACTCTTTATTGAGAACCCATGTGCAGTCCTTTAATGGGCTTGCTCATAGCACTGAGGCCTTTGAAAGATGGTTAGGTCATGTTCATATGAAATCTATTTTAGATCTTTATAGAGCAAAATGCATACCATCAATTTCTTATGAATCAGAAGTATGGTGATATATATCCGGTCACTGTATCCAGGTAGCTGAAAATATAATTTTGGGAAGGCTCCTGAGGCTGCAGCAGAGTGTACCAATGGAGCTAGCTCATGCAGAATTAGGATCAGATTTTATTTCAGATCTTATTAACGTTTTCCCAATATTATAATGGATTATTATGGATGAATATTTGGCCCAAAAAAAGAACTGGACCTAAACAGATTGATCTTGAAAGATTGTTTGACATTGAAATATAGTCTTCATTATTCCATGGATTCATTATGTCAAAAGTACCCTAGATGAACTGGGTATTCCACAATTGCTCTCTAACACTGAGAACATCTCTAAGCTAGAGGTGGGGCGGGTCAAGTAGGCGTTTCAGATTAAAGCACATGAATCAAGATTTAATAGCATGATGGCTAAAAAGTCTGGGGTGCACTATTTTATGGTCAAATCTATAAGTAATATAGAAATGTATCTGACTTGAGATATGCCAATTTTGCACAGATGTCTGCTATCTTACTTTCACTTGAATCTGTTTCCCTAATTGTTAGTAGGAGACATAGACCTTCAGAGCTACCAATCTGTACTTGTGATGGGGCCAGTGCAATTGGCACTTTACATGCAGTTTTTATATGCCATGAGTATGTATCTCTATGACACAAGTAAATCCACCCTCTTTTTATAAATTAGGATTTTAAACAAGTTCGGCCAGCTTTGTTATGTTTGCAATTTTTATCTAATGTCAAGGATTGCTTTTATGTAGGAAGGGTTTTAGCTCAGGTTTTCTATTCTGAGAGGAGACAAGTTTGGTCATATTTTAGGATCATTTTTATGACGAATTTTACCTTTTTTGCACTTTAATTATTTACTATGTTTAAATTGATTAAAGTAATTTTTGATTGATTGAGTTGAATTATTTGTGTATTAATTGCTAGTCATTTATTTTGTGGTACCAATTAAATGAATGTGTGTCATTCATTTGTTTTTGTGGTTGCTGGATTTCTGGGATAGTATGTTGGGAAGTGTTTTAAATGTACTTAATTGTAATAGGTCATACTTTATACATCCATAATTCTTAACCTATTCATTTTAATTTAGAATTACTGTTTTACATTTAGTAATCCTAAAAATGCATTTTTAAATATTTGTGAAAATATCTATTTTAAAACTGTTTAAGTATGTATATATATATATTCACTGAAAAAACCATAGGTTTCACACCAGTTATAGTTAGGAATTAGCATTTAAAAAACCTATTAAATTCACTGAAAAAACCATAGGTTTCACACCAGTTATAGTTAGCTGGAAATTTTACTGATATAAAACCATTGAAATTCCCACGTTATAGTTAGATGGACTCACTATAACTTGCGCGTGCAATGCACTGCTGATGACATCACATATTACATCACTCATGACATGGTCAGTGACATCACTCATGACATCACTGATGACACCATCCAGTGAATGTGTGTCTTTCTGAAAAATAAATATATTTTATATATGTATATGTAAAAGTTGATGGAAGAATAAATGTTTAAATAAGTGTCTAAATGGATGGTTTTTAAAAATTGATTGGTTAACTGGCTTAATAAGACATCATCAGCAGTGCATTGCACGCGCAAGTTATAGTGAGTCCATCTAACTATAACGTGGGAATTTCAATGGTTTTATATCAGTAAAATATCCAGCTAACTATAACTGGTGTGAAACCTATGGTTTTTTCAGTGAATTTAATAGGTTTTTTAAATGCTAATTCCTAACTATAACTGGTGTGAAACCTATGGTTTTTTCAGTGAATTTCATAGGTTTTTTAAATGCTAATTCCTTTGTATATCGAGTTTCTAACCTTTTTTTTTTTTTACAATTTGCTGTTTTTTTTAAAGTATTCATGTTTTTTTTATATAATTTTTTTCTTTTGCGCTCTGGGTGCGCGCTCCGGGAAGCTTTCAGCTAAGCTCTCCGGTAAGCTTTTCCGTGAGCTCATCTGAAAGCGCACCCAGAGCGCAACTGTCGTTCGTGAAAAAAAATATGAATGAAAAGTTAATAATAATGCAAAACATTTCGTACCATACAAATAAAATTAGTTTTTTTTAATAAGGAAAATGATTATGCATTTCTGTAAAAGTTTGATGACGTCACTTCGGCGCGCAACGTAAGTGCCCTCGGAAGCGCCTACGTTCGCGGCGCATAAACGCACGCAAAAGCGCCTACGATTGCGCCACGTTTGCGCCCCGGAAGCGCCTACGATCGCGCTGCGTAAACGCACCGGAAGTGCACCGGAGCGCGCAGCGTAAACGCGTCGGGTCATGTGACCCTAAAATAACACTTTTCATTGGTTGCTAACAGTTTTTTTTTACAATGAATGAAATCCCCACCCATTTCCTTCACTTCTTATTTCACTTTTGTGACTGAAAGACCTGCCTTTTTTGCTGTTGCATATTTCTTGGATAATCATGGCTGCCAGACCATCCAGCAGTGAAGATGACTCCAATGATTTCATTGATGAAGAGCCTCCTCAGCCGAAGGTCAAAGAGCATTTCATCTGGAAATTTTTTAAGTTTCCAGCAGACCAGAAAAAGGTGAATGCACCAAAAGTAGAGTGCAGGATCTGCAAACAGGTCCTGTCACGGGGTAACCCCCAAAAAAAGTATTCTTTTGGCAACTTCACCATGATTCGCCATGTGGAGAGGAGGCACCCCCAGAATTTTGCCCGGGAAAGTGTCAGGGCTCTGGCACAAGAGGTTCCCAGAGATGGGGCCTCTACATCAACAGGAGGAGCAACTTCTTCTGGTAGAGAGCAATCGCAGGAGCAGGTGGCAAACATACAACCTGCATTTAACCATGGGGTCGTCAAATGCAGATACTGCAATCAACTCCTCACCTATGGGGAGCAAAGTGTCCTGCTCATGGTTCGAGCATTGGAGAACCATCGCTGCCCTTCCCACCCCTAATTTTTTTCTTTTCTTTTTGCTCCTGTTGAGCAGTTTCCATTCCCTGTTTTTGTTCCTGTTCAGTTAAAAGAAGAAAACCAAAAGTTCTTTTCAGAACTACCTCCAATTCTCATCAAAGAGCTATATTCTTAAAAAAATGAAGAGTAAGTGAAATATAGTGCATTGATAATTGAAAGGAGAATGAGTAAGAAAGAACAGAAAGGTATGAGAGGTGAAAGGAAGTGAAGTAGGAGGAATGAAAGAAGGTGAGTGTTAGAAAAGAAAGTTATGACACAGTGAATAAACTGGAGGCCTCATTTCTGAAAAGTGACGCATCGCTACGTGAAAACAGCGATGCGTCACTTTTCTGGACGCACTCCTTATGACATTCCAGATATGTCATATTGAATATATGACTAATCAATTCGCAAGGAGTTACAGATATGTCAGTATTTCTGACGTATCTGTAAACACAAAAGTAACGCATTGCTGGAGTGCGTCACAAAAGTGACGCAACTCCAGTAATGTGTCCTTTCACATGGAAAAAGCACCATGTGAAAGGTTTGCTGTGAAGCAGGCGCAAGATTCTGGCGCAACAGCATCCTAAAAAAGACGCACTGCGTCATTATTACCAAGCTTTTTGCAGGGGAACACCCCCTCTGCATGCATTATACCTGACACTATTTTTAAAAAGTGACGCATCTAGGTACATGGGTCACTTTTTAAAACTCTGCGCCACATTATATCTGCATCAGGTATAATGTATGCAGAGGGGGCAATCCCTCGCAAAAAGCTTGGTAATAACGACGTACTGAAATCTATGAGATTTCTCTGCGTCACTTTTAGGATGCTGTTGCGTCAAAATCTTGCGCCTGCCTCGCGTCACTTTCATGTTTACAGATATGTGAGAAATACTGACGTATCTGTAACTCCTTGCAACATGATTCGTCATACATTAAATATGACACATCTGGAATGTCATAAGGAGTGCGCACAGAAAAGTGACGCATCACACCAGCAGTGTAATAAAATGTGCCTCGTTGCACTATATTTAAAGGATGCAACAGCATCCTAAAAGTGACGCAGTGAAATCTCAAACATTTCACTGCGTCGCTATTACAAAGCTTTTTGCGGGGGAACACCCCCTCTGCATGCATTATACCTCACGCAGATATAATGTGGCGCTTGATTTTAAAAAGTGACCCATCTACCTAGATACGTCACTTTTTAAATATAACGCAACGAGGCACATTTTTTTACACCACTGGTGCGATGCGTCACTTTTCTGTGCGCACTCCTTATGACATTCCAAGTAACGCATTGCTGGAGTGCGTCACAAAAGTGACGCAACTCCAGTAATGTGTCCTTTCACATGGAAAAAGCACCATGTGAAAGGGCTTGCGTCAGTCTAACACCTGCTGTAAAGCAGGCACAAGATTTTGACGCAACAGCATCCTAAAAGTGACGCAGTGAAATCTCAAAGATTTCACTGCGTCGCTATTACAAAGCTTTTTGCGGGAGAACACCCCCTCTGCATGCATTATACCTGACGCTATTTTTAAAAAGTGACGCATCTAGGTACATGGGTCACTTTTTAAAACTTTGCGCCACATTATATCTGCGTCAGGTATAATGTATGCAAAGGGGGCATTCCCCCGCAAAAAGCTTGGTAATAACGACGTACTGAAATCTATAAGATTTCTCTGCGTCACTTTTAGGATGCTGTTGCGTCAAAATCTTGCACCTGCCTCGCATCACTTTTATGTTTACAGATATGTCAGAAATACTGATGTATCTGTAACTCCTTGCAACATGATTCGTCATACATTAAATATGACACATCTGGAATGTCATAAGGAGTGCGCACAGAAAAGTGACGCATCACAACAGCAGTGTAAAAAAATGTGCCTCGTTGCACTATATTTAAAAAGTGACGCATCTAGATAGATGCGTCACTTTTTAAATATTGCATAACAATGCGCATTTTTTTAACACCGCTGGTGCGTCACAAAAATTGACGCACAGGAGGCGCAAAACTAGCAGCGCAAAGCCTTCATAAATATGGTCCTGGATTTTCCCCGTGCTTCGCCGGTGCGCGTACCATGCGCTTCCCCCGCGCAAAACGAAAAAAAAAAAAAAAATGTAATGCCCTGCAGGACCCTATTTTAGCCCCTACATCAAACCTAGGGGGTCAGAGGGGGTCTACTCTTCCCCCTTATGGCCATTTGCCCCTTTTTTTTTCAAACCCCTTGTGTCTCGATTTTACCGAGACACAAGATGGCGGCCGCTCCAGACTGTTTAGAATGTTTACAGACACCCAAGAGCCAATCAGCTTCCTGCGCGCAAGTCGCGTGTCGCGCCGGAAGCACCGGAGAGCGCCTATAGATATATATATTTTTTTTAACCTAAATTACTCGAAATCCACTGCAGCACATATCTTGAGACATAGCAAAGGCACATCGGGCTACCAGTCCCTTCAATTTTGCCAAGTTTGCTGGAAATCCATTCAGCCGTTCGGGCTAAAAGTGAAATCAACCGCCCTATGGAAATTAACATGGGGAAAACGCGTTTTGGGACCCCCCTTTAATCTCGGCCCCCGCTTGACGTATCCCCCCCAAACTTTCAAGGAAGGACCCGAGCTCGACGAGGCCATTTTCAGGAAATTTTCAGGCAGATTCATCAACCGGTGCCAAAGTTATTCCAAATAGAATTTTGAGATTTAACATTGAAAAAAATCCTAACTATAACTACCTACTGGCGACCGCCAGTAGGTAATATATATTTATATATATATATATATATATATATTCACTGAAAAAAACATAGGTTTCAGGCCTTATATAGTTAGGAATTTGCATTTAAAAAACCATTGAAATTGCTCCTATATAGTTAGTAGTACTAACTATATTTCGCGCACCCGCAATGCACTGCTGATGATGTCACATATTACATCATTCATGACATGGTCAGTGACATCACTGATGACATCTCAAATGACATCAATGATGACATCACTGATGACATCATCCTGTGAATGTGGTTTGCTTCGTTATTTAAATATGCATTATATATATAGCAATTTGCATTGAAGTATGAGTGGATATATAAAAATAAATATTTGGATGGAGGACTTTAACAATTTATAGTGTCTCACTAAATATAGTGGATAGTGACTAAACTGTGTGAATATCTGTATCACGTTGTCAGTTGTTGTGTAAACTGGTTCTCCAGTTGGTTACTAGCTATGTGAAAGTCTATATTAGTTATTGATTAGTTAACTGAGTATTTGTATGGGAGAGTGAATCTGTGTGTGGTTCGGTGGAGGGTGTGTGACTGCCCAAAGATGTGTGGATAGTTGATTCAGTAGATAAACTAGAAAAATAAAAGGCAGTGTATGTGTCAATTGTTGTATATAAATAAGTATACATAAGACTCAATGATTGTGTGTGTGACTGTATGGATAACTGTATACTTGTAATAATGATTTTATTCTACACTAAATTTGACTTACTATCTAAATAAATAGATGAAGTGGTGTTAGTATAAGTGTGTAGCTAAGTAAGTATGTAAGTATGATCCATTGTTTGCATAAGTGAGTAGGATAACTTCATATGTGAATAGGTTGTGTTTTGGTGTGTAATGTGGATATGGGTGTATAAGTATTTTTGATAGTGTTCTATTGATCATTGACAGCATGTATGAGTGAATCTTCAGGTAAGTGGGGTGTGTAGTGTTGGACACAGAGAGTCTGCCACGACACATCCTTTCCACTGTATTGTATGTCATGCTCACTTACATACTGCATCACAGATGAGGGCCATTATCACGTTGTTTGCTGTGCTGGCACTCTGCCTGTGTATGAGATGGCCATGTAGTGTGTCAATCATCATACATGTATACAATTCTATGAGAATATTTGATCCAAGTGTCCTCATATATGCCACCAGAAAGTATCAACTCTAGATGGGATCTCTCTGGGCCACTGGCACAAACCGATTTTGATTCCGCCTCTGGATTAAGTGCTTGGCCTACAGAGGTCACCCAGAGGTAGGCTGTCTCCTTGCCCAACTCCCGTTGCCGATTCCGTTACACCTTGCCCCTTGGGAGGACCGGACCACAAACCTCTGGCATAATCATTGGACTATTTATTTATCGGTCCATTCTTTCAGTGCAAACCAGACCTTAGTAGCGCCCTCTCCGCTACACAACATATCTGACTGGCTAATAGCCATGATGTTTCTTAGGCAATCAGCGAATCTTGGGGGGGCCTCAGATTTCCACTCTCTGCATATCTCCCTCCTTGCAATGACAATGACATAGAATAGAAACTGTGAGGTACTGTCTTTAATGTTATATCCGTGTGGCAGGCCGAAAAGGATCAATCTTGGACTGCAAGTAACTGATGTTAATAATACCTCCTCTAAAAACCCACACACCTGCCGCCAGTAGCTGGTAATTTCTGGGCAGTCCACAAACATATGTATATCATTAGCTGTAGGGAATTTACATCTTGGACAATAATATGATTCCACTATGATCTTTGATAGTTTCGCGGGAGTCCAGTACACCCTGTATGCAGTGAACAGGTGGTTCCTTCTGAGGTTAGCTGGTTTTATGATCTTCTGTGAGATTATAAATGAGTCTATGCAGACCTTCATCATCTCATCTGCATTGTCCGTTAACAAGTTATCCCAAAGTTTCGTGATTTCAAACTCTATACTATCCTTTGCACCCACTAATGAGTTGTACCAGAGTGCGACCTCCCCTTTCCATCCTTTCCCTCTATTGATTGAGTCTAGAATCCGGATCTCCTCCTCATTCCCCCAACACTGCCTCCTACACCAAGAAGACAATTGATAGTATTTAAATCTTGTAAGGGACCCCCCGTAAAGTTTGATAATGATTCCCAGTCCATTAGTTGAGAATTATTGCAGAGGTCACCCCATTTCACAAAGCCTGCCTCCCTCAATGGGAGAGCCAATCGACCTAATACAGTCTGGAGTGCCCGGGGAATCCCATATTGGGGCTTGGACATTGTAGTAGGGATCACCAGAATCTTGCATATAGACTGCCAGATCTTGAGTGCTGCCTGTAAAAGCTTCAAGCGGACCTTTTTGTAGTATTTTTGGTCCCCAAATTTGTAGAGGAAAAATTCTAGGCCTTGTGGCTGGTCTGATAACATTGCTCGAAAGAGACGGCCATGCAAAGAAGAGTCCAACTTGTTAGCCAGGAGTCTGAAATTCTTAAACTGAAAAGCGTAACAGTAAAAGAGCAGATCAGGGAGAGCCAGGCCCCCCAGCTTCAACCCCCTTCTCAATTTCCTCCACGCTATCCTAGGGGATTTAGTGGCCCAAATAAAGGACCCGATCTTCCCTTGAAGATTAGCGAAGTCTTTATGATTAAAGATCAGGGGGATGTTGTTACATAAAAAGGTGATTTTAGGGAGGATAAGCATTTCGATCAAGTTAACTCTACCATAAATATTCAAGGGTAGACTGCCCCATCTGATTAACAGCTTATTTATCTCCTTTACCACTATCTGCCAACTGGTTTTTGAAACGTCCGCTAGTTTCTGTGTGAGGTATATGCCCAGATGTCTAATTTTTTGTTTGGCCCCTGGTACCGGGGTCAGATTATTCCAGCTCATTATGTCAGTTTTTTCTTTGTTTATTTTATATCCTGACTCTGTGCCGAATTCTTCTGCTAGTTTAAATAATCTGGGAATAGCCTCAGAGGGGTTGGCAGTATAAAGGAGAAAATCATCAGCATATAATGCTGTCTTTAACTCTAAATCTCCCATTTTAAATGGTGTAATTGCAGGATCCAGTCTCAAGGAGCAGACAAAGGGCTCGATGTATATGTCGAAAAGAAGCGGGGACAAAGGGCAGCCCTGCCTCGTACCTCTGAAGATATTAAACCAGTCGGTCAGGCCGCCATTAATCAAAACCTTGGCACGGGGGCTCCTATATAGTGTTTTGACTCCTTCGATAAAGGAAGATGGGAACCCAAACTTTACCATAGTCTCCCATAGAAATACCCAGTTGACCTGATCGAATGCTTTTGCAGCATCAATCGCTACAATGGTGAGTGGCAGTCCTCTCTCTTCAGCTACATCGATTGCTCTGAACGCCTGAAATGTGAGCTCATTAAGCTGCCGGCCAGGTATGAATCCCCTCTGGTCTGAGTGAATAATAGTCTTGATCACTTTAGCCAGTCTAGTTGTTAATATTCCAGAAAATATCGTAAGATCCGATTTAGAAGGGAGATAGGTCTATACCATTCAATCTTTTTAGGGTCTTTATTTGGTTTTACTATCAAGGCTATAGTGGCTTCTGACCATGAGGGTGGAATATCACCTCCCTGTCTAAATATTCTGTTAAAGAGTGACAATAATACAGGTAAAATTTAATCAAGATTGTCCTTATAAACCTCCGTCGGCAGCCCGTCCGGGCCTGCAGCCTTGCTTCTACTCATCTTGTTCACTTGTGCCCTTATCTCGACTCGGTATTATCACTGGCTAAAACAGTTTTATCAGAATCACTCAGTTGGGGCAGATCCCTCGAATTCCACCACTGCTCCAATTCCTCAACTCCCAGACAATTATTTTCTTGATATAGTTCCTTCATAAAATCCCTTGCTTCTTCCCTGATCTCCTTATCCTTCGTTAACAACACCCCCGTGTCTCGCTGGATTAAGGAGTTGATGTTATTCCTACTCCTCTCGGATCTTGCTTTCCAGGCCAGAAGAGCACCGTACTTTTCTCCATACTCAAAGTTCTTTAGCTTAGTGATCTCCCATCTATCCTTGATTAATTTTTCCGCTCTTACTTTAAATTGTGATTGTAATTCTAAAAGTTCCTTTTCGAATTTCGGAATTTTTTCCCTATTCTCCAGGGCAGCCAGCTGTAGCTGTTGCTCCTTCTGTTTAATTGAATCAAGGTCGTTAATGTCCTTTTCCTTGATAGATCTTCTTTTATGAGCCATCTGAGAGCTCAAAATCCCTCTCATATAAGTCTTAAATGATTCCCAGACTATTTGTTCTGTGGCTGTGCCTATATTAAATAGAAAGAACTCAGTTGCACTATCCTTGACCTTAACTATAATTTCCTCATCTAGAAGAAGTGTTCTATCAGAGTCCATCTACTGTCTAAAGGTCTGGCCTTCGATTTAACCTTTAATTCGACAACAGAATGGTCGGAGAGACCTGCTGAGTTATATGAAATTGAAGCTATGTCTGGCATAAGTACACGGTCTACCAAAAAATAATCAATTCTGGAATATTGCCTGTACTTTTTACTGTAGAAAGAATATTCCCTTAAAGCTCCATGCTTGGCTCTCCATGTATCCTTCATAATATTTTTAAGAGCCAAGAAAGAATTTCTTGGAACATTATACTTAGCTTTGGAGGTACGATCCAACTGACTGTCAAAAACGAAATTAAAATTGCCTCCGAATATTACTGGCGCCGTGTGCTGTATCAAAATTCCCTCTACCTTCAGAAGGAAGCTGGAATTATCCTCATTAGGACCATAATATACTGCACACGTATAGGATGAACTACCTATAGAAAGGACTGCCACCAACCATCTTCCGGACTGGTCAGTATCCCAACTCTGGACCCTGATCCCTTTGTTTGCTCGAACAATTAAGGGTACCCCCCTTGTAATTCCTGTTTGCCTGGAACATAACAGATCCTGAACCCAACTGAGTTTCACGAATACTTGCTTACATAACTCAGCCTCTAGATGTGTTTCCTGTAAAAAGTAGACGTGGGATTCAGTATTTTAAAAAAATTCACAGACCCTTATTTGTTTTTTACGACTCCCCATACCATTTAAATTCCAGGAGAGAAATGTGTTACTTATTGCCATGCTAACAGCCATTATCTAGTTTGATCCAGCAGGTGGCCCCCATATGTAACTTAAACTGCTGACATGACAATTGTATGACATATGAGGACATTTCTATTTTTTCACCCCCTCCCCCGTGACTCCTCCCAAACCCTCCCCTGAGTAACCCTCCCATCATATCAGGCGTTGATCTCGCCTTTAGGGAGCCCCTCGCACTCGCGACACTACCTCTGTAAAAAGATTTCTTTCTTTTTTTTTTCACCCAACAAATTCTGCCCCATCTTAGTGAAAGCTGTCCTATTATTATTTTATTTTGAATGACTAATAAGAAAGAAGAAAAAAAAAGAGAAAAATATGTGTATGTGTACAACTAACTTACTTTTCCCTGAATATAGTGAATTTCCTAATTATACCTTTCAGTGACCCATTTGAATTGAGCCTAACTATTTCCTCATTTTTAACAGGAATTCGTCCACTTCCTCGGGGTGATTACAATTGTGCATTTTGTTATTCCACATCACCTTTAATAGGGCTGGAAATTTCATTTGCACTTGTGCACCCAGGGATCTGAGTTCTGGCATCCTGGATCCCAATTCCCACTGCCTCTGAGCTGTCCGCCCCCCTATATCGGATCTAATTTGGTATGGATTAGCCCGGTAGTGGAGGGTGGATCGTGCAAGACATCTGCTTAGTATTAGCTCCTTAACACTAAAAGTTTGAAAATTTACTAGGATCTTTCTAGGCGCCTTCCGACCCGGATGAAGCCTAAAGGGGTCTCTATGCACCCTCTGGATTTCAGCCTCAAGATCGATATCCAGCCGATCCTTCAATACCCCCTCACGTAGGAGTCTACAGACAAACCCTTTAATGTCTTCCACTTCCTCTCCTTCTGGTATTTTTAAAATTCTAAGATTGTTCCGTCGGGTTTGTATCTCCAGCCTTTCCATATCCATCATGAGGGACCGGTTTTGTACTTTAAGAGTGTCAATGTCTTTAGAGTTCCCCGAGGTGGTTTCCGAGAGCGTTGAAACCTTGCTCTCTAGTGAACTGGTCCAGGTTGCTATATCATCTAGTTTGGCTTCTAACAAGTCAAATCTATCGTGTAGCCTTTTTTGGTTAAACTCTGAGACGTCAAACTTTCCCAGTAAATCTTCCCGCAGTGTTTGAAATAGTAAACCGGTTATATCGCCCTCAGGCTCAGCAGCTGCCAAATTTGTAGATTTGGCAAGATCTTGAGTAGCTGGACTGCTTTGGGGGGGAGACTTGGCTGGAACATGAGGTTTTACCAGCGGTAGTTGAAATATCTGAGGTATATTTTGCTCTCCAGAACTCGCCGGGGCCAGGGAGGATGTGGAATTCCTGAGACCTGACCCAACAGGAAGCCCTTGTACTACTATTAGCTGGGTAGAAGAATCTCGGGGTCTGACAGTAGTATCAACAATAGTGTCAACAATAGTGCCCGACAACAGACCTACTTCTGGGTGTGCTGGAACCTCTAGGCTCTCGTCGTCCTGGATGGTCTCAAGGAGGGCATACCTGTCCCCCAAGGCCAGGGAGCACGAACACGCAACCTGATCTAATTGAGCTGTGGCCCCTGTTACTGACTTTCCCATTGTGCCCTTGGAGCTCTTGGAGCCCGCCAAGTGCTCCATGATCTGAAAGTAACTTTTAAGCGAGGGGGTGCTCTTCTGCGCCTGCAGCTGTCGGGTCGCCTTGGTGTTCCCACCCTTCTTAGTCCCCCACTTTCTTTTCTTCTTGTATGGGGTTAGAGGGGTCGGTCCTCCCTTCTCAACTGGCTCTGCCGATTCCCAGACCCCCTGCCATCGCAGGTCCTGTTTTGATCTTAATTGGTACCTTTTTCTTGTTTCCCCTGCCGCCTCTTTGGATTTATCCTGCCTGACCCCAGGGAGGCTACCCCTGTGCTTAAATGCGGAAGGTGTATTGCGGAAGATGTAAGATATATTGATTCTACAATGGTATTAGCGGAGCCGCCCCCCTCCCACAAGGGCCTGTCTTGTGGAGATGCTGTTGCTGCAACTTCAACTGCTGCTACTGCTACTACTGGTGATAGATTTGTCTCCATACAGACCTCCCTCCTTAATATCTCCTTACCGGTGTTTTGCGCCCCCAAGGACTTTGCTGCTGAGAACTGCCCCCAACACACCGGACCTCTAAAATGAAAAAGGAGTGCCCCCCAGGAGCGGTGCCACATACTCCTCCAGGTGCCCGTAACCTGGCTCTCGCTCTTGCTCCCTTCCTCCTGCTCCTGCCCCTGCTCCTGCCAGTCGAACCTCCGCCTCAGCCACTATTGTTACTTGTTTCTCGAGGTAGATTCCTATGCCGTCCCAGGTACAAGCTGGCTCCGCCTCCGCCGTCCTCGCTGTGCGCTGTTCTTGCATTCGCCTCGCCTCACTTATGCCGTAGCCGCCGCTGGAGAAAGAAAACAGATGCCAAACTGGTAATTGCCCCCTGGATTGTGCCAAAGAAATGCCCACAGTTTCTCACCGCATAGCTTAGGTGAGGCCGCTTATGGAATGCCTATTTTCATCGACTGTGCCGCCTTTAGTGCCGCCGTAGCGAGGAGCTCCGCGACAGCCGTCAGCCTGCCGCCGCCATGTTCCTCCTCTCCAGCTCCATCATGTCCACTCCTTGGAATCCACAGGATTATTCATTGTGTGAAGTGTGTAGCCCAGGACACTTGTCGTGCTTGTGTGCGCTGTGTGGCTAGCTCAATAGTGTGAATATGAAAGTCCGTTGGTGCACTCTGTTATTTCTATTTTGGTTGTTTTAATCTTTGTTGTTGTGGTGCTACGTCGTCCAAGTGCTTAGTCTGCAAGCACTATAATATGACACTATCGTTGTAAGACAGAGAATTCTATATTGGTTGAAGCGTGCACAGTTGCATAGACTCAAGAGGTCTTCTCATTTCACTCTCTTTGAAAATAATTCAATTCACTTCTTTTCTTGTTTTCCCAAAGGTTATATTTATTTCATATAATCTTAATTGTTTATCTCGTCATTCTTTCAAAATACAATCATATTCTTCATCATTTCTTTTATACCCAATGCATTTCGGGTCGAAAATTTGACCCTTCCTCAGTGGTCTATGAATAAGGAAAGAAACAGTGGCAACACATTGGCAAGAAAAGGGAAATAATATTGCACAACTTCGATTCACCATTTTAGAAGTAATTAAAAGCAAGAGAGACATTGACCCTCAAAAAAAAAATTGCGATCAGAATATTTTTGGATACAGAAGATGGGGAGTCTTTGCCCGCAAGGATTAAATGACAGACTAGAATTATCATGTTTTCTCTAAAATTATGAACTGCCATTAAGAATGTACTGTTTATTTGCATAATATTATAAGTATTGCTCTTACTTACATCCTCATTCAATATGGCCGACAAAATCAGTCACACAACACCTTTCAGAGACCTTAGCGTATAAATATCGACATATAGTCACTGATCAGGTTAATTTACATATACCGTTTTATCATAATGTTTCACTCAATTATAATCATTTCCGCTTTTAGATTGTTAATGATAGTGATTAAAACGGATAGAAAACACATCAGGTAGAACAAGCGATCATGTGACTCCTCCTATCCACTTGAACACCTTGTTAAAAGCCCACCTAAACAGTAAACCACATCCTTCCCTCGGATTGGCCATTCGATTGGACGCATTGAATGACGGGAAAACGCTACACGCACTTGATCGTTTTACTGAAGTAAGTTTATTCTCGTTACCCACAAGGACATTCCTGTATGTTCTTTAGTCATACATTTCCTGACGATTATTCACTTTTTATCACTACAGCGCTTTCAAACGAAGTGCACAGTTTAACGAACGCCCTGATAGTGGCAATTCAAACGGATGTATTATATCATGGGATACCGTTACTTGCACCCGAGTCTCTAACTGATGTAAGTTAATCTCCGCTAACCACAGAGACTCTTGTAGTCTCTTGAATCTATTGTTGCGATTAACCTGATACTATCCAGTGCTTCGACCCTTGTTTATCCCTATGATAATTTACAACATTTCCGACGTGAGGAGTCAATGTTTAGCATCACATCGAACATTCATGTCATTTTCCCTACAAACCCCTAGGTGAGCATGCTCTATTCCATATATGAGAGTGGACCCTGATCAGTATGAATATAACCATAAATGCTGATGGGCTAAATATAATTAACATCACGCTAATTTTAAATACTCTAATCACGATTTCCACTAATTAGTTTAAATCACATGACAACATACAGAAGTTGTTTGTTTCACTTTTCACGATGTAATGAATGACTAGTACACAAGATTATAACATAAACAGATGAAATGTGCAATGAGGTTAGCTCATAATAGTTTCCGTTTCTTTCCTTATTCATAGACCCCTGAAGAAGGCGCTGGTGGATTAATTTTGCACCTTCTTCATCAAAACAAAATAAGGAAAGCTGTGGAGTTTGCAATGGCACGGACAAATCTAGTCGCATAATTGACTCGCGCCACGCCAAACATTCAAGCCAGGTAAGTGCAAGGTGTGCAGCACTACCACCTAATATTCTTAAGCCTCATTAGGCCCTTGAATGTAATGGTATTAGTCCGTTGTTTCTCACAGCACAAACATAACTTAGTCAAAACTGCGGTGGAACACAAGATTAAATTCAGTATATATAGTGACTCACAAAATGTACAATCTAGCCCAAATAGATCAGCAAGTCTGCTGTTGTAGGGATGCTTCCAGTGCATCATTTTCAGCAATCGACAGGTAGCCAGCATGACGGGTTCTTCCAGGATTCAACTCATTGCTAAATTCTTGTAGTAAATTAATCAGAGTCACCGGTACAAGTTGAACTTCAACTCTTTATTGAATACTGGAACAGTGTAGTTCAAGTCCAACACAGCCCTCTGCTCTCAGTGATCTCCCCCAACATTCCATACTATGAAATGAAATGAAATGAAAAACGATTTTTAACGCGCAACTAAGCCCAGGTGGGCATCAAGGCGCCTGACCAAATAATACCAGGTAACAGAGAATAATCCTAATTACGGATATGCCCTAACAAAACACCAGGTCTTGTGCGCCTTTTTAAAGGAAGACAGAGAGGGTTACATCTTAATCTCAAGAGGTAACAAGTTCCATAGTTTGGGAGCAGCAATGTAAAAAGCTCTGTTTCCCCAGCGAACCCTTTTGGCACTTGGGACAACCAACAAATTCATCTCTGAAGATCTTAAAGATCTACCAGGCTGGTAACGGGTCAGCAGGGCACCAAGGGGATCAGAAGAACCCTCTGCCACTACCTCTATTTATACGTCTCTACATTATAACACATCGTATTTAACAATACATTGAGGCCCAAAGACAACACCCGGCTACTAGTTAAATAGAAAATAATCTTTTTAACTTACCTTGTGGTTAGCCAGTTACAATTCTCTGCTATTTACCCAGTTTATGGCCTAATCATAAATAAACCCAAGTTAATCAATGGCAGAATAAACCGCAGCCAAAGTTCATTATTTACCTAGTGGCTGCCTAATTAGATGGCACATATAGACAATAGGTGTTTCAGAGCATAAGGGAGGGAGGAGGGGAAAACATATATATATATATAAAGGTGAAAGGGAAGGGAGAAAGACTAGGACGCGTAATAGAGGTGGGCATGCCAAGCAAGGTTCAAACAAAATGTCTGTTTCTTGTTCGGCTGTTGTCCCACTGTAGCTGGTAAGCCAATATAGAGGCACGCCAACCAACTCAGGCAGTGTCCCTTAACTCCCTAATAACGTTTTATACAGGAAAAATTACTTGATGTTTTCCAATGCAATCCAAAGGTCGAAAGTGGGTGGGATCTATTGGGAAAGAAACTGCTAACCTTTTTTCATTTTCCGAAAACAGTCCCCATACTTTTTGTTAAAAAACAATCATTCTTAAATGGTTAATGCGGATCTTGAATTGTCTTAGTCTGAAATGGAAGAAGATGTTCTCCTTTACTGTAAAGTGCGAAAAAAGAAAAGTAAATATATGCAATTTCTGTATCCGCAAACGTGAAACCTGCTTGGGAGCAACATGGTTTTATTGATAAAACCATTAGAGGATTCATGGTGACAAAGATGTATTTGTTTTGCGAGGAACATTGAATCTGATGGTTACCAGATTCGGGATGTGTAATTTTAGCGGAAACCTATTTAACAAGCATTTACAATGCAACGGTCTCGCCTTTGCAAAAGTTATGGCTATTGGCATTGTAAATGACAGACTGTGATGGTTTTGAAAACAGATAAATAAATGGCATTGTCATTTACAATGCCTATAGCTTAATCTCTGTCAAAACACACACAAAAATGCCCCCTTCTCACACTACTTGGAGTACGATTTTTACATTGACCAAATAAACAAATTCATTAAATCTGGTCTGGTACATTTATTTATACCTATTATTCATATATTCTTTGTAGAAAATAGTATACTTCAAAAAGTTTGAAAGGCAGTCAAGGAATACACATGCCCAAAAAGGCACTTACGATCTTGAGCAGCAAAGCTAATATCTCTTAATCAAAAAAGCACTAGAAAATTCAACAGCAATAGAAGTGCACTTCTATTGCTGTTAATCCTGTGGCATCCGATATGAGTAACGTTGCTAAAAGCATTATATGTTTGTTTGCAACATAGGATTTAAGTAGACAGAGAAAAATATTCCTCCGCCCCTCCCACAGCGCCAGCCAGCGCAGACGGAGGTATGTAATTTACTAGTAATTTTCACTTTGCTCATGACTGAATGGAAAATACATATCCTACATACAGAAGCTATATGTGGTTATTTTCTAGATTATAAAGTGCGCCATCCACCATTGAAGAAAAGAGAGAATCTATTGCAAGAAGTGACTTTTGGTCACCAGCTTAGGAAGATACAGGTACAAATAATTTTTGTCCCAAACGACATGAGAGTTAGTGAAGAGGTCAATAGGTTGTCATTAAAACTTCATGTTTTTTTGCATCCTAAACAGATGATTAACAGAGCCCTGATGAGAGTTTGGGGAGTAATGACCCGAACCCGAACAAATCCACCAAGAGCCAACTATTACATCTAGTGTTTTTTTGATTAAGAGATATTAGCTTTGCTGCTCTTGTTATGAATTATGTTTCTTTAGGATTGAATTAATGAAATGATTTAGTGTATTCTAACTTTTAGCATTGAATTTTGTACATGTTTATTGGATGTAAGCTTTTTGTTGTATATATGATTTTGATGTCATTTCCTTAGTCGGTATTGTAAAGTTTTATGTGAATATGGAATGTATTGATTGATGAATAAGATCGTATAAAACGGTCCAGCCCTCCCTCAGCCCCCCAAGGACCTAACTCCTTTTTTGCGCAATATAGCTTAATCTCTAGCAAATGCAAGACCTATTGCATTTGCTTGCACACACACACACACACACACACACACACCCACACACACCCACACACACACACACACACAGAGCCACACACACAAACAGAGCCACACACACACACAGAGCCACACACACACATATTATAGAAATATCGCCTTGAAAAGGGACATGAGCCTCCCCTCAATAGAGCTCGGCTGACTAGAACCCAACACTGTGACATCAAAGTGCCATCCGAGGCCTCATGGCTTGGTCCCCATTTGTAATGACTCTCAATGTACAATGATTGTGCCCAGGCAAGAATGAATTAACATGTATAATTCCACAAGACATAGATGTAGGCCTATGGATATTTTTCAAATGATCACTAACCCAAAGCCAAGATTGTGGACTCTTTTGTTTCTTGGTGACCAGAACAGAAGTACTTTCATCCTAGTCCAAGGGGCATCTAATCTGCCGTAGAGCAAAGAGTTAGGGATGCGCCTGCTAAAATAAGCCTTACATTCTTTCCCTTAGAAAAATGCAATGGCTCAATTGTATTGAGAAAAGACTACAGATCCCAGAATGCATTATGTTATTTAAAAAAAGTTCAAAACTGGGACACAGAGTCCTAGCGGCCCATTAGGATGGCGGGCGGATAGCCCCCGCCATTCGTGCCGGAATGACCCCCGCCATATTAACATGGCTGGGGGGCCCGCGGAGGATGGAAAGACTGTCTGCTGCTTTTCCGCCCGCTGCGGAAAAGGGTTCTATATGGTGGCGGTGTCTATCAGGCGCTGCCAGCCATATTACAATGGGCATTTTTTTTCCAATGCCTTTCCGTGGCGGTAATGCTGCCACGGAAAGGCATGCAGAGTCTACCAGCTGAGGCCCGTTGTGGGCCCCCAGGGACTCCGGGGGTAGGGAGTGCCCCCTCTGCATTTCAAAGAACAACGTGGCAGGCTCCGCAAGGGACCTGTCACGTTGTGCTTTGAAATGCACAACATGTATTTTTACCATTGCGGCGGAAGCACAGCCCGCCGCAATGTTAAAAATACAGGATGCGCCTGCCACTGTGGCGGGCGCATCCTAATTTCCCCCACGGGACCCCCGCCCTTATGGCGGGCGGTCCCTTGTACCGTGAGGATGGCGGGCGGGCAAAGTCCACCCGCCATCCTAATAGGGGCCCTAGTGTTATATGGTCAAGCAACAGAAACTGTAAATTCATTAGTAACAGCATGGTCGTGTAAGGGAAGGCAGAAGCATTTGTAAAGGCAATTCTTTTTTTGGCAAATGTTTATAATTCCAGTTGAAATAATTTTAATTCTATGCAGTTTACACAATGTTACTGCTTTATTGCTTTTTCAAACCAATGGCTTACCCGCCCTATCGCATAGTATATTTTTTACAAGTAAAATTGCTTGTTTACATACCTTTTCATAATAAGCTGTCCGCCACACACCTGTTAAAATTAAGCCCCTGTAAAGAATTCCTTCTAGATAGATCGGCAAGTTACATGCGGACTGAAAACATCTGAAGTGATCAGCAGGTCATAAATTGGAGAAGGGACAAGAAAAGTGGATGAGACAAACAGATCAAGTGGGACAGATGAAAGAAGTGAGAGAGAGAAGCAGACAAAAGAGAGAGAGAATTAGAACAGACTTTTTCTGCACTGTGACTTAGCTGCCCGAGCAACCCGTGAAAAATCCCAACTTAGAAAAGGAGGAAACAAATATTTATTCGGCAGGATTCCTTTTGCTCAATGCATCATCATAGCCGGTATGATAGCTCAGTGAGTTCAGTGCTCACTGCTGTAATTTGTGTGTGATATGCAGGCCGCACAGTAATATACCCTCCGATCATTGTGAGGCTAACAGAGCAAATGCCACTGGGATAATCACAGCATTCAGTGTTTGCTAACAAGGGGTTGCCTCCTCTACGTAAAACATTTTTCACTGTTGTATTTTATCCCGATTTCTAGCTTTCAGCAAGCTTGTGAGCGACTGCGTTGATATCTCTGTATACATAAAGGCTTGTTCAACTCCCCTCCCATCCCCCTCCCTTTGCCGCCTGCTTGCTTTGTGTGTGAGTGAGAGGAAGGGAGCAGGGCGAGGGAGAAAGAGAGTGAGAGTGTGTGAAAGGACCACATCTTGTAAATGAGGTAAACAAATGTTTCTTCTAAGGGACTCCCTTTTGCTGTAATGTTAGCAGGTTATACAAACATGAAAGCTGGTGTTTTAAGATATGCAGGGTTATATTACTGCGAGACAGCAGTAATTCACAATCCAAACAGCAAACAGATCAAATGCTTTGACTTCCAAGCCCTATTTATGAAAAGCCCTATCTGATGGTATATATTATACCAGTAAATGTGCATGTTTAAATGTCTTTTGTGGATAAGCGTTCCATTAAACACCTGTTCAAATTAAGCTCCTTAATGGCTATACGGCAAATGCCAGGAGTGTTGTTTTTTTTTACCATATGTAAGGGTAAAGGCCCAGGCAAAAAGTACAAAGTCTGACAAAAACAAGAAAAAGGACACACCAATGTTTTTCATGAGGTTGGATTATGAGCTACTATGGAAAATTGCAACACCTACAGCTATAAGACAGAATATTCCACTAAGTCAAGTCAAGTCAAGTCATAAAATTTATATAGCGCACTACATACCCAGAGGGTTTCAAGGCGCTTAGGAAGGGGAGGAGGATTATTTGTCAAAAATCCACGTTTTAAGCTGTTTTCTGAACGCTAGGTGATTCTGGGTGAGGCGAAGGTAAGCGGGGAGTGAGTTCCATGTTGTGGCAGCTAGGTATGAAAAGGATCTGCCTCCCATGGTGGTCTTGTTGATGCGAGGTACAGTGGCGAGGGCTTGGTTGGAAGAGCGAAGTTGGCGGGAGGGGGTGTAGAAGGACAGTCGAGAGTTGAGGCTATCTGGTCCGATGTCGTAGAGTGATTTGTGTGCGTGGGTAAGCAGACGGAAAGTAATCCTCTTATTGACGGGTAGCCAGTGGAGGTCTTTGAGGTGACCAGAGATGTGTTCGTTGCGTGGGATGTCTAATATGAGCCTGGCTGAGGCGTTTTGGATTCGTTGTAGTTTCTTCTGGAGTTTAGCGGTGGTACCTGCGTAGAGGGTGTTTCCGTAGTCCAGTCGGCTCGTGACCAGGGCATGGGTGACTGTTTTCCTTGTTTCGGTGGGGATCCAGCGAAAAGTTTTTCTGAGCATGCGAAGAATGTTAAAGCAGGAAGAGGATACGGCGCTGACTTGTCTGTTCATAGAGAGTGAAGAATCCAGGATGACGCCAAGATTCCGTGCGTGGTCTGTCGGGATGGGTGCATTTCCGAGGGCTTCCGGCCACCAGGAGTCGTCCCATGCAGAGGGGGATTTACCTAAGATGAGGACTTTCATTCCTTCGTGTAGGTTAGTTTTGGCGGTGCTTGGGGTCCTTGGTGAGAGATAGGATCAGTTGAGTGTCATCCGCGTAAGAGATGATGTTGAGGTTGTGTTGGCGGGCGATGGCCGCGAGGGGGCTCATGTATACGTTGAAGAGGGAGGGACTGAGTGAGGATCCTTGTGGTACGCCGCAGATGATTTCAGAGGCCTCGGACTTGAATGGTGGGAGGCGGACTCTCTGGGTTCTTCCGGTGAGGAACGAGGTGATCCATTCCAGTGCCTTTCCTTGGATTCCGATGTTTCTGAGGCGTTGTAAAAGGGTGCTGTGGCAGACTGTGTCGAAGGCTGCAGAGAGGTCGAGGAGGATGAGGGCGACTGTGTCTCCATTGTCCAGTAGAGTTCGAATGTCGTCTGTTGCTGCGATGAGGGCGGTCTCAGTGCTGTGTTTGGCTCGGAAGCCAGATTGTGAGGGGTCGAGAGATTTGTTGGCTTCGAGGAAGGCGGCGAGCTGGTTGTTGACGGCTTTCTCGATGACTTTGGCCGGGAATGGAAGAAGCGAGATGGGGCGGTAGTTTTTGAGTTCGGTGGGGTCTGCTGTTGGTTTTTTCAGAAGGGCGGTGAGTTCAGCGTGTTTCCAGTCTTCTGGGAAGGTAGCGGAGTTGAAGGAGCAGTTGATGACGTCTCGGAGGTGCGGAGCTATGATGGAGTCTGCTTTGTTGAAGATGTGGTGAGGGCATGGGTCTGTGGGGGATCCAGAGTGGATGGAATTCATCAGGCGGATGGTGTCCTCAGTGGAGATTGGGTTCCAGGCGTTAAGGGTGTTAACGAGGGGAAGATGGTCGGCTGATGGTAGGGTGGGTTGGCTTCCGGGTTGGTTGTCAAAGCTGTTGTGGATGTCAGCAATCTTGTTGTGGAAAAAAGAGGCTAGGGAATCGCAGAGGGTTTGAGTGGGGGTGATGTCGTTGGAGTTGGCCGAGGGGTTGGAAAATTCCTTGACGATGTTGAAAAGTTCCTTGCTGTTGTGGGCGTTGTTGTCAAGTCGATCCTTGAATGCTGTTTTCTTGGCTTTTCGGATCAGTTGGTGGTGAGTACGGATGGCGCTTTTGAAGGCGTCCTTGGTGTTGGTGGATGGGTCTTTTTTCCAGGCCTTTTCAAGGGAGCGGCAGAGTTTCTTGGACTTCTTGAGGTCATCGTTGAACCATGAGGCCTTCTTGGTGCTAGGTTTGTGTTGACGTTTTTTCAGTGGTGCTAAGGTGTCGGCGGTGTTGGATAGCCAGAGGGTGAGGTTGGAGGCGGCTTCGTTGGCGTTAGAAGAGAGGGCTGGGGAGGTTTGAAGGAGTGATGTGGAGATCTGCTCCGTGGTGATTTTGTTCCAGTTTCTTTGTAGAGTTGGTTGGAGGTGGATGGTGGGTTTCGGCTTGTTGTAGGTGAAGTGAACGCAGCTGTGGTCAGTCCAGAGGAGATTCGTAGTGTGGCTGAAGGAGACATGATTGCTGGAGGTGAAGATGGGGTCGAGTGTGTGACCTGCGATGTGGGTGGGGGAAGTGACCAGTTGTTTAAGTCCGAGGTTGGCGAGGTTGTCCAAGAGGGTGGCGGTGTTGCAGTCGTTGATCTTTTCAAGGTGGAAGTTGAGGTCTCCCAGAAGGATGTAGTCTTTGGAGGGGAGCGCGTGTGGGGTGATGAAGTCTGTGATGTCTTCACTGAATTTTGCGCGGGGTCCTGGTGGTCTGTAGAGGAGAGTGCCTCGGAGTGTGGTTTTGGGGTCGATGTGGATCTGGAAGTGAAGGTGTTCGGAGTTAGCGAGGTTGGCGTCAGAGCTGGTTGAGATGCGGATTGATTTCTTATGGACGATAGCGATTCCTCCTCCTGTATGGTCGGTGCGGTCCTTGCGTGTGATCTTATAGTCATCAGGGATAGCGATGGCGATGTCGGGGGCGGAGGAAGCGTTCATCCATGTTTCCGTTAGGAAGGCGACGTCAGGAGAGATGGTGTCTAGTAGGTTCCAAAGGTCAATGGCGTGCCTGTGGACCGAGCGGGTGTTGAGAAGGATGCATTCTAGGTGGTTGGGGTCGGGAATCTGTGTTGTGGACGCAGCGGAGATGTTGTCGGTGCCGCTAAATTTGCAGGAGAGGCAGGAGAACGGTCCATGGGTGCGTCCAGGAGCGGCTTGGACGCAGTTGGGGGCGCGACCGGGGTTTAGGGCTAGGAGGGTGGCGGCATCGTAGGTAACGCGGGGGGGCTGGGCAGCGCGAGGGGCAGGGGGTATGGCGCTGGGCGCGGTCCAGGCGCGGACGGGCGTAGACGGGCTTACCTTTGGCGCACCTTCGGCGTGTCCGTAGCGCGTGGACGCTGCGCGTGGGTACATCAGACATAAATGGAGAGAGGAGGGGGCGGAGCGAGGGAGGGGCTGCAGGGAGGTGTGATCGTGGTGGAGGGGCGGGCTGGCAGGCAGAACAACAAACAAAATGGCCGGAAGTAAATCACCGCAAATATTTTAAGATCGGCAGCCAGGGAAAAGAAACGTGCAAGTGGGCAGAGGCACAGTTAGCCTTGAAAGCGGGCTCACACAACAATAGGCACAAGCGCTGCAGGCAATATGCAGTTAGATTTCAATATCGCGCTTTTTCAATGGTAATGAGCATGCGAGAATGTAGGACAAAATGCGGAGCAAAAATGCCAAGGGTGCAATCAGGAAGCTAGCGCTACGATACCCAGAGTTCAGGGAGCCTGGGGGAGCGACCGGAGCTGCGCGAGGCAGGAGAGTCCACTAGAGCCCTTTTTGCTTAAAATTATAGCCCTTAAAGGAGAGGCTATTGAAGGTTTTAGTAGGAAAGCAGCAGAGAATTATCTGGTGAAAAAACAGGATGCGTACGAATTGAGTGAGAGAGTTGGACATATTTTAGCTGTCCGAACTAGGCAACGTACTGCTGCAGCCGATATTAGGGAGATTCTGGATTCACACGGAGTCTTAGTTACAGATCCAGATCTGATAAGAGAAGTGTTTAGAAACTTTTATGTTGAATTATATGCTCTTGGGGATATAAGGAGCCTGGTTGAGATCGATAGTTATCTTAGCGATATTTCTTCCCCCTCATTGTCTCTTGAGGAGAAGGAAATATTAGATGCTCCACTAGGATTGTATGAGCTTATTGTGGCCTTGGGTAGTCTCCCCTCAGGGAAGGCAGCAGGGCCAGACCAAATCCCTGTCGAATTTTATAAAGTCTTCCAGAATGTGTTGATGGTCGATATGTTCAATATTATGTTACATACACAACGTGGTGAACTACCGCCCCCTGGGAGGAGTAGATATCGTCGTTATCGCAAAAAAAAGGGAAGCCGCCAACTCTCCCTGGCTCTTATAGACCTATTACTCTGATGAATTCAGACGTTAAGGTCTATTAAAAAATGCTGGCAAAAAGGCTCGGAGGGTGTATTGAAAAATTGGTAAGCCCTTCACAACATGGTTTTATACCCGGTAAGAGCACAACTCAGCACTTTAGGACAGTAATTACTAGGTTTGATGCTGCAGGGGTCTCGGGCGATCCTATCGCGGCACTCCTTCTGGATGCCGAGAAGGCATTTGATAGGGTCGCCTGGGAATTCCTATGGGCAGTAATGAAGTGGAGTGGAATAGGTAAAGGATTCACAATGGCTATACAAGCTCTGTATAAAGATCCATCTGCAAAGATTAGAGTAAATAGGGGGCATTCAGAGCCAGTTAACATTTTGAGGGGCACGAGGCAAGGGTGCCCATCTTCCCCGCTCCTTTTTGCACTTTATCTCGAGCCACTATTACGTAAATTGGAAAGAAATGTGGGGATTCCACCAATGATATTGAATGGCTGTACAATTAAATCTTTAGCTTATGCTGACGATGTGGCTATTTTAACCCCAGACCCAGACGCAGCTATTAGGTGCGTGGAAATAGAGGCTCATAGGTTTGTGCATTTGTCAGGATATAGTTTAAATAAGTCTAAGACGCAAATAGTCACGAACCAGTTTACAAGATGTGTTGACACTAGGGTGGTCGGATCTGCAACATATCTGGGAATTGTAATAACAGCGAACCTGGATAATTTGATAGAGATCAACATGGCTCCACTACTGACCAAGGTAAAAAAGGATTTAGAGAGGATGAACAATCTGCATCTCTCTCTGGTTGGGTGTACTAATGCAGTGAAAATGGTCATACTACCTAAATTCTTGTATTTATTTAGATCGATACGTCTTTTTTTTTTTATCAAATTGGTTTAATACATTGGAAGGCATATTAAATAGGTTTATATGGGCCCACCGGAAAACTCGGAGGGCATATAGATTCATGTCCATGCCAAGAGAAAGAGGTGGTTGGGGTGCGCCAGATTTTAGGTTGTACTATATGGCGACTGCTCTTAAATATATGCAGGGTTTGATAGGTGGTGGTGGTATTCTACAGAAAATAACAACTTTGTCCATAGAAGTATACGCAGCGGTACTAGGGCCAGAGGTAGAAAATTGTTTCCTGCACCATGTCGATTTAGGATACTTTATAAGGAAATCAGCCAAAACTATTGGTGCAGCCCTTAAAATTTGGAACGCCTTCTTGAAAAAGGCTGGATTGGGTAGATATAACAGATATGTTAAATTGTACAACAATAAATCCTTTCCTCCAGAAATATTTTCCGATTCAGTAATGTCCGCTTAGGAGGATAAAGGTATTAGGCAAATTGGTGATCTAAGGAATCCAGAGGGAGTAGCACAGTTCGATAATTTAGTAAGAAGATACAACATAGATAGAAGAGATTTCTTTAAGTACTTACAGGTTAGGAGTTTCCTGAGTAGTAAACAAGGGGGTCCAGTTGTATACAACAGTAATGAGTTCATGGAAAATATAACTACTGGAGGCGAGACCACGATTAGATCAGCTTATGCGTTTTTAGTAAAGGGTAAATCAGATTATATAGATAAATATAGGAATAAATGGGTGGAGAAAGTAGGGATAGAACCTGAAGCCTTTCAAGATTCACTGGACCTGGGTCGCACTATTCTGTGTTCAGCCCCCCTTCAATCCCAGCACTATAAGACCTTATACTCACTCTATTATACGCCAGCTAGGATTGCCAAATGGGGGGGATCAGAAGGGACAACTTGTCCAAGATGTATTTTCCCTGAGGCGGATATTCAACATATGTTCGCTACTTGTCCCCAATTACATACTCTAATTAAAGGTATTGAGGGATTCTTGGATAAATCATTGGGGATTCAGATACTTTTAACTCCTAGTTGGATTCTGTTGGGCATTGGAACAGAAGGAAACAAAGTCGCTCAGTCTGATTTCATGTTCTTGGCAATGGCAGTCTTCAGATTAACCTTAGCAAGGGCCTGGCTAGATACGACGCACCCACAACTGCAAATTTGGTTGGCAAACTTAATAGCTGCTTATAATTTGGAAAAACCTATATATGCTAGGAAGGGAAGGGTGGGAAGAGCTTGGGGTGCAAGAATATGGGAACCCCTAGCTAAATGGAGGGACGGGATAGGGTAATGTGATAATGCCTGCGTTTTCGTCTTAAATTGTAATTGTTATGTAGGAATATAGGGGATGTCTGAGCAATTAATGTATAACACTGTGGCTATGAACTCAATGATTACTTTATTTGGGAAAGGTGCTGTTCTGTAATACTATAATGATATTGTTTGTGAAGGAAACAAACTACCGTATGTATAATGTATAATGTGTGTGTCAAAGTATAATAAAAACAAGGTTTAAAAAAAAAAGGAACATTGCAACACCTTAACTTAACTGTAGCGATTGGCATAAATGAATTATGTTCATATTAGGAAGAATTAATAGATCAGTTAATAGATAGTCTTAATGGTTACCATAGATGAACATGTTAGGCACCGTTTTGTTTTCTAATATACCTCTATACTAACTATGTTAGAAAACAAGCGTATTTCTCTCCATTATTTTTATAATGGAGTGCCTATCCATATATAAAACTCCTTTAACATCCTCGCAATATAGAGCCATTGCTTGTGGCTGTCTTTGAGAGGAAAGAGAAAGGGTGGTGTCCTTTGGGAACCAATTAGTATTTCTTCCCTTTTCTCTTCTGTTCTTTACACCGCCACAACGAGAAAAATGCATCAGGGCCTTTAAGATAGAGAAGTCACACACCTGTGCACTCTCTAGGGAGCAGTAGACATATAAAACCGCCCCTGCTCTCAAACGCCAGAATTCTTCGGTTGAAAATCAGGCTCCCATCACGTCGCGGCATCATCCAATTTCAGAACGGTATGTTTTAATCGCATAATGACTCTGCTTAGTCATTTAGAGTCTGAACTCGCAGGAACGGACTATTTCTAACCTGCACCGCTTTTTGATAATTTGTATCTTTGCTAGGCTCCACCGAAGGGCTTTCCAGACTTCATCTGCGCTTTCAGAACTCTAATTGACACGCACGGCAGAAAAGGAAAACTGTTTGCCTCACCAGTTCGGTTACAACGAACAGGTATTTCGCATGCCATGCCGGTTTAATTATTTCGGACGACTGACACACGTCCTGAACTAAGCTAACAATAGTTATATGCATTTACTTATTTTGAAACAGGGTTATAAGAAAAGGACCGCGTTTGTTTTCTACCAGTAATATCCGGGGCCTGAAGCCGGTTTTATATCGATTTATCTAAATACTAAAGGGTTTTACACATGCGTTCAGGTAATTACTTGCTAAACCTTTAAGATAACATAGACTTTTCCGTGTTCTTTGTTCTACTAATATTATGCCTGTGAAAAAGCTTATCTAATAAGGGGCCTTATCTTCTGTCCTTTCAGTATCAAGTGAATGAAACTTGTTTTTAAATTAACCAAGAAATACACAGGACTTAAGTCACTAAGGAATCCCTGAATCATTATAAGCCCAGCATTTGATAGGTAATACCCCCTTATCCCTGGGAAATTAATATGATAATTTAGGAAATATCTCTCTTGAAAAAGTCAACTAATGTTAGTGCATTTCTTTTCCATGTTATTTTCTCTCTTAGCGTTTTAACGAAGCCTTCATTCACTTGGCTTCCTGCTTTTAAGATTTTCCTGGCTCCACCTGAGGTAAGAAATATAAGAAATGCAGGATAGTATAGGTAACAGAGCTTCTTTTCTAGAATTAAGATATGGATTAGACTAATGAACCAGGGATCTTGCAACAACTTTAATTGAATACTGTGGAAGCATAGGACCTTTTTGTTTTGTTATCTTCCCATAACAGATGACATCCCACTTCATTGTAAAGTTTCTTCGGGCACTTCAGATAGGTTACAATATGAGAGAAAGATATGAGGATAACTTCTTCCGAATGATAATCTAGATATGTTAAAAAGTATGGCATAGATTGTAAATAAATTCTTTCCCCCTCTTTCTAATAATTTTTCTCTCTTTTCTTTCTCTCTGTTTTTCCCCTTCTGTTTTTTTTCTCTCTCTCTCTTTTTCTTGTTCTCTTCTTTCGAGCTTTCTCTCTAATACGTTTTCTCTCTCTTCTCTTTTCCTTTCTTTCCTATTTTTTCTCTTTTTCTGTTTTTCTTGCTCTCCTCTCTCTAGCCCTAAAACATGGTGTATATAAGTCATTGATCTGTTTACACAAATGGTTTAAAATTAATTTTTGTACAAATTTTTGTATATATGTAGTTAGAGATAGTTGTATATAGGAAGCAAACTTGTTTAAATGTCCTCTCTAGCGATGTATCATGTTATATATGTATGTATGTATTTTTTTCGATGTCTGACGACAGATGGTAATACCACTGTATATAGTAATAAGGCTTTAACTGCGACTAACATAAGGAGATGTTATGACTCTTTGTTTGTTTAAATCTTCAATTTGCTGATATTGTCCTGAGGAAGACACAAAAAGGTGTGTTGAAACGCGTCGACAGAAATCAGCATCCTCAACAATCTTTGGGCATTATTATTATGTTGTGACCTATGTATATTTCTTTTGGAGTAACAGATTATTTTACAAAAATCAATTTTTATCCCTTCAATTTTAATTATGTGTATCAATGAATATGTTCATATCGATTTTTTATTAATGTAATTAAACTTTGTACTTTATCATATAGTATTTTCTTTTGAGTATCTTTTCTCCTTATGCTGTGTCCTTTTTCCTGTTTTTGTCAGACTTTGTACTTTTTGCCTGGGCCTTTACCCTTACATATGTTTGCTTAACCCTGACCCAGGAAATGTATCCCTTTCAGGGGGTCCCTGTTACCTCACCAGTTTTTTTTTTTACCTTCATAATGTGGATATTTTTTAATAGTAAATATAATAACTACTGTACCATAGGGCAACTTGATTTGTGTTAAAAAGATGGCCATTATTATAAAAATATAGACCCATGACAACATATGAAAAAGCCAACACACAGCACGGTACTAATAAAACATAGTTGAAACGCACTCACATGCGTGCGAGAGGCAGGAGCTCATGTGGAGAAGCGTCCTCGGTTACAAACACCTCGTGTAACTAACAGCGGCAGCATTTTAAAACATTGTTTGCACTTTAAAACAAAGAGATTACCACAAACATATGTTTAGTTTAGAAGAAAGTGCCTGTATTTTAGCCCACCTTAACAGTACTACAACAGTGCACTATAGAAACCAAAGGAGGGTAGGGCTGGGGAGAGTCAATGGCTGCAGCGCTACCCAGCGTGAACCCAAACAGCCCATGTACATTATAAATGCAACAAAGAAGACGCAGCCTTGGTTACAAACACCTCGTTTGACTAAGGCGAGAGGGGGAGGTGGGGGTGCAACTCTGTGTGGCTTGTGCTCTCCTGGCGCCTCTGGTCTGTTTACTGTTCACACATGGAATTCCAAACCAATCATTAAGCCGGATGGCTCCGTCTATGTTGTGCACCACTGGCGCCTTTTGTCTGTTTCCAGCAGAGAGGAAGGAGCTAGAGAAGCAGGAAGCACGCACTCCCTATACAGCCGGCTGTGAAATTGTAGGCACAGTTAGTATGCAAGATCTGCAATTGCTAAATGTAAACACATTTTATGAAACGTAAGAAGAGATGTCCACATGTTTGGGGCTATAAAAAAATGCATCATTGGCTGAGGGGAGGTGAACAGTTAACGGGGTAATGAAGTGGAAATGAGGACGATTTATTAATATTATTTTGCACCCCATGTACCTGGTTCTGTTTGTTCTTTCTTTTTTTTAAGGTAAAATTAAAAAAAACGTTATTTTTTCAGCAGAATAAACAATACTTTCCCCCCCCCAAAATTGGCATCAGTGTATAGAAAATACATGTGTACGTAGTTCACACTCCCAGCACGACTTCAACAGTTGCAGATAGAACAGGAGATGCAAGAATCAGATCCACGGGATACAGTGCAAGTATAGAAACTGACATAAGGTAACATGTGCGTAGTCATCAGGGTAGTACCCGAGCCCCTACTCTCCCTCCCCATCACCCGCCCCCGCTTCCTCAGGTCCCGATTCCTCGGACGAGAACAATGCAGCACTAGTAGCATCAGAGTCGCTGTCAGCCGACCCCACCGCACACATCATACGCCATGCAAGCAAGTCCTCCTGTAGCTGCTCATCTCTACGCGTATGTTGCATGTGCGTTTCTTCAGCTAATGTCCATTCCCCCACATCCCGAAGCCATAATGTCATATCGGGCGCCCTTTGTCCCATCCAGGTGATAGCCACCCGCCGTCTAGCCAGCACTAAGAGCAGCTGCAGCATCTTATATGACAGATTCCTCTTCTTAGGTTTGGGGACCAAGGCTAACAAGCAATAGATTGGGGTCAGGTCAAGACGCAGTCCCGTGACCCTCCGGATGTAGGCTACTACTACCCTCCAGAAGTCCCCGACTAGTGGGCACTCCCAAGCTAAATGGAGAAATCCGGCTCCTACTGAACCACACCGAGGATAGGCATCCGATTTATCCGCCGCAATGCGGCGCAGAGCAACTGGGGTTACGTAAGTGCGGTGCATGAAATTAAAATGGATTAATTTGAACGTTACACGATACCTTCTTGGTGAGCGTCCCTATCTGCCCCCGCTGTCCTGGGTCCAAGGCAACCCCTAAATCTGCCTCCCACGCCGCCCAGGAGTCGCATCTCATCGCTGTATATAAAAGCGTTATCAATCGCCGTCCCGCGCCGCACAATAGCAAGATATTCAAAGTATGGGACACCTGGGGCGCCTCAAGGAACTGTGGCCACGTCGCTCTCGACATGTCCCGCAGGCCTCCATAGTGAAGGTATTGGCCCCCAGTAAGACTGAAGGCCACGATAGCTCTCTCCAGGGTCACAAAGGACTCGTTCGGGTATAAGTCTGCCAATGTGTCGCAGCCGCCCTCACGCCATTCCCGAAACTACATGTGCTCTTCCATTAGAGTGACCGGTGCCAATATCCATATTGGCAGCTCCCTATGAAAAGGGGCCCGTCTCAGCACTCTTTCCACCACTCGCTGCTAGATCCCCGCAGTATGCCGAACAATATACGGCAGGTTGCCATCCGCTCCTCTGCCACGCATCAGAGCCAATTACAACGCCTTCTCATCTGCGCTACCAGCCAGGAGTCGCAATTCCCAATTTTCCTCACCCGCGAACCAGCGCGCAGCCGGAATAAGTTGGGCCACGTAATAGTAGAGATCAAAGCGTCGGGCCTCCAAGCCCCCTTCCTCCCAGCGTCTGACCATCGTACGCAGCGCAACTCTGCTGCGTCTGCCTGCCCAGAGCAGGGAGGTAAGCATCGTATTAAGCTTGTTGAAAATTCGAGGAGGAAGAGGACAGAGGGTATTCTGTAGGATATACAATATTCTAGGCAGCATCACCATCTTTGAGACGGCCAATCGTCCCATGAGAGAGAGTGGAAGCGTATTCCAAAAGGATACAGATTGTTGTAGGGAACTAAGCACACGGTCGGCGTTGCGGGCCAGCAATTGTTCATCAGAGACAGCCACCTGAATACCCAAATAGCGGAAGGCCTCCATCTCCCACCGCAGCCCCAGGGGCGGGAAACCCACACAAGGGTCTTCACCGCATCCCGCAAGGGGAAAGATCAGGGATTTCTCAGGATTAAGACGCAGCCCAGAAGCTGCACCAAAGCGTTCCAAGTGGTGTAACAGGATCGGTAGCGACTCCCGCGGGGAGGTCAGGTAGAACAACGCATCGTCCGCATAAAGCGAAACCAGGTGTACCACATCCCCCACTCGTATTCCCCAGGGTGCCATCTCCGCGCGTAGTGTCACTGCAAGGGGCTCAATCGCCAGAGCGAACAGGAGCGGTGACAGGGGGCACCCCTGGCGGGTGCCCCTGCCCAACCGCCACTCCTCCGAGCGGGCCACTCCGAGCCTGACCCTGGCCGCAGGTGCACTGTAAAGGATACGAATCCAAGTGCAGAAAAGGGGCCCCATCCCGCTAACCGAAGCACCTCCAATAGGTACCCCCAGCTAACTGTATCGAAGGCTTTAGCCAGGTCTATCGAGACCAGGACTTGAGGATCCTCCCTATCGCGCACCTCATGTAAAACGTGGTTCAGACGCCGGAGATTCATGGCGGTGTTGCGGCCCGGAATGAACCCGCACTGATCATGATGAACCAAGTGCGTCATATGTGGAGCCAGCCGGGTGGCCAAGATCTTAGTAAGAATTTTGGTGTCGGTATTGATTAAAGTGATCGGCCGGTAGGCCGCAGGATCACAGTCATCCCCACCCGGTTTCAGGAGCATGCAGACCTCACCCTGCTGCATGGTGGGCGGGAGCACGGCTCGCACCATCGCTTCATGGTAAACCTGCAAGAGATGGGGCGCGAGGGTATCAGCAAACGCCTGGTAAAACTCTGGGGGAAAACCATCTCCACCCGGCGACGTAGCATTCGGCAGGGCGGCCACCGCCACCTTGACCTCATGAAGCGTCACTGGAGTATCCATGACCTCAGCATCCTCTTTAGAGAGGGTTTGAAGGGGCAAATCCCAGAGGTATGGCTGATAGGACGCATCTGTCACCAGGGGGTCAGCAGTATAGACCTTCTGCAGATGTGTGCGGAGCACCGTAAGAAGGTCCCGTTCCGAGTGTACTAGGACCCCAGCGGGATTTCTCAACGCAACAATCCTCGCAGGGGCCGATTCCCTTCGGAGAATCCAGGCCAGCAATCGGCCCGACTTGTCCCCCTCACGGTGAAGGCGTTGGCGATATCGACCAAGAGTGAATCTATCTAGCCAGTCTAGGATATCATGGACGCCTTCTCGGGCTGTCCGCTCAGAGTCCATGTTCGACCCATCCGGGTCCGGTAAGGACTGGTAGTGGCTGAGGCGCTCCTCAGCACTCGCGAGGTCACGGAGCAGCTGTTTGCGGACTCCATATGTCAGACTCATACAAGCGCCCCGCACGACTGCCTTAAGGGCATCCCATTTGGTCGCAAAAGGGATATCACCCACTTCCCAGTTCAGGTCCAGATAAGTACGCAGGGACTTCTCCACATGGTCCCGTCCCACCGGATCCTGCAGAAGATCCCCTGGCATCTGCCAGGTCCTTGGGCGGGAGGATCGGTCCACCCACTGTACCGTGCACGTCACGGGCGAATGGTCGGGTAAGAACCGGGCCTGATGTGTGACCGATAAACAAGGGATGCGCCAATGTTGGCCGCAAGGACCCTGTCGAGCCTGCTATGTGTGTTATGTGTGGGGGTATAGCAAGTGTAAAGCTTCAGTCCCGGATTGCCGAGGCGCCAGACATCTACAGCACCCAGATTCTCCATCACCTCCCGGAGTCGTGCCGTCATCCGAGGTTTTGTACCCGCCCGGGAGGGGATGCCTGTCCAGCAGTGGATCCAGTACACAATTAAAATCTCCAAACCAGAGGAGGGGGGCATCCAGGTCCGTCGCTATAAGCTCCTGCAGGCCGGTAAAGAAACCCGGGTCATCTATGTTAGGTGCATAAGAGTTCACCAGCAGGAAGTCCCTCCCATCCAGTTTCACACGTATAAGAACATATCTGCCCTCAACATCAGCCTCAACATACTGGACTGCTAGGGGTACCCCGGGAGCCACCTAGATCAGAACCCCCCTAGCATAGGTAGAGAAGGAGGAATGGAACACCTGACCCCTCCATTTCCCTGCCAATTTAAGAGCACCCTCTTCATTCAAATGCGTTTCCTGTAGGCACGCCACCGACACTCCATGCCGACGAAGGAAGGATAGCACCCTATGCCGCTTGGAGCAAGTACCCAGGCCACGCACGTTCCAAGTTAAAAATTTGAATCCCATAAGCGTTGGTCTTGCCCATCCGGGCACCCAAGTTTAACCTCTGCAAACAGCCTCCTAGGGGCACAAACAGTAGTACACACTATGCCAAAAACAAATACCCCCCACAACTCCCCCCAACCCCACATTACCCGCAACCACCCAACCCCTGAAACAGTCCCCCCCCCCCTCCCCCACCCACAAGGAGGAATGACTCAACAGGAAAACACACCATCCCGGTCATCCCACGCCAGTACCATCCAAAAACAATAGGACTCAACACCCCATCAGAACCAGTCCCCCCCCACCCGCGAGCAAGAGGACAGCAACAACCAAGAACGCTACTCTGCCCTTCCCCTGCCAGTGCCAGGACGTGCACAGCCACCCCATACACCACACGCACCCCACACTCACACACAACCAACCAAAACCACCCACCCTCCCCCCCAACTCCCCGAGGACCCAATGTTCCAGGACAGTCTCTGGGAATGTTCATGAAAGTCAGTTCCAATGCTGGGCGACGGTACGCCATAAACTCTTGGACCTCGCACCACATCGCCTCGGCCAAGATGGTATCCATCCTCTTATCAGCCCACCAACCAGGGTTCCCAGCGCCAGGTAGAGACAGCATTGGGCAGGCAAAAACCAGGAGGGGAAACTCACCCAACCTCCCAGGGCAACAACATTTTAACAAGACAGTACCTCATATCAGAGTTCACTTAGGCTGTGTTTCGGAGAGGGCGGTTTCCGGTATCACCGGGGGAGCAGAGTGTACATCCAGCAAAGTTTCCTGCAAGGTATCTGGGACCAGGATCTCCCCAGGTGCAGGGGCCTCAGGTGACCCCGGAGCGGCCCCCGCTGTCGATGGTCTCACGTGGAGCGCCCCATCCTCACCTACGGTAATCCGGGGCTCGGGAGAACCCCGGGATCCAGACCTGCGATCCCCCTGCCTCGCCGGCGCCTCGGGGGCCCGGGTCCCCCAGGTCTCTCGGGGACCACCTCGCTCACCAGGAGGTAGGTCATCTCCCCGTATCTCGAGCCACTCCCACACCTCCGCCGGGGACTCGAAGAAGTGAGCGTGTCCTTGGGAGAGCACCTTGAGTTTGGCCGGGTAAAGGAGCATGTATTGTAGCTTCATGTCCCGGAGTTTCTGCTTGACTCCCAGGTAGGACTTCCGTTGCTCCTGCACCTGTTGAGTATAGTCAGGGTAAATGGAAACACGACTATTTTCAATGGTGATGGAGTCCATTTCTCTCGCGGCCCGTAGAATACAATCACGATCCTTATAATTTAAAATCTTTGCAATGATGGCTCTAGGTGACTCGCCTGGGCGTGGAGGGGGAACCAGGGCCCTGTGTGCCCTCTCAATAACAAAGACACTGGACAGTCCGGTCGGGCATAGCTGGGTACGGATCCACGTCTCCAAGAAGCGTTCAGCGTTTCCCGCCTCAAGGCGCTCCGGCACGCCTGGGACCCTGATGTTGCTCCGACGGGCCCTGCCTTCCGCATCTTCCGCTCTCCTCTCCAGTGCACGGGTAGTGGACGTCAGGTGCGCGACCAATTTCTGCAGGGAGGCCACTACAGTTCGCAATTGTGCGATGTTGCCCTCCGCGTCTGAGACCTTGTCCGCCACCTTACGGAGGTCCGTCCGGAGGAGATTTACATCAATCGACACAGTCTCGATCTGCCTCTCCAAGGCAGAATGGGATCCCTGGATTGCCTTCAGGATCTCTGCCCGGGAAGGTTCATGCGGTCCATCGCCCCCATCGTCCGGTCCCGTCTGCCGCGTGATCCTCTGTGATGGCAGTCTTGGGGTGGTATACTGCACGATGGTGTTGGGTTGGGAGGATTTCGCAGTCCTATCCTTGCGGGTCGTCATCCTGGGGGGCAGACCGGGAGCCCCCACGAGGCGCCTCAGCTAGGACTCGCCCGGTCCCACCGGGTAGGCACAGATCCCAACAGCAGCGCGAAGGCGGAAGGACCGGTGGAGAGGACAAGTCAGCAGGGCGTACCAGGCAAATCCGGCCCAAGCGACGACCCCCACCACCAGCAAAGGGAGAGCGTGGCAACCAGTGGGCAAGATACACTCACCGAGCTGGGCGGGAGGACCTCCAAGAACCAGATTAAAAGCAGCTTACCGCCAACCAGCGCACCTCAGGCAAGCCCCCTCCAGGTCCAGGTGCAACAATGTGATTTTCAAGCCTCGTGGGGCAGCACAGTCCGAGTTCCGCTGCCACACAGGGGGGGGGGGCGCTCCGGCAATCGGGGAAAATAGCACGTAGTTTATGGGGGAGCCCCAGATCGCCCGTGTCCCCCAGGAGTCGACACTGCAGGACGTCACTAGTTACAGCGCCAGTGCAAGTTCCACGCGGAATGGTCTCCGCAGCACCCCGCAGTAGGGACGGAGGCCGCAATCCCCACAGCCGCAGGGAAACCACAGGGGACAGTCCGCGCAGGCCGCACCGGCTCCCAGTGCAGAGGCGGGTCTTAATGCAATTAGGTCCGGCGGGCCAGCGTCCAGCTCTCGGCGATTTCACCGCCTCAGTCCCCAAGAAGTCGCATAGAGCCCCAGGCACCAGTGGAAACACTTACCCTGAGCTGCTCTCCGCAGCCGGGAGCACCGGTGTAGGATAGGGTCGGTGGGGGGAGGGGCCAGCACCTCAACCCCCTGCACAGGTCAGCGGGAGTCACCGGACCCCAGCTCAGCCCTCCACTGGCCTCTCAGGACGTCCACTACACGTCTCCGACCATCGGGAGGTCCGCCGTGTACGCGAGCACCTCCCCAGATACTTCTTCAGCAAGCGGGCCGCACGCACCGCTACTCTCTCGCGCAGGCCCAGTCCGCGGTCTCGCGTAAAGACAGGCGGAGCCCACCGAGCGCCGCGGTGTTCTCCGGCAGCGTTAACGGGGCACCGGAGGCTCTCCTGGCGACGTGGTGGTCCCAGACGGGACGAGAAAGGATCTGGACCGTCAGCAACCCTTTGGAGGGTCCAGCAAGGATCTTTTTGGCAGTATATAAAGGGTCCTCGGACGGAGCTGGTGAAGCTCACGTCCTGTCGGCCATGCTGCTTGGCCACGCCCCCTGTTTGTTCTTTCTTTACTTCCGGAATATTAATTTTTTTTAATCAGAGGCGATGCTGGAAAGAAAGACAGAGGGAATGCTGCAGAGAGTTGTTTAGAAAAGAAAGATATAAATATTGAGGAGATGGACAGGAGGGTAACATTCTAATGATTGATGCAAGTCTTTCTGTGGCAAGCCTGTCACTTTTAGCCAGTCCTTTGTCCTACATCATTTGGCAAGCTGTGATTTATGAGAAGTTACTTTAAAAAAATCAGCGCCAGCACAGGACAGGGTGCACAGCCAGCGCCAGCACAGGACAGGGTGCACGGCCTGCTCCCCTCCAGGGCGTCCCGCTACAGAGCAGCGGCAGGCAGCATTTTTTGGGTCAAGAGTATTCCTATCAGGAGAAGTACTTTCTTTCCATAAACAAAGAACAGATGCACAAAGGCCTTGATTTGATTTGTTGACACCTAGCACAAAGATCTTGCAACAGTAACATGAACCCACTGAATTGCACAATACTTGAGGAAAGTGCTGGAAAGCTTCAAGAAAGGTCTGGCAAAGCACGTGTGAAAATGTCAGGGCTGCCTGAAGAACTATGCGTACTGCGCCCCTTTCAGCCCCCGCCTCCTCCCCCGCAATCCAATCCGGCTGTATGCACGGGCCAGTGGCCCCAGGCTTGAAAGGGGCCCCTGGCCCACGCTGCTGGCTGCTTGTTTGACGTATCCAAGGCACTAGAACTGTTTTCAAGTACACAGCTGCCCAAGGTCACAGTCGCCCAATGTGATTAAGCGTGAACTTCAGGGCATGCATCATTGGGGACACGCTGCAAATAAACAATAACGGGCCAGAGCTCTCGAGGGACCCTCACTCGCACTCGCAATGAGCGCCTGCGTCAGCGGGGATTAGCACAGCAGGTGTAGTGGCACCGGGGACCACGGGTGCGTGGGGACCGCTACCCCAGTTATAGCTGTTTCTTTGGTAGAAAACCACTAGCTGGGCCCATTTCATGGCTTACAGCCTTGCTTCGCCCCTGCGGCTATTACCCTATTCGTAGCCGACAGATACCTCACAGATTCCTGCTACAACTTTGCCAATACATTGCCTGAGCTCTGTTTTTGTAAGGAAGCCTCCAGCAGAGCAGTGGTCGGACAGTCGGAGGAAACGCTGAGAGCCGGTAAGTGTAGCGCTGCGTGAGGCGCAGCTCCGGGTCCGGGCACCCCACGCCGTGCAGCTAGCACGGATGTGCCAGTATTTCCTCACTGTATACTGCCTGGGGATGTGGAGTCCTTCCTGCCCCACCCGGGCAGGGTGCCAGCGCCTCTCTGCACCCCGGGCACCTCTCCGTCTGTAGCAGAGGAGGGTGAGGCGGCCGCTGGTGTGGCCCCTGAGGAGGCAGCCCCAGCTCTGCCCGGGCCCGCATCTCTGTGCAGCCCCCTGTCCCTTCTGTGTGGGAAGGGGCCCCTCCGAGGCTTCCGGAGCTATTGGTTCATCTTCCACCCGCGACGCTGCCGCCTTACCTACCACAAGGGGCCCGCAAGATCCAGCGCTTGGCAGCATCGACATCTCCGACGCAAGCTTCGGCCTCAGCCCCGAGGAGGAGGGCCTGTTCCACATCCGGAGCGAGGGGCGCGACTGCGTGCTGAAGGTGAGGGGGGCGGTGCACTCCAAGTGAAAATGGGGGCACTAAAAGTTTAAGGGAAGTAAATAGGACCTGCCAAATGGGAAGCTTTGGGTGGTGGAAGGGCTGCAGTGCAAAGGGTGGGTGGGTCTTGAAAGTTAGAGAGTAACGCTGTGAGTAACAAGCGCTGGCAGTGACGTCGTGAATTTCTCTTTGTCTGCCGACTTACGTGTGTGGTAAAAGGTTCCTTATCTTCTTTATGGGGCCAACTGTTTCGCCCCATAAAGAAGATAAGAAAGCTTTTACCACACACGTAAGTCAAGGAGCTCAGTCTGAAAAGGACAGGGCTGAAAGAGAAAAAAGAACGTCACTAGGACCTCTTCTCCAATGGCTGGCCACCGTTTAGCATGAACGGTGATGCCAGGCAGTGGAAAAGAGGGGAGGGGCGTAACCTCGCTAGTGAAAGATACTGAATGTCGTTAAATCTCGCCAGCTCGACTGCGCATGTCTGCGCAGCCATCGCAGGACGAGACCCAAAAAGTCTGTACTAGGTACACTGTAAGCACTAACACTGAATCTTTGTGCACATTTTGCGGATGCTTATTTTGTTGTGTGTGCAGCCTATCTTATACTCGGTGTAATACATTTTTTTAAAAAACGAATAACTTACCAATTCGCCGTGCTTTTTGTCACAGGCACTTCATGGTAGTATAAAAGGCATGTGATTAATTATTCTCCAGTATACCAGCCAGGATTCAAATCGTTACTCCTCGGGTTACTCCTAGAAACATTTGAGCTGATTGCATTAACCAAGTGTGGATGTGTTACTTAATATAGCTACCTGTAGGTAAAAAGAAACGAAATAATTAAAGAGTATTTAGATTTTTGTTTTTATGTACGTCTCTGCCTCCAACTCCACAATCACTGACCACGCCCTGACGTACTCAGGATTGAAGATCCCATACACGTATTACATTGTCACACACACTGAAGAAAATTTCCTTATTAATGATATTGTTTTAAAAGAGGCGTATCATATCTCATACTATTACGCAACGTTCGTTGCATAATTTACACTCTAGACCTGTTGGTGGGTCGACGCCAACTTTTGCTACAACGGCCAGTCTAGAACAAAACCGGTAAGGATTGGTGAAGCAGGAGAGCGATAGGGTAACTTCATCGCAAGCACATTATGTATATACGAGGTGTTTTTTCTGCTTTACCCTTTTCCGGCTCAACCAGCACGCTCTCGTTACGTTAACGTGGGCGCATGCGCAAGTGATACACTGGTGCTAGTGGTGTATTTGACGCACACACGCGTTAATTGAAGTCTTGTCTAATTGAATGTCGGCGGAAGGAACTAAACTGGTGTTTTAAAGAAGATCACCTGAGTCATAAAAAGAAGCTCAACAGAGAGTCCCAGTTCTCCGTGGAAGGCTAAGGAGGTAAGGGGGTCTTTGAAAGGAGTTTGGGGTCGACCTGTCATAGAACAACTTAAGATCGCTGCGTTTGAGATTGAATACGTGATGTTAGTTTCAGAGAGACAGTACAGCAGGCTCACTGCATATACGGTGACCAACTGGCATGGGTGAAAATTCAGGACGGTGAGTGTAAAAATTCAGGACAAAAGGTCAAAATTCAGGACAGATGGTCAAAATTCAGGACAAAACTTCGGGACAAAAGTTATGTTGTTACAGACACCTCAGAGGAGATTGTGCAATAATATATAAGTAAATAGACAACCAACATAAGTTCAAGTCAAAAAAAGTTTATATTAGGTACCAGGTAAACATTGTTATTTTCACGAAAGCTCTAACTTGTACAAATGTGTGACCAATTGCATATGCTTGTTTTTTAAAAGTAACTGGAAAAGTTACTTCCATCTAATGTGTTACATTTTTTTAGGTCGAGTTTAGAGGCAGGTTGTATGCGCTGCTCTGCAAGACTTGTTGTGGTGGAGTAGCGAATAGAATCCCGCCCACTCTCTGCCCATATTTGCAATTGGCTTGTGTTAATTGTCGGTCCTAAATGCTGGCTTCTGATTTGGAAATAGGCTTGTTAGTCTGTCCTTAGAACCGCCTCCTCTTCATTTGTCACCTCCAATGGCGACTGACACCTTTACTTCCGTTGTTACACAGTACTTGATATTTTAGGCTGTAAGCAATATTTTCTTTAATGAGGTTCTCCTCCTCAGGCACGACATGCTTTGGTACCTTCTATAACCCCCGCCCTCCCTTCTGTTGTCTCTGCATTCTTCACCCGCCCTCCCTCCAGCTGTCCATGCCTTCTCCCTCCACCCTCCCTCCCGCTGTCTGTGCCTTCAAAATCCATCCCGTTGCCCGGCCTCCCTCCCGTTGACCGTGATGCCAATAGTTTACAATGCAATAGGTCTCGCATAAATGCAAGACCTTTAGCAATTTAAATGCTAGTTCTAAGATGCTGTAGAAGGTAGCAGCAAGCAGGCATTTTAAATCCCATCTCCTTTCTAATGTCAGAACATGTCAAGTTTTATTAGGCGATGGCGACGGCCTAAAGTCAGCCGGTCAGGGCGCTCTGCCTCCTACAGAAATGCTCTCTTCCACATCTTGCGGTAAAAAAAGCGGCATTTGCCTTTCAAGAGCAGCCTATATTAGGTTAAAAAAGTCTGACCCTTGAAGCCGAAGTTTGCTCTCCACACTTTCAGGCATAATAGGCCGTAAGTGATGTGCCTCAAGTGTCTTACATCGCCTCTGTATTTATAACATGTAGAGGATGGCATTTTCAGGAATTGCTAGTGGGAAGGCAAGAACACACTGTGCTGAAGCACCTTGCATGATTCGTTGGCTTTTAGGCTGGGCAAAGCAAGACTCCATGATAGTGGGGGTGTTGACAGTGTGTCTTAATTTTAGCGATGGTTCTCTGAGCAATGGCACCCATCATTTCTCAATAAGAGGCTTGTTTAAGCAATGGTGTGGGTTTTACATGCTGTAATGTTCTGTCAAATTCACCTTTATGATGCACATACATTGGTTTCGGTTTTTATCTGAGGCATTGCTTGTTGTCATGATTGTGTCACGTAACAAAGGTGGTGTGTCAGCTGGTGTTAAAATCTGTTTCAGGCGTCTCACATGTGTGCACTCTTAAACCTTTATTTGTGCAGCACCCACTGTAAAGTCTGGAAATTAAATATTGAAGCTTTCAACATGCAGGTTATGTACTAGTCATATGTTTTTCTCTTCTCGATCCTTTGTGCGCACAGGATGCCTCACTCGATGACAACAATGGTAACTGAGACAATTTCTCCCACGGAATTATATGAATAAACATATTATTAGTCAGTTTAATGAATACATCTTACCAAGTGGACATCTTGAGAATCCACTCAACTGTAAAAAGGATGAAGGATCCAAAGACGTTTCCAAGCATACTCCACATTTGTGCTTGCCATCGTGGACCTATTGGAATGAGTTCAACTATTGCTGCTTTACAATATACCTAAAAAAACATTGACAGAGCCAATAGATCTCACCTACGCGAGCCCTTGCAGCTCTGCCAGTGCTTGTTTTCCTTGCCTCCAGGCCCACCACATGCCTTAACTGCCCAGACCGGTCCATTGTCATTCTGTATGCCACAATTAGCCAACATACAGAATGACAGTGGGTCCATCATAGTCAGTGAGAGGTTGGGGAGGGGTTGCTCTTCAGCACAGAGGAGTGCGAGGTGGCTCCAGCAGGCAGGTTTCTCAAAGGTGAGCAGTGTAGGTCCCTGTAATCCCCCAAATTACGGACAAAAGGTGTCCGTAAGAGGGCTCGTCACAGACAGCAGACGTGACTTACAATTAACGGACGGTCCGTGAAATTTACGGATGGTTGGTCACCCTAACTGCATAACGAGTAGGAGCCATCTTTTGCTAGTGTCTTCTGACTCTTAGTTTGCCCATTGCCACGGCGCAAGGCTGCATTATGAATGCTGTGGATAGGCCTGGGCCCTTACCACTGTCAGTGATGAGACGCGTATAATGTACGGGTGAAAGACCACATGCTGTCTTTGACCATTTTTAGGTCGTGCCTAGCGGCATGCACTAGCCACAGCTCGCTCGCTCCAGGAGGCATGCTGTAATAGAGTATGCACTGGAAGCTCCGCCCATATTTGTCATTTGCTTCTGTCATTGACCTTCCTAAATGTGGCCTTCTGATTCCTAAATAGGCTTGTTTGTCCCTCCTTAGTATTACCTTGTCTTCATTTGTACCCTGTAATCACAAGGAGATGATGGACGTAGCGCTGAATCTTTTCAGACAGTAGCCCCCCTGTCACAGATCTTGTTGAATCCATCATCATTCTTTAGCTCACTTCGCCACCTCAGTTCAGACCCAGCTATATGCAAATCAGTCTAGACCCTGTCCCTCATGGGACCAGTCCAGCCCGAACTGCCAAGCCAGGTCTTCACTGAACCGGAAATAAGCATCCTGGGACAGGTTTCTGGGTAACACCCTTCATCAGCCAGGCTAGCTTGAATTCAGTGGCAAAGTGGGCAAGGGACCCACGCTTTGAATGCCCTAAGTTGGCAGGGTAAGCCCAGACCAGAGATCTTTTGATGAGAAGCCGTTTGGGTGCGTGGTTGTAAGTGGCAGTGAAGTCTAAAGTGGTGTGTTAAAAAATTACTGGAGGGTGAGTGGGTACTATTTATTAGGGTGATTCCTCTGTCATTGTTAAAACAAAGTGTGTAGTGCTGCTCTAGGGGATATTATGTCGCTCTGTAGCTAGGTATATGTCCCTAATGGACATTTATAATGGTCAACATGTTTCGGCCTTTATGTGGCCTCAGAAGGAGATCCAAAGTGCTTCACCAGGACCAAAGGAAGGTCAGTTTTAGTATCAGTGGCGACCTGAACTAATCAGTGCCACCAAGTTTGTAGAATGGAGTAGCGTTTCTGAAAAGAGAGAAAGTGTAGGACAAAAGTATAGTATGGTTAATATCTTTTCATTATAGGTTGTCCGGGTCTTTCATTGGAAGGCCTGGTGTGCATTACCCTTAGCGTTTTATCGCTATAGGTTGGCATAAGTGCATATATAATAACAGTGATGAGAATAATTGAAATGATTTGTCTCAGCATAGTGACAGACATACATAAATAGGTATAAGATCAATGATTAGATTTTGCCAGTGTAGTTCTATATCCATACGTTTACTCTGTCGTTCATACAGTACCCCTAGGTAAAGTACCCAGGTTGATGTGACTCTATAAAAAGGCTCATTCATCAGGTAAGTATATGAACCATAGCTGTCTAGGTAGATAATATCGCAAAGTAGGACCCACCATTGATGGCAAACCTCTAGACACTGTTGTCTTGTTTTTTTACAAAATACATCATGTTTCTCACCCCTTAATAATAAAGTCAGGACCTCATGAGATCAGTGAGGGCCCTCTGGTACAGTGAAATGAGAGAAGGCAAAGAAAATATTATTATAAGGTTTCGTTGTATCCCGCTGTTGTTGTCAATAACGTATGTTGTTGAGAAACAAAACCGCGTTTGTTTTGAAGACTAGGAAAAACTTAATAGCTGTTATACGGAGTCCAGGGACGATCCCCGCATGCTGGATGGATTTGCCCTGTACAGCTAGGGGGAGTTGATAGTGCACGGAGTTGTCACATTTCGTTATGATTTATTGGGTTTGGAGGGCTGTGCTCTGCGTAGATGTATGCAGCTTCATAGTGCCGCACTTATCAGGCCAAAAAGGTTCTAATGGGTCAGTGAACTATGCATGAAAATCAGACCTTACTCGCATTTTAGCGGGTTTGACACAAAAAGACAGTACATGTATTAATGAGGCTTAGTTTTAAGAATCAATTGTTTAAAGGCTAGGTCTTAATAAAACCAGAGAAATGTTGCCTCACATACTGAAAGGGTTTTTCCTTTCGATTTTACCCACAGTTCTCCCTTATTAGCAGGGCCGATCCACCTGCATGCCTCTCCCAGTCTCCGCAGGTAATGGGAAGGTTGGCCCCTATCCCTTATATAGCGGAGGTGTGTTGTCAATCAGTGAGTTAATTACATGTTAATGGGAGAGTGTGTTACGTGATGCGTGGGCGCCATCTTGCAATGGGGTGTTTTGAGTAGATATATTTCTTGATTCTTATTGTCTCAAGCTATTGTTACCAGCGAGTGTCCTATAATGAATTCTTTATTTTTCTAAGTGTGATGGTTAGTGGTGCAGGTAGTAAAAACTTACTAGTACAATTAAGCAGATAGGTTTATAGGGCACGGGCGCCATCTTTGAGTGGTGTAGTTGGTAGGGCAATTGTTTGACCATGGGAGCCATCTTTGAGTGGTATCGTGATACGTTATTTTTCACTATATGTGAACAGTCAAGCTCCATTTCTAATATTCAACATGCAAGGTTTTGTCCTCAAACGAAGTGTCTGAGGTGGCCTGTATTCTGAAAAAATAACATATGTGTGTATTGTGTGTCTCTATAGTTTACACATCATTATGATAACTTTGTTTTCAGAATTGGGATGAGAAGAGGTTGAGTGTGTGGTGGTCATTAGGCTACACTACCTCAATGCACATTATTTCAACGTTTAGACCATGGGTATTTGTCCGTAGGTGGTAGACCCATCTTTGTTTATTTTGAAATAGTGTTCTATTAGACCATGAAGGATTGGACTCTATCACAGTCCAGGTCATTTGATCTGGTGTATGTCCTGTTTCGATGCAGTGTCTGCTCATTTTAGTGGTGTTTTTCTTGCAACATGTATTACTTCTGTGTTCGTTCACTCTCGTCCTCACGTCTCCGGTTGTCATTCCTATATAGAGGAGGTTTCAAGGACATTTTACCATGTACACACAGTTTTTAGTAAATGCGTACCTTTTTTTACTGGTGGGGTAGAAGGACAGGTGAGATGGTGGGCATAAAGGTGGGGGGGCTTAAAGAGTCGAAGACAAATGATCTGAAAGCCCTCTCTCTTCTTTGTGCAAGTGCAGACATTTTATGATGTGCATTTCCGTTCTTGTAGTTAAAAAGATATACCCTTTGGACTAGAGAACAATTAATTAAATCAGAAATACATTCACCACATCCATACACTTGGAACAACTCCAAAAAGGGGTAGAATCTATGACATAAAAATCTTTTATTTGTTACAAGGACAATCAATCAATCAATCAATCAGCAGTATATAGCGCGCTACTCACCCGCTAGGGTCTCAAGGCGCTGGGGGGAGGGAGGGAGGGGGGAGTCGCTACTGCTCGAACAGCCAGGTCTTGTGGTGTTTCCTGAAGGAGAGATGGTCCTGGGACAATCAATCAATCAATCAATCAGCAGATTTATATAGCGCGCTACTCACCCGCTAGGGTCTCAAGGCGCTGGGGGCAGGGGGGCGAGGGGAGTCGCTACTGTTCGAACAGCCAGGTCTTGTGTTGTTTCCTGAAGGAGAGATGGTCCTGGGTCAGCCGTAGGTGGGTGGGGAGGGAGTTCCAAGTCTTGGCTGCCAGGTAGGAGAAGGATCTTCCTCCGGCGGTGGTTCTGCAAATACATGGTGGCGAGGGCGAGGCTGGCGGATCGGATCTGGTGGGTGGATGTGTAGAATGTGAGGCGCCTGTTGAGGTATTTGGGGCCAATGTCGTGGAGAGCCTTGTGTGCGTGGGTGAGGAGTCTGACGTGATCCTCTTGCTGACGGGTAGCCAGTGCAGGTCTCTCAGATGGGCAGAGATGTGGCTGTGACGGGGGATGTCCAGGTTGAGTCGTGCAGGAGCGTTCTGTATGCGCTGGAGTCTTTTCTGGAGTTTGCCTATGGTTCCTGCGTAGAGGGTGTTCCCGTAGTCCAATCGGCTGGTGACGAGGGCCTGGGTGACCGTCTTCCTGGTTTCGGTGGGGATCCACCTGAAGAGCTTTCGGAGCATGCGCAGGGTGTTGAAACCGGATGACGAGACGGCGTTGACTTGCTTGGTCATTGTGAGGGAGGAGTCCAGGATGAAACCCAGGTTGCGTGCGCGGTCAGTTGGCTTGGGGGCGGTGCCCAGGGCCGAGGGCCACCAGGAGATGTCCCAGGCAGAGGGGGATGGTCCTAGGATGAGGACTTCCGTCATGTCCGAGTTCAGTTTCAAACGGCTGAGCTTCATCCATTCCGCGACGTCTTTCATTCCTTCGAGGTGGCATGTTCTGGCAGTGGCGGGGTCGTTGGAGACGGAGAGGATTAGCTGGGTGTCGTCGGCGTATGAGATGATGTTTAGGTTGTGTTGGCGTGCGATGGCTGCAAGGGGGCTCATGTAGACGTTGAAGAGGGTGGGGCTGAGCGAGGATCCTTGCGACACGCCGCAGATGACTTCGGTGGCCGCGGATCGGTAGGTGGGAGGCGGACTCTCTGGGTTCTTCCGGCAAGGAACGAGATGATCCACTCCAGGGCCTTCCCTTGGATTCCAGTGTTGATGATGCGCTGTATTAGTGTGCGGTGGAATACGATGTCGAATGCTGCTGAGAGGTCCAGGAGGATGAGGGCCGCTGTTTCTCCTTTGTCGAGCAGGGACCTGATGTCGTCGGTGGCTGCGATGAGGGCGGTCTCGGTGCCGTCGTTTGCTCAAAAGCCGGACTGCGAGGGGTCGAGGGATCCGTTAGACTCGAGGAAGGCAGAGAGTTGTTTATTGACGGTCTTCTCGATGGCTTTGGCAGGAAAAGGGAGGAGCGAGATGGGGCGGAAGTTCTTGAGGTCCGTGGGGTCTGCGCTGGGTTTCTTCAGGAGGACACTGAGCTCTGCATGTTTCCAGCTCTCCGGGAAGGTGGCGGATGCGAAGTAGTTTGGGTGCGATGATGGAGTCGGCTTTGTTGAAGATGTGGTGTGGGCAGGGGTCGGTTGGGGAGCCGGAGTGGATGGTGTTCATCATGCGGGTGGTGTATTTGGTGCTGACCGGGGTTCAGGTGCACAGGGTGGTTGTGGGGGGCACTGGTTCGGTGGTCAGGTGCGTGGTCTGTGCGCCGAAGCTGTTGTGCATGTTGGCGATCTTGCGGTGGAAGAACGAGGCGAGTGAGTCGCAGCGGTCTTGCGAGGGTGTGATGTCGTTGTTGCAGGCGCTGGGGTTTGAGAACTCTTTAACGATGCTGAAGAGTTCCTTGCTGTTGTGGGTGTTGTTGTCCAGACGTTTTTTGAATGTTGTCCTTTTGGTGGTGCGGATCAGCTGGTGGTGTTTGCGGGTGGCGTTCTTGAGGGCTGTAATGTTTTCTGTTGTCTGGTCGTGGCGCCAGGCTTTCTCGAGCGTGTGGCAGGTTTTCTTGGAGTTTTTGAGTTCGTTGGTGAACCATGAGGCTTTCTTGCTGCCGAGTCTGCTGGGAGGGTTCTTCAGTGGTGCGAGGTCGTCGGTGCAGTTGGTGAGCCACTGTTTGAGGTTGCGGGCTGCTTCGTTGGGGACCCTCGTGTTGGTGGGAGGGTTCTGGCTGAGTAAGGTGGTGAGTTGGTCGGCGGTGATCTTGCTCCAGCTTCTGCGAGGAACCTGTTGCGGCTGGTGGTGGGTCGTGGTTCTCCTGAAGTTGAAGTCGACGCAGCTTTGATCAGTCCAGTGTAGTTCGGTGGAGTGGCTGAAGGCGATGTGCTTGCTGGCTGAGAAGATGGGGTCTGGCGTGGGGCCGGCGTAGTGGGTGGGGGTGTTCACCAGTTCCTTGAGTCCGAGGTTGGCGAGGTTGTCCAGCAGGGCGGTGGTGTTGCTGTCATTGTTGTTCTCCAGGTGGAAGTTGAGGTCCCCTTGGAGGATGTAGTCCGAGGAGGAAAGGGCGTGTTGGCTGACGAAGTCTGCGATGGCTTCACTGAATTGTGTGCATGGTCCTGGTGGTCTGTAGATGAGAGTGCCTCTGAGGGTGGTCTTAGGGTCGGTGTGTATCTGGAAGTGAAGGTGCTCGGCGGCGGTGAGGGTGTCGTCGAAGTTGGTCATGATTCGGATGGTGTTTCTGTGGACGATGGCGATGCCTCTTCCGGTTTGGTTGACGCAGTCTCTCCGGGTGATATTGTAGCCATCCGGGTTGGCTATGGTGATGTTGGGGGCTGAGGAGGCGTTCATCCAGGTTTCCGTGAGGAAGGCGACGTATGGTGATGTTGTGTCGAGGAGGTTCCAGAGTACGACGGCGTGTCTGTGGACGGAGCGGGTGTTGAGCAGGATGCACTTGAGGTGAGTGTTGCTGGTGCCTGGCTTGGCGGGAGCTGTGCCGGTTCGGCGGCAGGAGAATTTGCAGGCTTGGCAGGTGAAGGGTCCGTGGGTGCGTTTCGGGATGGCTCGGTAGCAGGCGGGGTTCCGGCCGACGTTGAGTGCGTGGAGGGTGGCGGCGTCGTAAGACCTTCGTGTGGGCTGGCATCGACGGGGGCCAGGGGTCCTGGCGCTGGGCGCGGTCCAGGCGTGGACGGGCGCAGACGGGCTTGCCTTTGGCACGCCAGCGGCGCGTCCTCGCAGCTGCCGCCAATTATTACGCGCAGGTGAGGGAGGGAGGCTCAGGTGGGAGGCGGGGGGACGAAGGCGACCAATGAGGAGCTGGGGGGGGCGGGGCCGCAGGGGAGCAGCGGCAGGAAATCAGGGGACGGTGGCAAGAAACAGCGGCGAAATGGCGGAGGGGCCGCCTGAAGAGCAGGAGCAGGAGAAACAGCAGGCAGGCTGCGGCGGAGCTGCAGGAGAAGGGGAGCGACCTACCAGAGGTCAAGGGTCACACAGTATATTAAAAAAATGATTGCATTACAAATCAAAACTCATTATATCCCAATATTAAAAATCTATGCCTAGGTTATCACAATTAAAATTCATGGTTCTCACAACAAATATAACATCACTTAACAGCAGAAACAGCAGCAAGTCAAGGCCAGATGTGTACCACTGCTTTGGTTTGTGCTGTGTAAACACCCCTGATTGTGATGTGCGTCCTTTTGCACATCTACACGGTACAGCTGCGTAGTTTCTACAAAGTCACTTGTGTGTGATTCCATCGTGCAGTTCTGGCTGAACTGAAGATTGCATTCTGGGACTTGCAGTTCACAGCTTAGGCATGCGAATCCTGGCCTTGAAATCTGCTGATGGTTAAAATGCATGACAGGCTGAAAGTATCACACATGTGACACTACACCACTGGCGGTACACTGATTTTGTTGCTTACCCTCTTCATTTAATGTTGGCAAATCTGTTTCATTCCCCTTTTCACAAGTTATGCATGGATCAGAATTTGTCTATGTTAAATTGATATTACACACCAGAGTCGTTTTATAAACAGCTATGTCATATTTTTATTACAATAGTTTCCCCATTTTGCCCTATTGGCCGGCAGCAAAGTCTGATTTAAATCATCAATGAGCTATTGCACAAGATGCAAAAGTGGTGCAGATAAGTCTGGCAATGCTTCAATTAAGGGCGGCACAGCACCCAGGATAATGTGCTGCATGACTAACCATTTATAAGGTCCCAAAGGCGAGACCTATTGGCTATGCCAGTGGTTCACAAACTGTGCGCCGCGGCTCCCTGGTGCGCCGTTATGAGTAGCCAGGGGCGCCGCGCACGATTTGTGAAAGATAGCGTCCGGCCAGACCTGAATGCTGCATGAAGTTTATTCCAGTCGCAGAGCAACATACGGTGCAACATGTGGGGGAGTTAAAAATGCCACCTGCAGAACCCGGGAACATGGTTTAGCCAAAGAGCCCACTGCTGCATTACGTGCGCACGTACTTTCAAAGACGTAGCCTCCGCATTACTGGCATACTCAGCTCTGACTGTGGCGTTGAGCGTTATTGCTGCCTGCCGCGTTCTGCCGTGCCTCGTGGGACCCTCTTCAGAAGTTACTAAAATAGCCGGTAAGTAAGACTAGGGCTGGGAGTGTTAGTTTGTTTAACTGGCATGCGAGGGATTACTGTGTGGTTGAGCAGTGAGTAGACTGGCTGGCTACTTTGTTCAACAAGCAATGATGTGTCTTTGGAGCTGCTCCCTACAGCTCGGTCATATCGCATGAGGCGGCTGGGACATATTTGGTGTGACCCTGACCACTGACCCTGAAAGACTCAAGAACCGTATAATCATGAATAGAAAGTACTAACAGGCAGGGTGTTATCAATCAGAAAAGGGGGTTAAGAGCCGTCCTTAGTAGCGGCATGGTAACTATCACACGGCGCAGAGAGATTTTACCTGGTTTGCGATTCTTGAGGTTAGAAAATGCAGCATAAGGATGACTTGTGCGTGCTTATTCCAGTCAGCGCATTTTCCCGCAGTTTAGTTTCCAGCATTAATTTCCTATGTAGAATGTTAAAGCTCCGCCATAAAACCAAAGGCCTTAATTATGATTTATTTTTTAACGAGCTCCATGCAGCCCGACTTTTTAGTGTACTGCCGTAATGTAAATGCTGGTGGTACTACTATTATTAATGGATGCCATGCCGATCTTCTGCCCAACCTCAGTTTTTTCACTAACTAGAATAGACTCAGATTTTACACGATCTTGTCAGTATTTATGTATCCAGGACTAGACCTCTTTCTGTCATACCTTTTCTCTGAACTTTCTAACCCAGCACACCGATCGCTATTAGTAAAATTAAACTACTGGACTCACGGCACTAACTTCAAATACGTCACAGAAAACGACTTTGAGTTGGAAGGCTGAGAAACCCTTTCCTCCTCTTTGCTTTGTGGTTCAATATGCTGCCTTATTCCCAATTGAAAGCAAAATCACTAACAGTCAACCGCAGAACAAGAGGAAGGACTCCGCATTGATAAAATTGTTCTTCAGTCAACAAACAAATAATAAAGAAAACACCCATCGACTGCCGACCTGAAATCTGTTCTTTAGCTAGGCATATGTAACCAAACACTAGATTTAGGTATACACAAAACATAGAGGAGCACTTTTATGAAGTAGTATTATGGAATATTTATATTAGGTGTGCTGGTGTGGATACAAGTTTAATAATGTCCTTACTTAAATAAATGTAATGACAATACGCAGTTACTTGTACATTCACATAACGCCAGAAACCTCTGGAGCTAAGTCATGGAAACATATTTGGCTATTAATCTTGTGTATAATTTCTCACTTAACACATTTTTATTAAACAACTGATATATTTTTATTTTGGTACAAATATGATTATAATACCTTCATTGCATCCCAAATAATTTAAGGAAGACAACAGGAAGTACTCCCGAGGTTGGGCTTATATCCCCCCCACCAGCCCACCGGTAAAAAAATGGTGGGGAGCCACGGCCAACTGCCAATTAGGTCATGGGGAGCCACAGGTCAAAAAAGTTTGGGAACCACTGGGCTATGCCAATGCTTGTATTTATAGTCTCTGGCCGCGCCTAGCCAGAGGGTATGGTGCATGACATCAGGGGCAGGGTTGAGCTCCTGCAGGGGCCAGATGGCTCACTACATCACTTTCCCACTTTGCTCCAAACTAGGGTGTCCAGATTTTGAGAAGCAAAAACCAGGACAAGCCAAGACATAAAAGTAGGACTACATCTTTTGTTCTTACTTCTATATGTGGCCTGTCCCGCTTTTTGCATAGCCGTGTAAATATGTGCGCATACATACATGTACACGTAAACAACCCTTATTGGTTGTTGTAAAGGTAACCTTATAGACAAGCTATCCTAGTGGTAGCATGGACCAGCAGTCTTAGGCTAAAACTTCATAGAGCATGTTAAGCAAGCTGTTTTATCAATTATATTCCCTTGAGTACCAAATGAAAGGACACCACACAAGGTATGTATCAAATATATATGTATTTATTTCTAACACAACCCCTCTGTACTCTTTATGAGGTCAGAGATCGAAATACATCACAAGTTACTCAATTAGCATACTATAAGTTGCACAAATACAGTTATGCCCTAGGGGCCTCACAAACCATATACTAAGTAAGTGGTATAAGGACCACTTCAGGAATAGTGAATAGGCCTAGGGCCTAGGGAATCGCTGGGGCTACACTAAACAACCAAAGGTTAGGAAGTAGGAGGCCCACGGGAGACACGTGCAGTGTCTAAACACAGTCGCGAGTTACCATTGAGAACGTAAGAGTTACAAAGTTACTGTTTAAGGACACTTCTGGATGGACTACGGTAAAACCCCTTTAAACTAGGACACTTCGAGAGTCAAGACCCACGGGAGCACCGGAGTACTCGAGTTACCTCACCCAGGTAAGCCGGGTGCATAGGTGCCTTTTCGTGTCGGGTTTTGCCGATGTTTTCTATGGAGATCTGCAAAGAAGTGCTTCAGGCAACCAGAGTAAAAGTGTCCAGGTGGACCCAAGGGTGGATCGAAGAAGTGAAGAACCTGAAAGCAGAGGTGACAGAGTCTGGGTCACTAGCCAGTAACCAGGAAGGAACCAGGCGATGTCGAGTTGATTTCAAGTAATGAGGTGAAGCGTGTCTCTGCAGCCACGAGGACCAGGAGGCGTCGACGACTACCAGGAGCTGGATTCGAGCTGTCCCTCGAAGGATCTAGTAGACTGTGGTGTCGGTATCCGGACTGGACCCAACAAGCCTTGGTAAACGCAATCCACGCAGGAGTTGAAGATTGGATTCGGAGCAGACCAGCAAGGTCTGGTGAGCTTCTCCTTTGTAGGGAAGCTGGAGCAAGCCTGGAACAACCAGCAAAGCAGTTTGGTTTCAAAGGAAAGTCTTCGGAGGGCTAACTAGCCAACAGGCTAGCAACCGGGAAGACGCGTTGAGCTGATATGCAAGAGCAGGCCCCACGCGGCACTCGTGGAGTGTGGAGGGCTGAGCTTTGGTGCAAATGGCGCTCGGGTCTGGGGCTTCTCATACCCCAATGCACAACTGCGAGGGCGCCTCGGTAGTTGCACTGTTAGCAAAATGCAGGATGGCCAGGGTGTCCGGTCCCACGTCTCTCGTGTCCGCCATGGGTCTCAGCTTTGCTGTGGATGTGGTCGGAGTCAGAGAAGTCTGAGACTCCAGTTTCTGTGTCGCTGAGTCTTCGGGTTCCGGTGGGAGCGTCAGCAAAGCAGACCGGCAAGTTACTGGTTGTGCCTGTTTGCACAGGGTGGTCACTCCTTGACCACAAGGGAGATGTCTTTAGTCTTCTAGTCGGTATAGAACGTCGAAGGTCCAAGAGTTTCGTATCAGAGTTTCATTCCAGGATTATCTAAAGTCCTGGGGACACAGCACCTATCTTTACACTAAGAAAATGGGCTGGATTACCTACTAGGTCCCTCGTATGGGTGGACCTGGGAAGGGGGTGGTTACACCTCTTTCCCTTTGTCCAGTTTTGCGCCAGAGCGGGGCTGGAGTGCCCCAGCAACTGGTTTGAACCGGGCTATACATGGAGCACCTTGTGTGCCCCAGGCAGTGTCTGGAAAAGCATCTTTCCATTCAACCCACCCTGCCCCAATATACTACAGGCTGTCTGGGGAGGAGCTAGCACCTCCCTCGACAGGAAACCTATTGTCCAGGCCTCCCTTGCTGGAGTTTCCCCCAGCAGCAGGAGGTCAGACTCGTGTCTGTGGCAGCAGCATCCATTTTCTGATGCTGAGGCTCTGTTTAACTTTAACTGGGTAAAGTAGTAACTACATGTCTTTTCCGTCTAGAAGGGTGGAATTCTTCCCCCGCCGCCAGAATTGGCGGGGGCGGTAGTATTCCAAAGTGTTTGACACCTTACACGACATGTTTTGATATAGCCAAACCAAAGTTAGAATTAACCGCGAGGATTATAATGCACTTAAGAGTATATGGTATGGCTATATCATAGAACAGCTATAAGTAGATGGTTCCGAAAGCTGCAGAGGGGCTCAGCTCATGCTAGGGCACCCTCACACATAAAACCAAGCACTCTGCCTTCAGGATTGTCAAGGCCTGCCATAGGAGTGACTTATAGGTGCATATGTGTCTATATATATATATATATGGGTAGATATAGGTATACTACATCTAAGTAAGGGCTGATTACACCACCTTACCCAAGCTGAGTGATCAGCCTGTGGTGTCACTTTGGATGGTCAGCCAAGGGTGGCATAATACATGCTGCAGCCCCTGGTAGGCCTTGGATGCACGTATGCCCTGGGTACCTATGGTACACTATACAGGGGCTCACAAAGGTGACCCAATACCCAATCAGGTAATTACCTAAAGTACATGGTTTCAATTTAGAGAGAGAACAGCTGGGCTGGGGGTCTGATTAGCAGGCCCACAGCAGCCACACTAAAGTCGAAAAAACAGAAAATCACAGCAAAAAAGTGGGGCTGACCCTAGGAAGCTGACCCTACTCTCCTACAAGAGGCGTCTGTGAATGGTGCGTATATCCTTACAGAATGGCCTGACTTTTGTCCTAAAAGCTTGGGCATTTACCTAAAATTAAGAAAAGTGTCGGACACCGAGACAGTTCTATTGAAACCGGGACTGTCTGGTGAAATCTAGGAATTCTGGTCACCCTACTCCAAACCTTCAACCTGGATATTCTGTTTGAAGTCCTTAATCTTCTGATTTTTCTTGGGATGGGGCCGTAGGTCACTCTGCTGATAATGGAGGGTCTTTTCGAACCACCTCCCTGGCTCCTCTCTGACGGCTCAATTGTACATTCTTCCCCAGTTGCCTGGCCCCTAAATTGTTCACTGTGTGCAGTCTGTGACTGCCATGTTGACTTGGTAAGTGCACCCACTTGCCAGTCCCTAAGCCTTCCCTTTTCTTCATATCAGACACCCCTATGGTAGGCCCAAGGGCAGGGTGTATTGTAGGTATAATGTAGGACATGCCCTGGTGTGTGTAGCATGTCCTAATAGTGAATTACAGCCCTTTTCACTTTTCACTATTGCAAGGCTACCTGTTCTCCATAGGCCAGAATGGGCAGTTAGATTAATGCATTTTATAATCCTAACTGACTCATGGAACATGGTAGAAATTAGAATTTAGTATGTCTGAACTCAGAATGATAAAATAAATCTTTTAGTAAAGTTGGTTTTAACATTCTGTTTTTGAAAATATCACTTTTAGAAATTAGGTATTTTCTTGCCTAACTATCCAAAGCCTGCCTCTGTTAGGCTGTGTATTCCTTGTCTGGAGTTTGAGTGACAGGGCTGGCGGATCCCAAGAGACAGAATGAGTCCGCCCAATGGTGAATAGGGAGATCTACATCTAGATGGGAGGGAGGAGTTGCACCTGGGACCTGAATAGGGCTGGGCATTCCCTCTACAATGCTGGCTCCACCCCCTGGCGTGCAGCTGATGTCTCCGCCCTGCACTGTGAAAGAAGAGAAGGAATCATGTCAACAAAGTGCTCCAGGGCTGTGCTTTCCCTCCACAATGCTGGCTCCACCTCCTGTGGAGCGTCTGATGTTTCTGCACTGTGAAAGGAAAGAAGGAGTCCTGTAAACAAAGTGCTCAAGAACTGGTTTGGACTAGGCAGAGGCCTCTACCTTCAGACATCAAAGAGAAAAGCAGTATAAATATTGCGACTCAGACCCAAGGACTTTAGATCACTTCTGGGAACAAGAAACCTTTTGCCAAGGAGAAGAACCAAGGAAGCTGCAGGAGTTTGGACTGCCCCTCTGCCAGTGTGCTGTTTTCTGGGTTGGCTTGCAGTGGTTTCTTTATTTCCAAGGGAAAGGAAAAGGAACTTTTTAAGGACTTTTCAACATCTTACAGAATATTCTCCAAGGGCTTAAATTTGCGCTTGCCTCCTGCTGAAGTCTCAGGGACAAAAGACTTCATCTCCAGCTCCCACCTGAATTTCCTTGCTGGGGATTCTAACTGCAGAAGCCTGCGCGTCGCTGGGAGCTGGAAGCGTGTCGCAACGAGAAGAAGCGTGACCCCGCCGCAGCTGAGATCGTCGCATCGCCGGAGAAGCGTGCCGCCATCGCATCTCCCAGGAAGCGTGTCTTTGTCGAAGCTGCCTGCTGTCGCATCACCGGAGAAGCGTGACGCCATCGAGAGAGTCGCCATCACATCACCGAAGTAGCGTGTCGCAGGGCCTTTCACGGCTCCAAAGTACAGAGTCGGCGCAAGGCTGCCAGGGCGTCTAAGCATCATCGTCGCATCAAGGGCGCCATCTTCTCGCATCGCAACAGGATTGTTGCATCGCATCGAGGCGCCATCTTGCGCATAGCAACTGGACCCCAAGCCGAGAACCTACGCATCATCCCCGCACCGGTAAGGATCACGACACATCCCCATCCCTATATATAAAGAATACTTATTTTTATAAAACCTGTGTTGTGTCCATCTGTAGTGTTTTCACTGTATTACTGTGTATATGCACAAATGCTTAACACACTGCCTCTGAGATAAGCCTGCTCGTGCCAAGCTACCAAGGGGGTGGGAAGGGGTTATTTAGAAGTATAATCCCCTTATCCTGAATTAGAAGTAAGGGTCCCTATTTGGACAAAGGTGTATACCATTTCCAACTAGAGACCCCCAGATCTAACATTCACCACGGTTTTGTTGACCTTGAGATCCGTCTGTCACCATGGGGTATCCAGTCTCTTGGATTTCTTCATATTCCAGTCTCTCCTTACCAGAGACCTCCACCCTCTTGAACCATAAAATGTTCCGACTTACTGTCTCCTCACCCTTCTGTACAGTCACTATCATTCCTTCTGCCTTCATCACTGTCTATACGCCTAGTTCAAATGGCGTTGTGAACTTCCAGCTAGGCCTCCGATCCTTGAGTAATACCCGATCACCCAGTTTCAGGTGGCGCTGGGCCTCTCTCTTCTGGATCCTGGCTCTCAGAATGTTTTGTGCCCTCCTGTGCTGGGTACCTTCTGGATCACTCCAGTTGTTTCCATTCTGTGTGTACATGAATCGTGTCATGCTTGTGGCCCTTCAGCATGAGTGTCCATGGGGGCAATGCTGTTCCTGAAGGAAACAAAGGCTGACTTCCAGGCTCTCCGCTTCATGTCTGGCAATGTGCATTGACTTGTTTAGTGTCCACATGAACCTCTTGACTCCCCATTTGCCTGAGGCCATTGTGGGTGTGATGCGACGGTGGCGTATGCCTAAGTGACTGAGCAGATTTTGGAGCTCATGTCTATGGAAAGGTGGCCAGTTGTCTGTTTTGATTTTTTCAGGGAGCCAAATTGGGCTAGTGCCTTTTTCAACGCTGGTGCCACATTCATAAAAGCTGTCGTGTCAGTGAGCTCGAGAATGGGGTATTTTGAGTGGCTGACCATGAGGACCATGGTGGTCCTTCCATCTGGAAAACTGCCAAAATCCATGCTGACTTTCACCCATGGATTATTACAACGCCCCTCAGTTATAATCGGTGCTACCACTTCCTGACTACTGGTAACCAGATGTAGCGTACTACCTTATCAGCTCATTCACTAATGCTTCCAGTCCAGGGAGCTTCACCTTCCCTAACAGACAAGAGTTTGTTTTTGCCATCCCCTGATGCCCACTATGAGCAAGCACAGCCACCTGCCGTGCCTTGCTCTCAGGAATGACAGATCAGTGGCCACACAAGGCAAGACCCTCTTGTGTGGCACTGAGCTCATACTAGACCCTTCAGAACTGAATGAGATGCTCTTTGTCTGTACCACTCCAGTAATTGGCAGTCTGCAGAAAAGATTGTCAGCTCCCTTGTCGTTGAGTCACCAGCACTTCTACAAGCACTCTGTCACCAGTGGACCACCCTAAACGCATTCTGAAATTCCTCCGCAGCAGATGATATCCTAATACTTCGGCTCTTGTACCGCTGTAGACCCAGGTGAGTGGAACATTTTGTTATATACCTGCTTCCCTCGGCTAGCTGACGTTGGTGGTAACCAGCATTGAAGTCCAATTTTGAGAATCATCTGGCCCTGTTTAGATCAGCAATTATATTGTCCATAATTGGATTGATGTGCCTCTCCCTCTTCCTATAGGGCTTGTTTGGGAGGCGCATGTCGATGCATAGGTGTATCTTGCCGGGTTGCTTGGGTTTCTCAGCGATCTACATGGGTGAAACCCAAGGAGTTGGACCAAACACCTTCGTGATCGCTCCTAACTTCTCCAGCTTCTCCAGCTCCCATGTCACCACCCAGGTAGAGTGGCACACAACAATGACGTAGTGCCACCGGCTTGACAAGGTGTACGTTGATTAAAGGGGCTCGCATGCAGCCTAGTCCTTTGAGCAGGCCAGGGAATTGGTTCAACAGTTCGTTGACTTGGAAGGCCTGTACATTTCTTGGAAATAAAACCTGACCCAGATCTTCCGCTGTGTGACTCCCTAGTAGCGTGTCTGTTTTTTTGTCAATTACGTGGATTGCCGCTGTGATCTCTTGGTCGTTCGACTGAATGCACACTGTCATTAATCCTTTCAGTGGCACTGGTGTATCCCCACTGTACATGCATATCTTGGTGTGGGATGGGGACAGAGCTGGCCTCTGACGAAGGCATTGATATTGTTGGATGCCCATCATGTTCACAGAGGCTCCAGTGTCATTAGAGCCTTAACAGCTGCTCCAGCAAATTTCACCACGCACAAGATTTGTGGCCTTCTGTGCCTTTTAAGACATTCTGCTAATTAAATAAGGAACAATTTGTCCTGTTCCTCCTATGGGGACTCCTCAGTGTCCGACCCATGGGTGGCTCTTGACAGCTCCTTAGAGCTTTGGGTCATCCATCGAAAGCTGCCTGATGGCTTTTGTCCGGGTCTGCCTCCCCCGGGCTACTCTGCCTCTGGGTCCTCCCCTGCACACATTCTCAAGCATGTTCTCCCCTGAGTCAAGCAGTTCTCCAGGAGATGCCCTTTGCTGCCAAAATTCCTGCATTGTTTAGTCACCAGTGTGGCTGTTGCAGCCCTTGGTCGAGTGGTTCACATCCTTGTGAAGACGGCATCTGTATGCTCCACTTTCATACTGTGTGACTTGCTGGGCATTTGTGCTATAGCCATGTCCATTTCTGTGCAACCTCGCCATAATAAGGATGTCATCCATGCTGATGTTGAGCTGTCTGAGTATCAGGCCCATTCATTTCTTGTTCCGGCACCCTTTGATGATTTGCACCCTGATCTCCTTGGGCTAATCGTCCACCATGCTTGTGCTGACTAGTTCACGAAGTGTGTTGTAAAAATTGTCAATGGTTTCATTCTTGCACTGGTAGGCTTGCGGTTCTTGAAGCACTCGGAATTTGGATTCAGCTGCAGGTCAAAATGAGTGTTGAGGGCCCTCACCGTTGCATATGGTGATCCACTGCTCCTGTGTTGGCTCAAATAATTTATAGATTTCCTCCCTGCATAGGGGAGTAGCAGGGAGCACTTAACATTCCCATCATTCTTCAGGTGTCTATGAAGTAGTTAGTCAGTTTCCCCACCCATTTTTTCCACCTGGGCGCAGCTATGGCAGATTCAATAAGCTCCCTGAACTGTTGAAGAACTCCTACCAGTGTGTGTTGCTGAGGAACAGGTCATGGAGGTGACCTTTGCGCCGGCGCTGCACTGGCGTCATCTCCCATGATCCTGGCAGGGTTGACTTAACCAGATCACCAACCCCGAGCTCAGGTGCTGTGCTTTACAACCAGTCAACATTAATATCCTCCTTCTGCCCCCGCTTTTTCCCCCAATCATCTCTGTTCACTGCTTTCCTTAAGGTTAGTCTTCTCTTAATATTTTTTCTCTATTTCTCTTTTCTTCTCTCTCCTCTTTGTACTGCCCCTTTTCCATTTTCACTTTAGTTTTTTCTCTTAATTATATATATTTTTCTTTCTTTTTTTCCGTTTGATGTTGCCATCTGGCATGCGGCCCGAGGGCTTGCTCTACAGCGGTCAGGAGCTGTGGGTGAGGCGCATGTACTTCATTAGCGGGAAATGGAAGTTTAGCCTCTGTGCACGCAGAGCTGCTCCGCACCTCCATGCACTAGTGTTACAGTCCCTCTCCACAGTCACAGGGCACAGCGGTGCCTCGCAGGCTAAGCTGCGAAACTCACTCACCTCCCACGTCCCAGTCGGGCTGTACCGCAGCTGCACGGGAGGCGTCAGAGCGGCAACAGCAGTTGGACGGAGAATAGCGGTCAGGTTCATGGCCACAGCACAGCTTGCAGGCCCCCTGGGTGAGTCCTTGTCGCCAAATGTGACATGGTGGCCCGCCCTATGAATGCTGTGGATAGGAGCCATTACCACTGTCAATGAGGAGACATGTACACTGTATATAGTATGGGTGAAAGACCACATGCAGTCTTAAGCCCCTTTATTTGTAGTCTCTTGTCGCGCCCTGCCAGAGGGTGTGGTGCATGACATCCGGGGAAGGGTTCAGCCCCTGCAGTGACTGGGTGGCTCACTACACTCCTATATTAAAAAAAGAAATGTCCATTTGATGTTCTGGGATCTTATTCAAGTACTCATTTTTGTCGGATGCATTACTGTAGATAAGATTTTAATAGTTTTTCAGTGAGAAATGGCCCCCATCGTAGCTTCAAAAAGTTTGTATCACAATTACTTGATAAACTGTTCATTACTGAGGTCTGAAGCAAACTTGGGAGCCTTAACTCTTGTTGAGCTTTGTCTAGTGAGTCAGTAGGGCTGGTACTCACTCGTAGGCGAATGTCATGAATAAGCCATAGAAGTGCTCCTCTGAGGAACTAGCTCAGAGACAGTTTATATAATAAAAGCCTGATTTCATCTGCCATGTGTCAGAGGTGCAATGCTAATGTGTGAGTTTGTCTTCCAAAATCAGATCTGTCTCCATATGGACAACCGAAAGCAAGCGCAGCGTGCTCAGGGTTGTTGTAGCCTTGAACAGAATGTACAAGTGTTGTAATAAAATAATTTTTGTTTTAAACTCTTTTTTATTGGCATTTTGCTATTACTACACATATACATAATTGTGACATGAGGGAACCAACTTACAGTATAGTCCAACCTTTCACGTAACAGATGACTTTCAAATTTGTCTGTTCCCAAATATGATTACTAGGCCTCGAGATTATTAAATGCAGGGCGTTCCCTGATAGTTCCTCAGTTATGAATACTAAAAAAAAGCATTATGAATACTAAAAAAAGCATGATCACTTAAGGAAATTATTGCAATTTTCAAGGAGACAGAATAAGAGATAAGTCAAAACAAAAGAGTAAGAGGACGCACTTTTCCTCTTAATAGACAGTCCTGTGACATTATAACTTGAGGATGCAACTCTACTAACATGTTTGCACAAAAAGAAAGGGAAAAAGGAAAAGGAGGAGGAAGAAAGGAGGAAGGTGAAATAAAAGTGCAGGGGTGGAGGGAGAGCTTTATCACTGATGTCTGATCTCATGTATAAACCCAATGTGATGCCGTCATTCATCATGTATGCTAATAAGGGGGGAGGGGAGATCTCAGCAAATGGGCATCCACACCCAGACCCCCACTCCTCAGCCATGTATCGCATATTATCCCATGTCCAAGCTTTGTCATTTATTTTGTGTAACATGCGGGGGGTTCATAAACTGCAGGTGTTCATTTAGTTTTTAGAACACATCTGCGCCAACATTGCAACGCTGTCGACAACAGTATCCCAGGGTTTTGGATCACTATTCAGGGATTAAGTAGTTTGGCCTCTAAAAGATCTATTTGTGACGTCCACCTAGATTGTCCCATTTCTTCTTGGTAGACCCCATCCTGCCACAGTGTGATCCACTGGAGCTGAGATGCTAAAAAATAAAGTTCGAAGTCTGGTGCCCCCAGGCCTCCTTCCTCTGGAGTACGCTGAAGATTTGCCAGTGAGACCCAGTGTTGGCACTCATCCCAATTCAAGTCATTCAGCAGGGCGTCCCGTTGTGTGAACCAGGATGCCGGCACATTCACTGGTAGATTTGTAAATAAATATAGGAGTCTCAGTAGCATGACCATCTTGGAGATCGCAATTCGGGTCATAATGGATAACTTGAGCGATCGCCAAAAGGGTACACAGGATCTCAGGGAGCGGAGGGCCTCTCCTAGGTTACTATCTCAAAGGTCTTCTGCTGTGTGGAATATCTGTTTCCTAAAATACTTAAAGGAGATGGGTTACCACGTCAGATCTAGAGGTAAGCTCAAGGGTCTCTCCATCTCAGGGGTGACAGGGAATACATGGGTCTTGGCTTTGTTGACCCAAAGGTTGGACTCTGTTTCTAAGGCTCGTAGGAGCTCCAGAGCTTTGGGAACACCAGAAATCCAGTCTTACAAATAAAGGAGTAGATCATCCGCATAGAGCCAGATATGTTCTCGCTCCTCGACCACCAAGCCCCAGCCCAGACCTCTCTGTCTCAAGAGCTCTACAAGGGGTTCAGTAGCCAGGGCGAACAGCAGTGGAGTTAGTAGACATCCCTGCCATGTGCCCCTGCCTACCTGATACCAAGGGGAGAGCATTGTGCCGGTCCTAACTCTGCCTGACGGGCCGTGTATAATAGTTTGACACATTTGATCCAATTATCCCCCAGACCCATCTGCCTCATCACAGCAAGTAGTAAATCCCAGCATACCATATCAAAGGCTTTTTCAAGGTCCACAGACATCAGCATTGCTTCCTGGTTAGCACTTGTTGCAGGGTGGTGTATTACATGGTAAAGTCTCCTGATGTAGTCGGAGGTGTCACACGAGAGAATAAATCCACTTTGGTCTGTGTATAAGTGCCTTCAGGCATGGGAGCAGCCAGAGGGCCAGCATCTTACTGGAGATTTTGAAATCTAAATATAGCATAGAAAGGGTACAGAACTCTGTGACCTTATCTCCATTCTCCTTAGCTTTAGGTAAGGGGATAGCTACGGTATCATTGGTGGAGTCCGGGAGGGTACCGACCCGCCAGTATTCTGCAATTGGCTTTTTGGGGTGTGGGGCCAGAATCCCAGTGTATGCAGCAGAAAAATTCAGTTGGCAGGACAACAGGACCTGGCGTCTTACCAGTCGCCATGCCCTTGATGGTTGTTCAGATAATAACGGGGGCTCCCAGTTCAGCCCGGTGTTCTTCAGTCATTTTTTTCAGGGGTATTTGACAGGAACATTGTTAGAGCTTCCTCCGGTAGGGGTACGGGAGCAGAAAATAAACCTGTGTATTAGGCACAGCCTCATTATTAATGAGTGTGGGGGAGTACAAGAGCTGACCATAATTTTCCGAATGTATGACAAGAGAGATCCTCAGGATTCCGGCCCAATAAGCTACACTAGAAGCCGGCAGGAATTCCCTTCCTCATTGTGAACTCTTGCAATATATTGTTTATAGTCGTGGGCCCGCAACCTTTCTAAGGTGGTATTGTAATAATTTCTCGTCTCGTCTCTCGGATCTCCTCTAAGAGTTCGGGTTGGGTACCAAGAGAGGTATCTAGTGTGTGTAGTTTGTCCTCCAAGGCCTGGAGCTCCCTCTGTAGCGCCACCTGGATGTCAGCTGTTTGGCTAATGCATTGGCCTCGTATTAGAGCCTTGAAAGCCCCCCATTCTATTGGGCTTGAGGATGCCGATCCTTGGTTACTAGTAAAATAATCAGAGGTCGCTTCTCCCACGGATTTGCGGTAGCATGCGTCTTCTAGTGAGGCTAGGTTGAGCAGCCATTTTGGGGCGGGTGGACGTTCTCCTATTAGTACAAATCGTATTAAAACAAAGTTGTGATCTGATTTTTTTGTTTGATCTGTTATTAAAAAAAAAACCACTTTTTATATGTACATGAACATCAAGCGACATAATTATAATACTTACCATACAGAACCAGTAGGTAGGTAACAAGTCCAAATCTTAAATCAACAGCTCGATGGCATGGTTACATTAATGAAATTATGTACAACTGGCGCATATAACCTCCCCCCTCCGTCAACAAAGCAGTACAATCACGTTATGGTACATTATAACTCAACTATGCAATTTTCGTCAAGTACATAAGCACATCACTTATGGCTTCAATCTGCCATATCACATCAATCTGTTTATGCAATCAAAACATTTTATGAAAACCACCTAACGTGGAAAATGCTATCAGGAAGGGGAGGTTGGGAAAGGAAACATGAATCTCACTTGTCACAAAACAGGAACTTATTGACTATCATATGGGTGAACAACAGGACTGCCACGAGAAATGACCGTTCAGTTTTGGGGTACAAGAAACTTTGTCCATACATCAGCGCAAATATGCCCATATATAACACCCTGTTATTCCGGAGTGGGACCATCCAGTGGGTCTTCCGACGCCAACAACCCCTGTAACGCACACAGCATAGCACTCCATGCAGCAGAAATTGAGAATTTGTGCAAACCTTGCGTATCCTCCAGTACCAGGGAAACCGCCTCAGCCTTCACCCAGTTCAGCATGATTAGGAACCAAAGCTTCATCGGTGGGGCTCCTCCTCCTTCCACTTACGGGTAATCAATCATTTGGCCACAATGAAACCCAGATCCAGAAACCGGGTGGACATATGTCTCCCATGTCTGCGGCACCTCCCTATCTGTGCCTCCCAATAAGCAGTCAAATCAGGGCAGGACCCGAGCATATGTAAAAGATCGGCATTCGCCAGCTTGTAGCGCGGGCAGCACATGTCCTGTCTGCCTCCCACTTATTTAGCAATGGATTTAAGTCCATTAAATTATGCTCCCTGATCGATTCCGCAAACCACTTCACTAAGGGGCGTCCCGTACCCATAACATGTAGGTATTGCATTAGGACATGCGTCGAAGGCTCCTGCGCGATGTCTCTCCACTAGTGCCTCATCGCGGCCGTCCAGGAAGCATAATGTAGAAATTGGTCTGGGGAAAGCCTGTCCTTGTCCGTGATAGCGAGGAACAGTTGTAATGTACCCTCTTCGTATAGGTACCCTAGGGTCGTTATGCCAGCCCTCACCCAGTCTGTAAGGTCCACACCCCGTATGCATCCCTGCACGGTCAGCATACCTAAAATAGTCACAACCAACGCGTACAGTGTGACGTGTCTAGTGAGATGAAGTGCCCTGCAAAAGCGTTTCTGCAACATAAGGACCAGTAAAGGAAGAGGTTCATTCGATCTGTTACAAGGAAGAAATAGGGAGAGGATCCTGTCCGGGGAGTTCGGAGGCTCACGTTCCGCCCAGTCAGATAAATGTAGTTCCTCCACCCATTTTGCCACCCACAGGATTTGAGACGCCAGGAAATAATGTTGGGTAGGGCCAACCCCCCCTTGAGCAAGGTAGGTACAACTTCGCCAGTGCCACACTGCACCGCAAGTTAATCCAGATAAAATCCCTAACAATCCTTTCCAAAGAGCAGAAGAAGGCCACGGGTAGGTAGAGCAGTAGATTAGCAAAGTAATAAAGGAGATGTGGTAATATGACCATTTTGATTAACTCCATTGTACCTATAACCAAAAGGTTATTTTATTTATTTGCAAAGTTTTATATAGCGCCTACTAGCCCCGGAGGTATCAGAGTGCTCTACATGAGGATCAGTGAGTTACAGGTTGCATAGAAAAGTATAGACATCGGAAAAAGAAAAAAAAAACATGAGGTTACACAATAATGTGAGATAATTAGCACATATACACGTCTTATGGGGAGCCAAGAGGTAGAGGGGGAATGGTAAATGGGATCAGGGGATGCCGGTAGGAAAACACAACGGGGAGGCCAGGAAAATGATGTCCGATGTCCGGCTGGGTAGGTGACGGCCGGAGGTGAACCAGAGCCAAACTCCTCTATAGCTGCATACGATAGCCTCACCGGGCATCAGCCAAAGTAGCTTGGGCACTGCAGTATTATTTGCAAAGTTGTATATAGCGCTGGCTAGACCCGGCGGTATCAGAGCGCTTTACATGAGGCTTATAGGGAGTGAAGAGGTAGAGTGGGAGTGGTAAATGGGTATAGGGAATGTAGGTAGGAAAGCACAACGGGGAGGCGAGGAAAACGATGTCTGATGTCCAGCTGGGTAGGTGTCGGTCGAGGGGTGAACCAGAGCCAAACTCCTTCATAGCTGCATATGACAGCTCCACCGGGCATCAGCCAAAGTTGCTCAGGCACTGCAGTAAGAACAGACAGTTTTTCGTTTCTGCCCAGGGGGCATCGTTAAAGTTCCATCAAGAGCACCAGTCATGGTGTTGCTGGTAAACGCCGTCCGCCTCACCCTCCAGCTCAAGAGTGGATGTTACCGCCCTCGTGATGTTACCATCCATAAGATTCCAATCATTATGGTAAATGCGGATCCCCAGATACCTGAACGCCACCAGCTGCCATAGTACTACCGTCCCGTCCACCTCCCAAGCCGGATATTCCGTACGAGGATTAAAGGGGTATAGGCAGGATTTGCCCCAGTGCAACCCCAGCCCAGTTAGAACAGCGCAGCGGGAATTGTAAGGAGTTGTTCCTTGATGCTCTGACCTTTGCGGCAGGGAGAAAACACAAGGGAGTGAGAAGCTAGTGACCGGTGGGCGCCCTGCGTTTTGACTACACGACTGACTTCATAATTGAAGGTGAAGATTTGGTTCTCCCCCCGGGGGGTGTGTACACTCCTGGTACATAGAACTCTCATAGTGTTTGAGAGTGGGAAGAAAATTACAGATATTTTGACCCTTGTCCTAAAGAGACCTAAAGGAATTGTGGGTTGAAACGCAACAGCAAACGCGTCGACAGATATTTGAGGAGTCCCAGAAATTATGATATTGGCTTGAGAGTATAGGCGCAGACCAGTGGATAAGAAAAAGGTGTGGTACCTCTGGCGCTAAGAGGACGACCTCAGTGTGTATCACTGTAATGATATCCAGGCTTGTTCCGCAGGAGCGTCAGGAATCTGGAGAGTAGTCCTCAGCCTTCCCCAACGGCCCTTCGACTCTATCAGACTCTAGAGTATCGGATGGCACGCCAGGGGAAAACAGGGAAACAAAACAAGGAAAGGCAGGGAAAGAATAGGTCTTGGCTGTGGAACTTCAATGTGGACTCTTGTTGAGGAGGCAGGCTGTAAGGGAAGGAAGACGTTACAGCCTATACTGTAGTACAAAACAGCGTACATAAACAATGCCTACATACATATGTAGACTGCACCTACCACTGCTAATAGTCTGGACCTTGAGATACCACTGGTGGGTAGAATTGGCGTCCGCTCTCTCTGTGCTAGAAAAGGACCAAGAGTATAAGCACTCTACCCCACTCTGTTCTAGTATAATAAGAAAGTGATATGTAAATCTCACCACACTATCTTTATCAAGGATACTTGAAGAGCGCCCAAACTCTATTCCAAGGTGAATTGCACTTGTGCGAGCCATTATTCTGATAAATTGTACAAGGTGTAATCTGCCAAAGAATATCACACTAGTCAAATACGACATTAACCACATACAAGATAATAATAGAGGCAGCGTGATGCGCTGTTACCGTGATTCCAGTTGCTGAGCAGCGAAACACACTGGTCCACGCAAGTGCCCCAAACAAGAGTATTCCAAAATGCCAAAGGGAAGGCTGGTTGGGTGGTTCACCCAACGGGAGACAGCTCCGGCTAGTGAACCAAAATATGCAGCAGGCAGTACCCGGCCGGATGACGGGGAAGGACCCGGCCGTCAGGCGGAGCACCAGGAGCAGGGGTGTCTGGGATAAGCAGTACCCGGCCGGACGACGGGGTAAAACCCGGCCGTCGGGCGGAGCACCAGGAACAGGGATGTCTGGGATGAGCAGTACCTGGCCGGACGACGGGGTAAAACCCGGCAGTCGGGCGGAGCACCAGGAATCAGGGAGTATGAATGGAGAAAGGAAATAGTAAACAAACACGAGTTGCCTCACACGAGTTTGTGAAAAAAAAACAATAAAGAAAACAGAATTAAGAGTGTCAGCGCGGTAGAGGAACCGCCAAGGAAGGCCGCCGGGTACAACAGAACAGACCTCCAGTACAGAGGACACGGAGAAACAGAACAGGAAACCCAACGAACAAAACCGGAAGTCAGGCAAATCCCACGGGGTCAGAACATACGGAAGGGGGAGCTAGACGCTAGAACGCAAAGCGGCGTTCTGTTGCCTTAGTGCGTCTTTTTTTTTTTTTTTTAAATTTTTGAAAACCTTTATTGCACAGTAGAATCAAACAAATACGGGCCTACAACCATCCGGCTGGCCTCGGCAGCATTTGAATCACAGTAGCAAGCTATTGGGCGACCCGGCAGCATATTAACGCAAAGCAAGATTAAACTGAGTTACACTGGAAACATTTGCGCCACCGGGAAGTAGGAGAAGTGAAGGTTTAATTTTAAAGTTTTTAGTATGTCCATAAAAGAAACAAGAAGGGATCAGAGGCAAAATAGACCATCCAGGACATAAGTGGGCAAGTGTCAGCATCGGCATCAAGCAAACAATATCAGCTAAGCAATTGACCGCAGAAGACTAGGGCAGGAGAAACTTTAAGCAAACATTACTACAGACGGCGGCTACTACCCACACCACAGCGATCCACCCAATGACCCCGAGAAAAAGGGGAAGAGAAAAGAGTAGAAGTAGAAGAAATAAAATTAAGGCCCATATAAACGAAAACGAACAAAGGAAGACCCGCCCCACCCAACACGCATGCAGAGGCTACGGCCTACCCCCCCCTAGCAGTGTGTCTGTCGCCCAAAAAAGAGTACCCGAAATACAGAAGAAGAGAAAAGAAGGAAAAGAAATCACAGAAGGCCGGAGGAGGGCCCATATAAAATGAACAAACAATCAACGTATTCATCCTCGGCCATCCCTCCTCGGATCCCGACCCGACACCTTAATAACGTACACCACCCCAGCAGTCCCGGTTATCCATCGACAATGTCAGCATCAGACCACATTAGAGAACGTGAAGACAGCATCAGCCTTGTCCCCGTCGATCCAGCCAGACAATGAGATCCAGGCGAGCAGCGGCCATCTTAGACGGGAGTCGCAGATGTAAAGACCATAACCGGATCAAAAACCCTTCGCAGAGGTCTGTCCCACGTAGTGCCAAACAGTCAGTAGCTACCCAGTAAAGGTGGAAACACAGCAGCAGTACCTGAAGGCCGACTGACCAGGGCCATAGCAGCAGTCCCATGATAGAGCAGGGGGGCCCACCGGGGGACCACGAGGTAGGCACAAAGCAAGGCGTCCAGCAAGTACTCTCCAGCCGATGGACAGGGTCTAGCGCCTCACTGCCCAGCGCATCCTGAATGGGTGACCCGGCAGCCGTCTCGTCCGGAGTCTTCCGTGCCTCCACATACGACAGGAGATACTGGCCACCACCGCCGATCGCAGGGTGTGGCAAGGCGGGCAGAGCATGACGAGCAATACAGCAATTCGGGGGCTCACCAGGCACCGCAGCATCCAGTCGGTCCTCCAGGTCCCGGGCGTTTGCACGCATAAAGGATCGCAGGTCGCGCAGGGCGTTCAGAACAGCAGCAATCACAAAGGGTTCCTCAGCAGCAGAGTTACGCACCTAGAGGGCGTCGCCATGTTGTCGTCCTCGGCAATGTCCGCCAGTGCCCATCTCAAAAACAAAGCGCCAGCAGTGTTCCCAATAAGCACAGTCGTCACGGGGCAACTACCGCAAATCTGTCTCCGGCTGCCCGGACCTAGCTACAATGCAGCACACATCTCGAAGAGTGCCCCGTGCAATATTCCGAGGGCAACAAGCCGAGGTGCAGGGCGCCCGGTGAAAAATGGCGTCCACCGTAGCGCTGAGGAGTGGGGAAGCTCCCAGTGCCGGTCCCAAGTCGAGTGAGGGACACAATGTATCTCCTGCCGCAGTCCCTGGAAGCGAGCGTGGAAATGTGCAGGGCCGGGCGGTACACTGTATCAAGTGCTGCAACAGTAACTCGCCAGCCGCCGGTCCCTCCCACTGCAAGCGTCCGCTGTTGCCGGGTCCTGGGACAGCCGTCTCCGAGAACAAAGACCCGGTCCCTCACACGCCGCGTTGAAGCGAGACAAGGACGTATCTCTGGGCCCACCGCAAGATGCACAGCGGGGATTACACCATCCGAGTCAGGAGCACAACCCGATTCCGAAGCGCCGACTTTTATGCAGGATGGACTTCAGGATCTGCAGCGATTCGGGCAGAAAGCGGGCGGGTCAGCGGAGCCGAGGAGTCAGGCGGCCATCATGGTTGCAGGCGTGGCTCCTCCTCCTTAGTGCGTCTTTTATAGTGACAAGGCAATCGGGCTTCTTCGCAAGAGGGACCTCGGGGCATGAGAATCACTCGGATTTAGGAGTGTGGATCAGTAGTTGTACATGTTACGGTTCTATATAGGTTGTATATATTGTGTATATGTATTATATTGTTGTTGTTATAATGATTTGTGTCTTTTCATGTTGTATGTATATTATGTCTGAGTTATAAGTAATTGATTCCATGTCCCGCTGAATAATATGTGTTCTTATTTGAATTATAATAGTCATATTTTTGAAATACTGAAACAATCAGAGTAATTGATGGTACCTTGATTGAAAATAAATTATTGATTGATCCCTCCTTACCGTTCCTTTTTTGCACATCCCAATCCAGCTAGAGACGCAAAACACCTCAGTGGGGCAGGGATGACTCGCGGGATCGCCTGAATATCTTCAACATACAACAAGATGTTGTCCGCATAAAGCGAAACTGGATGTGTGCAATCCCCAAGACGTATCCCCCATTCCGGTGCCTAATTTTGTAGTGTCATAGCTAATGTTTCAATCACTAGGGCAAATATCAAGAGGGAGAGGGGGCACCCCTGGCAAGTCCCTGCTCTATCAATATAGGGTGAGAGAAGAGAGTCACGAGCCGCCCCCCTCCCACAGGAGCCCTATACAGTAATAAGGCTGAGAATGTATGGCCCAAATCCGAATCGATGGAGCACAGCAAACATGAAGGACCACTCGACCGTGTCGAAGGCCTTCTCCAAGTCCAGCACACTACAACCGACCATCGGCCACTCCATTGTAGCACAGCGCATCACCCATAACACCCGCCAAATGTTACGGGATGTGCTGGGGGCCAGAACAAACCCATTTTGGTCTTGGTGAACCAATTGAGGGATCAAGGGCGCTAACCGAATTGCCAGGATGCCCGCTAAGATCTTATAGTCCCCATTCAGGAGCACTAAGGGGTGATATGCCCCACAGAGATGGGGTCCCTGCCCGATTTGGGAAGCATGCTCAATGTAGCTTCCATCATTGAGGTTGGGAGGGCACAGGTCTCAAGCGCCTCCAAGTAAACCTTAAGCAGCTATGAGATTAAGGGGTCAGCATATGACTTATAAAATTCATGGGGAAAGCCGTCTGGACCTGGAACATATCCTGATGGCAAAGTCCTCATCGTCCTCCTAAGCTCGTCCAGTGTGAGCGGGGCATCTAGTTCCATCCGCTATTCCAGTGACAGGGCCGGGAACGGAAGTCCCTCTAGAACAGCTGAATCGCCCTCTCCGGGCCTGTTGACCAGATTTATAAAGCGGTGTGAAATGTGTGGACAGCTCATTGTGGATTTCTAAATGTGTGTGCCAAAGTTTTCCATCCGAAGAACGGAGAGCCGTAATAGGCCCACCGACTGTTCCTGTTTAATCACCCAAGCGAGAAGAGGTCCCGAACGGTCCGCTATAGCGTGCACTGATGCGGAGTGTATTGCAAAGTTGAGTTAGCGCTGCTTGTCCAGGAGCTCCACATGTTTCTAGCATGCCTCCTCCAACTCGACCAATCCCCCGGCATCTACCACTGCCCTAGACTCCTACGGCAGCAGAAGTCTTTCTACATTAAGCAGATCTGTTTCCACCTGCTGTCGCAGCCAAATCCCAAACACTTCCCTCTCAAATTGACTTTCATAGCCGCCCACTCCACCAACGAGGAGGAGGCAGTCCCCTCATTAATCGCAAAGTATTCCTCTACAGCCTCTAAAGATTGAATCCTCAAGACGTTTTAGATTGGAATACACTGCATACCTACAGGAAGACGTGCGGGGACCCCGGACATGCCAGGTATCACGTGGCCCATGGTAGAGCTAAGAGAAGTGAACATCAGTGAATAGCGCCCCCCCACTCGAATCCCGATAGTTAGCACTCGAACATGCACAACAACAATTCCAATGTCCCTCCCTTAGACTCTCGCAGCAACAGGGAAATGGGAATAACCAAACAGGGAAAGAAGAAACCTTATGAGGGCAACCCCCAGAACATTGAGCTGTCGTCCAAACAAAACATACAGCAACCTAGCCGCATGTCCTACTGGCCCTGAAAAGATGGGGCGACCCGTTAGTTGTGCTACCATGCAGGGTAGGCTCCCATAATTCCAACATAATCAACTAATAGTGCATTGCCATAGCATATTTCCAAAAGTCAAGAACAGACTCCAGTGTACCAACTCCACCCCATCCGGATTCATGAAGGGACACAGATATTAGAAATATTAAAAAACCCCTTCCCCCTCCCACAGCAATTCAAACAACAGCACCCAGAAGTGTCATTTCAGGACGACCATTTTCATACGATACCATCCGCCATCTGGGCTGTAACGTCTGGCATTCTCAGGTACACCTTATCCGATGAGTCCACTATTGAGGAGCCCTCCCCCCGAAGAATGAAAGGAAGTGTCTACTTTGTCCTTCGCCATTGCTGCGTCTGCCATCTGCTTCTCAATACGTACCACCTCCTGCCGCTCCCTTCGGATCTGGTCCGGGCCAGGCACCGTCGCCGACGCCAGGAACCACCTTCTAGAACGTCGTCGCCAGGATCCTCTACCACCTGCTTCCCCAGAGTATGTTGCAGTAGTGCCCATGGATCTTGGACCAGAATACTGACCTGACTTCTTTAGCCAGTCCCAAACATCCTGAGGCATGTCAAAGAACCTGGACTTCCCATCCGAGACAACTCGGAGCATAGCCGGGAACATCAACGAATAGGAGAGATTGAGCTGCAGAAGCTGACGTTTAACCGTTAAAGACCTCCACTAGCGCTGGACTTTGATTGTGTAGTCAGGACAGAACAACACTTTGGTGTTTTCATATTGAATGTCATCCAGGTTCCTCGTGTCCCTGAGGATCACATCCCGATCTCGGAAGTGTAGTAATTTGAAGATGAGGGGCAGTGCCTTGTCACCTGCGGCCGGCTTCCTGCCTGGGACACTGCTGGAGAGTAGGATCTGCTTCTTATAGTTACCCCCACTTTTTGCTGATGTATTACAGTTTTTCGACTTTAGTCTGGCTAGGACCCTGCTATCCAGGACCCCAGCCTATCTGCTTCCTCTCTAAAATGATTCCATGTACTTTAGGTACACTCCAGTTTGGTTACTGGGGCCCCCTTCCGAGTCCTTAGTAAATGGTACACTAGGTACCCAGGGCATAGGTACCCCAGAGGCCTACCAGGGGCTGAAGCATGCATTATGTCACCCCTGGGCAGCCTTCCAAAATGATACCACAGGTCTGCTACAACAGCCTGTGTGAGGTGGTGTATGCAACTTCTTTCTTAGATATAGGTTCCCTATATCTACCTTATATCACTACACATATAAGCCTATCAGTCACCCCTATGGCAGGCCTTATCAATCCTGAAGGCAGGGTGCTGCGTTTTGTGTGAGGGGATGTCCATGCATGAGCAGGGCCCCTCTGCTGCCTTCAGAATCTATTCTACAGGGTTGTTCTGTGATGCAGCCAAACCATATACTCTTAAGTGCATTATAACCTTGCTGTAAATGCTAACTTTGGAATGGCTGCAAGGAAACATATTGTGTTTGGTGTCAAACACTTTGAAATCATACCCACCCACCAGTCCTGGCGGCGGGGGTATGATTCCACCCTCCTAGAGGGAGAAACAGGACCACACTGGTACACCCGGTACCAGCTTAACAGATCCCTGGCATCACAAAATGGATGCCACAGACACAAGTCTGGCCTCCTTCTGCTGGACGCAACTCCGGCAGGGGAGGCCTGGACAATAGGTTTCCTGTCACAGGGAGGTGTCACCACCTCCCAGACAGGCTTTAGTGTATTGGGGCTGGGTGGGTGTACTCCAAGAGTGCTTTGAAGTCGGCACTGGGGGCACATTTGGTGTCCCTGTGCATAGCCCAGTTCAAACCAGTTGCAGGGGCTACCAGCCCCTTCTCTGGCGCGAAACTGGACAAAGGAAATGGGTGTACCCACCTGTCTTTCCAAAACCCCCCATAGGTGGGTCCCCGGAGTTTGTCCCACCCCTTCCTTGGGTTTAAGATAGAAACCACTGGCAACAGGACTTTAGATTACACCAGGACGAAACTCTGATAGTGAATTCTGGAACTTCGACGATCTGCATGACGCTGGATGACTGAAGAATCTCCCTTGGAGTAAAGGATTTACTCCCCTGTGTGGCAGGCACCAAAGACGCATCTGACCGGTTTGCATCTCCGAAGCTCCCGCCGGACTCCGAAGAATTTGCAACACAGGAGGTGGATTTACATACTTCCCCTAGGCCGACCGAGTCCCCAGCAAAGCTGAGACCCATAGCCTTTGTGGGTAGAGTGGAACCGGAACCCCTGGACACCGTGCACTTATGCAAGTGCATCTGCTTCTCGACGATCCCTGAGGCTGAGCATTGGGTTACTTGTAGCCCTGACCCTGAGCAGCATTTCCACCGAAGATTGCTGGCCTACACCCCACAAGTGTTCCGTGAGCCATGTGTGTTTTCTCTCGAGGTACCTTCACGATCCCTGGTCCGTCGACTGGTGGGTCCCTGAGAAGGCAACTTTAACTTTTTTTTGGCTTCCCTGGTTGCTCCAGATGTGCCCTGACTCTCCATCGCTGGTGGAGTCCCCTGGACCTTGCTGGTCCATACCGAAGCATTGATTCTCTTCCTGCGTGGGTTGCTGTTGCCAAGGCTTGTTGTGTTCAATCCGAGCACTAACGCCGCAGCACTCGACATCCTTCGTGGGACAGCTTGAATTCAGCTCCTGGTCGTCGACGACGCCTCCTGGTCCTCGTGACTGCGGAGTCAAGCTTCACCCCTTCGCACCTGAATCACCTGACATCAGTGGGCATTCGTCTATCGTGCCCCTGGTCACTGGCAAGTGACCCAGACTCAGTCCCCTCTACTTTCAGGTCCTCACATCTTCGATCCAGGCTTGGATCACACTGGACACTTTTCTTCTCTACGACAGCAGCACTTTGCAGAAGGTCAACATTGAAAACCATGACGATTCCCGACACCATTTGACGCCTATGCACCCGACTTCCCTGGGTAAGGTAACTCGAGTACCCCGGTGCTCCTGTGGGTGTTGGTCCTAGAACCCCTTAAGTCTAAAGGGGTTTGCTCAAAGTCCTCTCCTAAGTTTCCTTAATCTTAAAAATTCCAACCACGACTTTCCCCATAGAAGCTAACGGTGCTCACGGTTGTGTTCTCACACTACATGCGTCCCCCGTGGGTCCCCTGTGTCACTACCTTAGGTGGTTGCTTGTGGTCCCAGAGATTCTACAGGCACTAGGCCTTGTGTCTAGTCAAGTCGTGGTTCTTATAACACTTTCTTAATATATGGTTTGGTCCCCCCTGGGGCCCAGTGTATATTGTGCTATTTACTGAAGTTCTATTTTGTTTAAAGTGTGTACCTTGCTCTGTAATCTTATAAAGAGATTACTAGAGAGTGTTTAGTAAACAATACATATATTTTATATATATACCTTGTGTGGTTCTCCTTTCATTTATACATTCAAGATGTTATAATCTGGTAAACCAAGCTACTTTACACTCCTTAAAGATGTAGCCAGAAGGCTGCTCTCCATAGCTACCACTAGTATATCTTTCAATAAAGGTTGTCTTAAATCTATCATCAATTAGGGTTGTTTGGACTGGTGGAAGGTGCCCACAATAACTAGTGGACAGCATATGCCAGGCCACCGTCTCACAGACACGATACGCTCGTTCTATGGTTAAGAATGGGGAGAACTCCGTGTGTGGTAAGATGGTTTTACGCCAGTGCTCCTAGAAGCCGACCTCTTCCTGACCCTCCGCATCTTCCTGCAGCCCAATCAACCAGACATTGTTCTGTCGCGAGCAGCCCTCTGTATCTTCAATGTGATCTTCAAGATATCCGATCTGAATCTCATGGGCCTTTTGTTGTTTTTCCTGGAACTCCATGGCAGGCTTTAATTCAGCAACCTCCTGTTCTACGTCAGCGACCCGATACTTCAAATTACAGTGGTCAGCATGCAGCAGGTTGCGGTCCAGAGCTACCTTGTCCAACTTGGCTTCCATGGATGCACTAGAACGTTCAATGACCTATAGGATAGCATCTAGGCGATTATGAGGAGCCGTCGGCTCCCCCATCTTCTGTGGTGGATCAGCATCGGCAGCACCCACCGTCTGCGATGAGGCCCTTGACCCATTCCCCCATGTGCATACCATTCTCCCATACAGGACCAGGCATGTCTGCAGTACCCCCAACCTGTCCCACGGAGTGTGCTGTACAGGTGCTCCCTCATACAGCACTCTCCCAAACAATGCCACCTCTTCTTGATAAGGACCTGCCAGCTTGGCTTGTCAGGGTGGCCCACACATATGCCTCCCTGCGTATACTGTCTGTCCGATCTTGGGCCACCAACCCAAACTGGCTTCAGTCAAGCGCCACCATCCATCTTATGGCTCACTTCAGGCCTACTAGGCCCTCCCACCACTGTCTGCCTCCGGGCAGCCCCTGGTACAACCAAACTGTCTCGTTGGGGATTCACTGGGGCTTCGCTCCACCATTGCTGGCTCCAGTCTGCACATGGGCACCTCTGCACCTTTCCCACCAGCAGTCAAGGGGGCAGCGTATATCCTGACTCGGCTGCAGCCAAGGTACGCCTCACTCACCCCAGTTCTCCACGGCCGGATCTCCTGCTGCCCGCTCATATACGGCGACAGACCCAACTGTGCCCCCGGGAAGCAAGGCTCAGTCAACAGCGCTCCGCTAGGTCGGTCGCGACCATGGCTCTTCCACGGCTCACCAGTGCGCTAATGCGTGCAGCGGAGGCCCCCGTATTCACAGGCCAATTTGCTCGCTACCTCCCACGACCCGCGGGGTGACTTTTCTATTTCTCCGCCTCGCCCCCCACCCCGTCATGCGGGGGTACGGACTATAGCGATGTCCGTGTCAGGGCGGAGAGACCCAGCCACAGGTTAACTTGAAGGAAGATGGAGAGGGAAGAGTTAAGCCTAATGTTATCTTTGATGATGATTTGCTTGCTAGATTTGCCGATTTAATAGAAAGTAAAATCAAAACCATTGTTAAACCTCTACTCACCAAAATAGACAAATTACAATCTGAGGTTAAAAAGTTAGGTGGGCAGCTGAATAAAATAACAGAGGGTGTTGATAACGTTACGAAGTTGGTAACAAACTTGGACAATAACATTGGGGAACTTGATGATCAGGAGGGGGAGAACAAAAATGAAGTATTACATAATAATCCTCCAACTCAGATACCAGTCTTAAAAGCTAACGGAACAAATAATAATAGTAGAGGGGACGGTTCTTTAACAGTTGAGATACCCCCTGCACAAGCTCAGCTAACTGACCCTCTACAATTTATAGTCGAAGCCTCACCTGTTGTTCTAGTACTGGCTAATGTGCCGCCCTTAGAAGCTGGTATTGAAGAATCCCCTTCCTCTCTGTCTAATAAGGCACTGCAGTGGCTTACAAATAATATGAGGCTAGCCCCAGGGGGGGGCCAACAGCTGGCTCAAGAGATTAAGACTGCTAAAAGGGTTTCATGGTTAGGAAATCGCCCCAAAAAATTTAAGGGGGATTGTGTGGCAGTAAGTTTCTCACACTCTGGTGTGTTGCCAAACATCCTCATTAATTTACTCCCACCCCAACGTAGGCAGGGTTCTGTTGTACCATTAACATTGAAGTTCTTTTATGGAGAACAGCAGAACGTCACCTACCCTAAGACACCAGCCTTTGGATGGGACAATAACTGGGATGTAAATAATAGATGGGGCCGTGAACAACACCAGAATATTGTAAACCATCCCGCTCCTTTAGCATACCATAATCCTTTTGCTCAACCCCTCTTATTGTCCAACCGATTTGCCCCTCTATCCTTTTTGGATCATAATGACTGACTTTTGTCAGAACATCCTAATCAAGCAGAGAATATTGTGCCAGTACTCAGTATGCTTACTTGGAACATAGCGGGTATCAGGGCTAAAGTAGGTAACGCAATATGGACAGATTTTACAACTAAGTATGACATTATTGCATTGCAGGAAACCTGGGATACAAATAACAGTTTCTCTCTAGATGGCTACAGTCATTTTTGTATTCCCGCTGTGGCTAGCGCAGCGGGAAGAGCTAAGGGAGGATTGCTAAGCCTCTTTAAACTAGACATTAAAGGTAGCCTTAAGAAATGTGACTCAGGATCCGAGCAATGTCTCATTGTTGAACTGTCTTGTGTGGAATCTCCCAACATTTTGTTTATAAATTTTTACAATTCCAACGCAGTAGACTGTACATCATATAGTCTAGGTAGATTGGATTATTTCTTGTCAGTCTATAGTGAAGACGTTAATGCCTTTGAAATCATATTTTTGGGTGATTTTAATATACACCCTTGTTCACTTATGTGTGTTTGCGACGACTTAGAATCCCCTCCTAATTGTGCGCCTGTTCATCTTGAACATAATAAACAGGGGGGTTGTTTAGAGAACTTTCTAGCAAGATGGAACCTATACGAATCCAGTTGTGGGGAGGGGGGGGATAGGGCCCCTACTTTTAAGGGAACAGACAATGGCTCTATTATTGATTACATTTTTATTTCTGCATGTTTTTTACCTAAGGTTTTAATGTATAGAACTGTGGTCTCCGCCTTCAGTGATCATAACCCAGTCTCCCTGGACCTAGTAGCTTCTGACCTTATAGGGCGTAATTATGGCCCTTGTTATGATAAACGAGCGCTCAAAGTTAAGGACCAGGGTCGTAGACTGAAATGGGATAGTATAATCCCAGAACCCTTCGTTCAAGAGGTACTCTCTGAGGCTGAGGAGGAGGTCGGTGTGTGTTTATCTAGTGTGTCCAATGATAGGGAGGTGATTCTTGCATTTAGTAGCATATGTAGTAAGATAAACTGTAGGCTTTCTGTGACTAGCAAACCTAAGCTGAAGACCATTAAGAGATGGTTCGATCACAGTTGCTCAAAAGCACATTCTGTATTGCTCAATGCTTTAAAAACCGTACCGAAAAACCGTGATCTTATCACCACTAGTAGAGCCCTATATAAAAAGGCTATCGCAGAAAGGAAAAAACAGCTTAAAGACGAAGCCTGGACACAACTCACTGATCCAGCAATACTAAAAAATAGTGGAGAATTCTGGAGGATTGTCAACCAACCCTTATTTACTGGGGAGGATAATTCCCCCCTTGAAACTAACATCCCTGATGAGGGTTGGATCAAACATTTTAGTGACATCTACTCAGATCACAGTAATGGTGGATCTAGGGAGCAGGAGGTGAATATTATCCCCGCTGGGAACCATTTGCACTTTGAAGTTAAAGAAGTATTATCTGCTATAGACTGTACCCTGAAAAAAAAGGCACCGGGACCAGATGGTGTTCCTGCAGATGCCTTTAAATGCTTCCCTAACTTTTGGTCAAGACTACTTTGCAGGGTCTTTAATGCCTTAAACCATGATAACATTCCTAAGTCATGGAAAACATCTATAATTATTCCTGTTTTTAAAAAAGGAAATAGACAGGATCCTGCATGTTATAGACCAATCTCACTGATAGATTCTTCAGTTAAGATTTTAGGGAGAGTCATATTAGCTAAACTGAATGAATGGGCTACAGAGAATAGTATCTTGACTAATGTGCAATATGGGTTTAGACCTTAAAGAAGCACCCTGGATCAATGCCTTAATCTCCACTTGCTGATCGAGAAATATACCAGGGCCAAGGAGGGGTCCATGTACCTAGGTTTCATGGACCTATCCTCTGCGTTTGATATGGTTAACAGAACAAAGCTCTGGTTAAAATTACTTGACATGGGCCTGGATAGGACCATAAATAATTTATTGGCCGACCTGCACTCTGACCTTACTGCAAAGATTAGAGTTTCCTCGAGTGGAAGGTGTACAGATGTTTTTGCCTCTGAAAAAGGAGTCAGACAGGGATGTATACTGGCACCACTTTTGTTCACGTTATATGTGAACGCTTTGGAGCCTGCTCTTAGGGGCGTGACTAGCGACATCCCGCGTGCAGGGGATCAGGGGATTCCTGTTCTCCTTTACACTGATGACGCGGTTCTTCTTGCACGCACCGGGGTGGGGCTTCAACGACTCCTGGATGCCTTTGAATCCTTCATGGGCTCACTTGACCTGAAAATAAACGCTAAAAAATCTCAGGTTATGCTTATGGGCAGGGCTTCTAGTAGACCTTTTCACAAAATCTTTCTCTGTGGGCAGGAAAAGCTTGCTCGTGTATCCTCCTTTCCCTACTTAGGGATCACCTTTGATGAGAAAGGTAGCTGGGGTCCCCATGTTAATAGTAGAGCAATCATGTTGGCTAGGACATCTGCAGCCTTTATGGGTTCTCTAAAAAACTTGGGGGTATGCCAATTGCAGCTGTTAGTAAAATCTATAAGGCCAAATGTATCTCAGTTGCATCATATGGTGGCTCATTGTGGGGATATAGGGGAGTGGAACCCATACAGATAGTGGAAAACAAATTCTTTAGATCTGTTCTTGGCGTCCCCCAGTCAACTCCGTCCTATACCGTCCATATGGAATTAGGGGAAAGCTACATCTCAGACCTGATAAAAATAGCACCTCTAGTTGCCTGGCTGAGGATGTGGCTCAACTCAGAAATTCCTCTAAATCACATCATAATGAGAGACTGTTTGTCCTTAGACAAAGTGCATAACATCAGGTGGCTGACGTATATTAAGGAAACCTTTTTGAGGTTGGGGAGGCCTGAGCTCTATACTGTTATTGACTCTGTAACATCTAAAGATATTGTTTACACTAAACATGCAATGAAGGAGCTCCTATCCCTGGAGAGGGAAGAAATCGAGCTGAAAAAACCTAGTGTCAGGGCCAGTTTATTATTATCTATACCTAATGGTCCTGATAGCTATCTTAACGTGGTGACTCATCCCTACCACAGGTTTATTTTAACTCGTTTTCGCCTCAATTTGATACATTTTAATCTGGGCTTTTATCCTGTATGGAGTACCCCAGAAAAGGCGCCACCCTGTTCCTGCGATCATTTCTCTAAGCAAAATACCATGCACTTTACAATGTTTTGTAGTCACTACATTGAAGCTCGGAGACTGTTCCTTGTACCTATACTTAAGGAAGCTGGATTCATTTTAGTTAAACCTGCTCTTATTTATCTACAACTGTTACAAACTCCCAGGATTATGTTTCACGTGGCTAGTTTCCTGGTGAGAGCTATTAGAAGCAGGAACATTAGATTAAAAAATGTGTCTACTTCCCTCTGTAGTACAGACTCTGCACTTTAGTTAGTCTGTTTGTAACCTTCCTGGGACAGTAATTATAGAAAGCACTGTAACAGGGTCATCAGATGCTAGTAATGAATATTTCGCTGGGGACCTCCTTAGTATTTTTAAGTCTTTTTAAGTCTTTTTGCACACTAGCACTTTGCATATTAGCACTTTGCACTTCTTTCTCTTGTTGATATAAACTGCAACATGATGTATGATGATTTTTAACTTGTTATATTCTAATTGTTTTTAATTGCTCTTAAATGTATGCATTGCTTGTATTGTTATTAATGTAACATATATTTGCCATTGTCTTTGTATGATATTAAGTTATCGCAATAAAGTATTTTGACTGACTGACCCAGCCACAGCCGCCCCGCCCAGCTGCTCAGAATGTCAGGCCTCTAGCTGGAAGCCGGCACTCCGCTGTATATCTCGGCCAACCTGCCCTCCGGGTCCCGTGTCGATCAATGCCGACCCCCGGGGTGCGGGAGGGCATCACCCACTTCCTGATGGAACCAGATGCCGGCAATACAGGAGAAGTATTCCGGATGAAGGGGATATACGACGGAGCGTTCTAAGAACGAGTCCGCCATGCTGCTCCTGTTAGCCACGCCCCCCCAAAAGGTTGTGATCTTATATAGTTCACCCTAAATATTCGGAGTGGACCACGCTCTGGGCCAGTTTTTGGGAGCACTCAAAACAATCTATTCTGGTATGTAAGCTATGGACATGGGAGGAGTATCAAGATGCGTTTGTTTCCATGTTGCTTTCTCCAAATGTCCCCAGTGTCCTACCCAATCTCGCAGCCCTTCCGCCATTCTTCTCACTGCAGTCCCCATTAAGGGGGAGTCAAGAAGTCTAGTTGTACATCTAGTACACAGTTGAAGTCACCCCCTATTAACAAGTTGTCTGGTGACGTACCTGCCATGTGTGTGGAGAGGGAATGGAGAAAGGTTGTCTGATCCTGGCTGGGGGCATGAATACTCCCTAGTGTAAACTCTTTACCTCACAATCAGCCCTCCAGGAGGACATATCTGCCTTTTTTATTGGTAATCAAACGGATCAGCTCAAAAGGTGTCCTGGCTCATACCCATATTAAAGTCCGCCTGGCGTATGCCGAGAAAGAGGTGGCATAGAGTTGGCCCTGACATCTTCGCCTCAGCTTGCCCATCTAAGACCCAACTAAATGAGTCGCCTCCTGGAGCATGGCCACCTGGTACCCTCTCCGTCTAAGCTATATGTAGATTGTATGCCTCTTAGAGGCTGATCACCCCCCACTAATGTTCCAGGAGATGAGTGTCATTGAGAGTCTGAGGTTATCCATGTAGGACAATGTTGCAATATATCCCCTTCCCCCACTTAATCTCCCTGATCCTATACTCCACATGCAAACAAAAAAGCGAAAATAAGGGAAAGGGAAGAAAACAAAGGGAAACAAACAATTCCCAACAACAACTCCCAGACCCCAGGACAGTATAGCAATTGCTTACCATCCAAACTGTGAAGTACAAACATATGTTTAGCGAATTTCAACTCTGGTCAGCCTATATGGGCCTTACCAGAAGGGGCTTGCCAAGAGGGGTGTATCAAAAACACTCTGTGCCAGCCGATCTCCTAATTAGTAATTTATGATTCTCCGGGCAATATATTGCTGTGCACATAATAGATTGCAGGCAAGGGCCCCTGGTAATGGCACACAGCTCTAGATAAATCTGTCCCACCCCCTTCCCCTTCCTTCCCATCTGAGTTCTACACAGTGTCATAACATCAGTGCAGCTTTTGGTAAAGGATATCAGATTATATTTTCTGCCTTCTGAAGTGTCACCACAGGAAGGCCAGTCTCATTCCCTCGTGAGGAGACAGAGTCAGATCTTGCTGATTTCCTTTTCAGGGGAGGAATCCATCTCCAGGGTCTTCTGCGGTTTCGACTCTCATCTCCACTACCACCTATAGTACTGCCGCTCTCTCTATTCAGTCTGTGAAGGAGACGGTCCACTCCTGGTTCTGCTCTGTGTAGCCCCACGGGGGCGCCTGAGCTTCCCTCTCCTGGAAGGTAATGATCTTGGGTGTGTCATCTGGAGGGTTGTCCCAGGACTGTATGCTTCCAGCCATGTCCAGGGTCTTAAAAAAAATACCTGGCGCCTTCAATTGCTATTCTAGTCTAGAGGGAAACATCAGAAAGTATTGTATGCCATTGTCCCTGAGCATCTTCTTGACCTCCAAGCAAGAGGCTCTTTTGGCCTGTACCCCCACCGTATAGTCTGGGAATATGGACACCTTATTGTTGGCCACAACAAAGGGGCCCTTCAAGCGCGCTTTTTGCAATGTAGCATCACGATCTCTGTAGTTTAGTAATCTGGCCACCACCAGTCTGGCTGGTCTGCCTGGGTCCAGCGGCCTTGATTAACTCGATGGGCTCGTTCCAGCGCAAAGAAGGAAGTCTGCGACTCTGGGGCCACTTCAATTTGCAGCCAGTTTTCCAGAAAGTCCACTGTGTTCCCCTTTCCAATCTCTTCTGGCAGGCCAGTTACTCTTATGTTATTCCGCCTATTGCGCCCTTCTTCATTTTCAGCACGTTTCTCAAGGAATTGAACTCTGTCGGGCAATTGGCTGGTGAGCATCTTGCATTCTGGTTTGAGCTAGGTGATGGGGGTTCCCACTCCCTTGATGAGGTCTGCTAATTTGTGGTGTTCTGCCCTCAAAGACACAGGCCCACAGACACTTTGCCTATATCTTGCTGCAGGAAAGCCTAGGTGTCTGTTATGGGCGCCGGGATCTTGTCTAATTGGAGCCATATGGGGTCCACAGGGGGGGTGCACCCGTATCATTCTCAGCTGGAGCATCGTAAGCCGGGTCCTGGGTTTCAGGTGGGGCTCCCCCTGGCCTGGTTTTGAGTTCCCCCATCTGCGGCAGGGTATGTCAGGTGTCCCGAAAATCCTGCGTCGTATCACCAAACACTCACTAGCAGTTCTCTACTTCCACACAGTGTTGGGATCTCACCAATCTCTCCCCTCAGCAACTAAGTTCGTCAGGCCCAGGGTGGCCCCATCACCAGCGTTAGGAATTCCAGGGCAAACACCAGCCTAGGATGGTACCCAAGAGGGCAGTTCCTTCACAATCAGTCCTAGCATGGCGATGGGGTCACTGTGGATCTCTGCACGCTGTTTGTGTCTGCTCCTTCCTGGACCCTCAAATAAGCGGTTGGCAAAGAGATGCCGTGAAGCTGTCCCCCGCGCCCCCTCACAGGTAGCAGATTCTGTATGCAGCTAGTGCCAGTCCTGCATCACGACCTACAGGGCTATTTACCTTACACAGGATCTCAGGTCTCAATAAGTCTCTGGAAGTGCAGTGTCCATCCTTGTCTGCCCTGTGGCCTCCAGGGTGTATCATAGTCTTCCAAAGCAGGTATAATGATGACCATAACCATGTGATCTGCCATCCATCCACTAAGAGGTGGCTCTGCTCCAGGGGGGCACAGGGAACACGACGCCACGCGTCCAGACTAGGTGGCCTTCAGGAGTGCGTCTCCTACCAGAGCCACCTCGCTCCTTTGCGACTCTTCAGGGGCCCCTTGTCCTGCAGCAGGCCGCACAGTGTCCGATATTGAGGCTTGCTGATCTGGTCCTCCCTCAGCCATGTGTTCCCAAAAATGCACATCTGGGCTTCCACTGCAGACTGCTCCGTGGCTGCAGTGCGGGACTCTGCTCCTTAGCCAGGCTCCGGCCACACTCACTGCCCTACTCCTGCTAGGCGTGGCGGCATCCCAGAGTCTTGCATGGCGGCCTCCTCTGGTAGTCAGTCCTGACGGTGCGGAGGCCTACTGCTGTCGACTGTGGAGCTGTGGCGCCATTGGACCTCAATCAACATGTGCCCCTTTAGCAGCCATCCAGGCCTCAGGGATTCCGCTTCTGCTGAGGGGCCGGCACCACCTCTCCCCTCCAGGCCCTCACAGGTGGAAAGGTGATGTGTACCACATAGTGCCTCATCACACATCACATGTGTCAACAGGTCATCACACATCAATTGTGCAACATGAACTGATATGCTGTGCTATATCAGTGCCTGGCACACCTAGGGCCTGCTCATGTAAGTATGAAATGAGACAAACTTGATAGACATCCTTGTGTTAACCGTACTGCTACATCCCTGCCATGTGTGCGCTTCGTATCACTATTATAATGCTGCCATACGTCAGCAATGCAATGTACCATCCCCCTGCTTTGACTCCAGCATGTGAAACGCACTGTGTAAAACGCATCGTACCCCTGCATTCACATCTACGTGTGAAACGCACTGTGTAAAACGCATCGTACCCCTGCATTCACATCAGCGTGTGAAACTCACTGTGTAAAACGCATGGTACCCCTGCATTCACATCAGCGTGTGAAACGCACTGTGTAAAACGTATCGTACCCCGACATTGCGTGCATATGTGCGCATCGTTTCAGTATTAAAAAAGTGGCATACGCGAGTGAACCGTACCACGACATTGTATGCGTGTGTGCGCATCGTTTCACTATTAAAAAAGTGGCATACGCGACGTGAAACGCGCCGTACTTGTGTGTGGATCCCCAAAAATACATAGGGGACACCTAGGCTACGAGTAGTAGGGCCAGAATGCAGGCTGGTGTACATGGATATTGAGATTTGAGTGTGTGCTACAGGTGTCCTGCAAAAGTCAGTTGGGCAAAACGACACAATGTTGCAAAGTTGTTGTGGAGATGAAGCTGAAATTTTGAACCATGCAAATGTGTGTCAGGGCCTTATGTTAAAAGTGATTGGATGAAACGTAGGATGCTAAGTAATTTGGCCTATCACACTGTACTCCTGATACTGAAAGCCCCTAAGCAGCACTGATTTAAGGCTGCATGTGGCTGTGAGAGGGCACTTGCCTGCACAACATTGGAGTGGACCACACTGCTGCTGTCTCTGCATTCCCTGGACTCTGATTTTGCTGACCATGGAGAGGGCACCTGCATTCAGTGAGGAGGAGAACCAGGCCCTCCTGGATGCCCTCCTACCGAACTACAGCAAGCTGTATGGGAGACCAGGGGAGCAGGTGAGTGATGACTGCACTAGCTTTGACTGTATACCTTTTGTGTGAGTGCCACTACAGCCATTGTGTATTTGTGGATCAGACATGCAATGTGGTTTGGCAGTGAGTGCAGGGTGTGTACATTGTGGTGTCTTCCATGCAGAGCATGTTGTAGTAAAACTGTGTTTACTCCTTACTTGCATTATGGTGACTGTGACATTCAATGCATACTGATTTACACATTCTGCTGTGCCACACCGTGCATGCTTTTTTTGGCATGATTTAATGAGCTGTAATTGTGTTCACCCCAGAGTGCCAGCTGAATGTACTCACTGATGTTTATGGTTATTCTTGACCTGTGGTGATTTTGTACATATGCTGTGTTTGAACTCATGGACATTGAAGGGTGTGAATGTTCCTTGTCAGCTGGCTGAGTGTGTATGTGATGTTTTGCACCTCAGCTGCATGGCGTATGCAGCAGCTGTAGCCATCTGATGAGACAAGTATGCAGTGTTGTGTGCATGACTTGCACAGTTAGCCCAACACCTGTGGCACTTCTTTGTCAAGTGTGACATGTGCAAAGTGAGGGTTGTATACAATGTTGAGACTAACAGGCAAGTGATCTGTGCCAGGGTGTGTATGTGTGGTCTGCTGAGGGTTCGTAGGTGTAGTGGGATTTGTGACAGCATGTCACGTGCGGTCCAACACCCTGCAGTTGCATGTGTTGTACAGTGTGTGCCATGATCAGTGAGTGTATTGAACCCCTTATGCCATCTGTTGCCTTTCTAAGGCATGTAGTGCATTTGTATGTGCCCACTGGGCAAATTCAGATGGACAATGATGCAAGACCCGTCAGCATCCTATGCCCTGTCCACATCATCAATGTAGTGCAAGTGTGTGTTTCTGGGACATGCAGCAGGTGTAGTGATTTTGTTTAACTTTCTCTTCCTGACAGGTAACTACCTATGAGCAGGGGGAGATCTGGTCGGACATTGTCAGGGCTGTTAGGTCTGTGGGGAGCCCTCGCCGTCGGCTGATCAACATCAGGATGTGGCAGGACATCCGGTGTTGGACCCGCCGTATTGCCCGGGTCCAGCAGAAGCTGGAAGCTCCATGCCGGCATGGCGGCAGACGTCACCTCACCCCCCACAAGCTCCGGGTCCTGGAAGTGGTCTTTCCAGACCTCCATAGGCAGTTGCAGGACGGACAGCAGCAAGGAGGGGGTAGGTACATGTCTGTTTGTAGTGTTGTGTGTCGCATGCTACTTGAGGTGCTCTGAAGCCTGTGAACACTCCCACAGTTGGGTGGTCTGGTGAGACAGGCTATTGGTGCATTGTAGTTTAAATTCACCATATTCATCTGCTGCTCTTTTCCATCCCTTCCCCTCCTCCACATGTGACCTCTGGTTTGTGTGTTTCCATTTTTTCACATGTACTTCTAGGGTGCAAGGTCATTAGACAGCACATTGATTTGCGCATCATGTGGTTGGGAGGTCTGTGACATGTGTTGTTACCTTGCCTGTGCCACGACCTGTGCACTGTGTTTGGTATTCATATTTGTTTGCACTGATCATGAGTATCAACATAGGAGTGCAACTTATATGATTCAGACCCTACCAGCATGCATGAGCCATGTTGCATACTCATACATGATGTACATCATTTGCAAGATTTGCATAGTGACAAGACGGTTATTCATGAGACAGTCAGCAATTTCTTGACCCACAGATCTGTGTGCCCACCACAGTACCCTGAAACACCCTCGCCTCCTAATCATGTGTGTCATCCAACACTGCGCCCATTCTATGTGGGTTCACCATGGGTGTGCCTCAGTGGCATTGGTCACTGCCATACTTTGTATTTATCATGTGTTAGCTACATCTGCACACTGTCCATGGATACATAATTTAGCTTGTGCATACTCACACTGGGCATTGCCTGTGTGTCTATTCTCAAGAATATGTTGCTGATTGTTTGTGAATAATATGGATTGCCAGCCACAGAAGGTGACCTTGCTGTACATTTTCAAAAGGCGCTGCACAGTTTTTGATACCCTGATTCTCATGTTTAACTTATTTATTTATTTATTTATTTATTTCGGCCAATTGGCCATAAAAGACACACATATATACATACATAAAGCAGAGGATCATAGCAATATACATACATCAATACTTTTAAAAACAAATGACTTTTAAAATACAATACAAAATTAATTTTCAGCAACCTCTTTTAAACATGTTTCATTTAGCAGCAGGAGCATAAGCTTGTAAAGGAGTCCTACTCAAAGCATCTGACCAAATTTCCTACGAACAATATACATAGAAAAGAGGAACCTACTGATACTGAATACAATAAACTGGGCAGTATTAGTTTTTATAATCCTATATGCTGTGAGACAAGATCTAGTTCCTAGGAGAACACACATGGGTTTTAGCCATCTCTTTCGGGCTTTCGAATACGCTTTGCATTTAACTTATTGAGCAGTTTCAAACACATTAAAGGAGTGATGGGTGTCTTGTGCAGAAGAGGTGTGATGGGCCTGCCTGTTTGGCCTTGTCAGTTGTGAACTGTGGATGCCATTTGTGAGTTAGAGTTATCACTATGCACTTCCCCTGTGATGCTGGACAGTGCTGTCATTGGGGGCTTTACAGGCTATATTGTTTGCTTACAGAGATGATTGTGCCTCAAAGATTTTTGCAACATGTATGTAGCTGCGGTGCTTCGCTGTTTTGTCCTAGTACGCACAATACAGTGCTCACATTTCCCATGTGGTTAAGGGTGTGTCTTTCTATGCAGCAATGATTTTGATCTTTGCAATTGCAGGCACATTAGCTTAAGCATTGTCCTGATTTTGGACATGTGAGCCACTTCACATGACAACCAGTGTGTGTTATGTGCTAACAACTGTATGATCCGGTGATAGCATCCCCTGTGAGGAGTGACACATTTGAAGTGATGTCACATTGATGAATGTCCCTAGGCACCCCCAACACTTGTTGAGAGTTGTTAATGTTTGGAATGTGTTCATATGACAAAATGTGTAGGTTACACTTATGTGTCTGCATTATAGTTGTCTCACAAGGTAGTGCACACCACACAACATGTGCAATGTTTTTGAATAAGCAGGCAGGTTTTGAATGAGCCCAGTGTTAGTGGTTAATGGTGTGCCTTGATCGACATAGGCACATAGGCAGTGTGGCTCACTGGTTAGAGGCGGCAGACCCGAGAGCAGAGGACGGCCCGGGACCAGGGTTCGATTCCCGGCGCGGCAGGTTTCTGGACCAGGGTCAGCGGACTCGATAATTCTCTCGCCTCGGTGCCCACTCTGATCAGCGATCACACTCGGCAACTCTGGCCATTAGCTTGCCTCATCTTCACTAACGGCCCCACCAGACCGCCGGGGATGCCTGGTCTCACCCTGGAGATACCCATTAAGGGACCATCTCTCAGGGAAGCCAGGAAGGGTTTTGCAGCGGTCGAAGCGCCTTGGGACCCTCCGGGTAAGTAGTGCGCTATATAAATGCCTATACATTTACATTTACACATTACATTTACATAGACATGTCCTCACAGTGGGCTTGAGTGCTTAACACTCCTTTGCTGTACAGACTGATGTGTGTCAATCCATCAAGACCTCTGTTGGACCATGTATATGGTATATGGTCCACGCCATTTATTTCTAACAGTGTTTCATCTTGAAGTGTACAAGCTGTCTCAATAAATTTGTCTATGTAGTTTGTGTGGATTTCCTTGTGAGAGATCTTTCGTGCAGGCCCATACGTGTTATGTTCAGAAGATGGATATTTTGCAGATGCTAAACAAGTTGATTATGTGAAGTATGCAGAGTCAGAAGATGCCAAGTTTTTATGCCATTACTATTTACTAAACACTACTTCCTGGGCTCTGGGAGTGGTGTAACCTTGGGGAGTGAGGTGTGTTACTTTGTCCTGAGGGGAAACACAACAGTTTATTTATTTGTGAACTTGAGGTGGCATAACTTCATTGTATAAGATCTCATGTGAACAAACAGAACCTCCTCAGTGTGACTCTCACTCAAGTTGTGGCCTGGTCTGTTATTTGTATCCTTGTGTTCAAGTAGCATTGTGTCTATACCAACTGTGCAGTACTAGTCTTAAATATGTGCAGAGTTATGTTGCTGTTACTCATGATGCATGTCATGATTTGCAATGTGCCCAAATAAATGTGAGTTCATGTTTCAGATGTGTACAGGTGACTGATGCATTTTTGTTTCTTCTCCTTGCCAACAGCATCATCAACCGACGCAGGAGGAGACATTAGCACGGACCAGGAGGGGGGACCCAGCCGCAGTGCCACCAGTGCTGAGGAGTTGGAGGGAGCCAGTGGCACCGAGGGTGAGGGGAGTCAGGCGGCCGGACCTTTGGAAGGCGACACTTCGTATCATGCGGACGGCTCAGCTTCTGACTCTCAGGAGGAGGGGGAATACGCTGCCACAGCTTCTTCCACCACTGTGTCTGTCTTCACCTCCTTGAGACCCATCTCCACCCTCCCAGTTGCTAGGGTCCCTTCTGTCCGTGCTGCCCCCATTTCTCCTTCGTCCCTGGCACCGCAGCCCCTGCCCCTGTCTCCCCTGCTGCCCTCAGTGCCGAGTCTGTGGACCTACTCCGGCAGATTCATGTTGATCAGACATCAATGCTGACTGTCCTCCATGGCCAAACTCAGATACTGACACAGTTGTTGTCATTCATGGAGGGAATGTCAGCCTACATGTCTGACCAACGTCGGAGTCTATCATCCATAGACTCCTCACTGACGGCAGCACTTGCCCTCCTGCAGCGGCCCGTCCCCCCCCCACTCCTTCAGACCCATCCACAACCCCCTCATCCATACCTGTCCACAGAACACGCAGACACACAAGATCACACACACCAACAGACCCACCCAGCACACCACCACGGAAGTCTAGGCGCAGATCTCCAGGCAATCTCAGGGGGATGCAGGCACACCCACAGGGACTGGGGTCAGACGGCAGGCACGTTGACACAGACACAGTCCTTAAGACTCAGAGCCCTCTACCTCCACTCCCATTGTGTCCCCCGGTGCAGGAGGTGGTCTGGGGGAACTGGCAGCAGTGTGCAGCCATGAATTTCTTACCACCTTTGGCGCTGTACAGGCCACTGAGGAGGTTCCTCCCCCCCCTGCACCCACAACACTTACCCTTCCCTCTAATGTCCATGCGGTGCCGGCCACTGACCCAGATGATGCCCCTCATGGGTACACAAACCTTTAACTACATCATGTGCAGGCAAGTTTGGCGGTGACAACCTCCACAAGATTCCAGCAACATAAAAAACTTTATTCTGGACTGGCCATTGGCCTTCATTTGAGCCTGGACTCATTTATGAACTACATTTCGTTTTGGAGCTGCATAAAGCTTTTTATTTTTCATTCAGAACTATTGCATTTCAGGTACTTGCTTTAGCTGCTGTGTGCCTAGGAGTTGGTGTCATGGCAATGTTTTGGTATTGTGAAATATGTGTATTTTCTAATGGTAATGAGGCGGACCATGGTATCTATGTGCCATCACAATGTAGCAGCTAATTATCTTGATTTGTGTGTGTTCAGTTTGCCTACAGACATTGTCCAAAAGAGTGTAACTTCCTCAGTGACACATGAGATCTTCAGTACAAACAGTTGCACAATTGTTGTGGTGACTTTTGTGCACATTTCCTATTTTTTTAAACATTCCCTTCAGCTTCAGCAATGGCCGTGCCTGCTCACAAATGAGTTTTGCTCATTAGTCTGTGCCATCCATGCTACTCACTGTACTTTTGTGTTTGTAGTATGTAGTAATGCCTTCATGGACACCTTTTGCAAACTATGCAGATGTATGATCACAGCCTTACCCTTATGTTTGGTTTTGTTATGCAGGGTATTTGTGCACACGACTCACAATTTAGTGCTTTGTATGTAAGGGGTTTCAACCCTGTTCCTTCCATGAGGGAGTACATGTTTCACCACCTGGACATTCATATCAGGCCTGTGTTTTTCCTTTTTGCTCTATTTCTTTTGTGTGCGGTTACATGACTATACACTATAGCAGAGGTCTCCAACCTTTTGTATAGTCAGAGCTACTTCTAGCCAGTGAAAATCGTCGTGAGCTACTAAACCCGAATCAACTCGCGCATTTTTCCGAGAGACCCCCCCCCACGCCCAATTTCATTGACTTTAAACCTAATTTCATCAGAGCCCATACTGTGGTTTGAACAAAATACCCAAGACAGGCCTGACTTAAGAGTTCCCTAGAACACCAAAAGGAATGACTTTGGATTTTTGACGCTTCAAGACATTTCAATTTATAGGTCCAAAATTAAGGTCCAAAATTAAGACCTTCCAGTAATAGTTGTCATTGAAATAATCATTGTAATGCGGCTCAATTAACAAACATACATGGAAAGCAATCTTACCTTCAATGTGGAACTGATTTGTTCTTATGCTGCAAATAATCATTTGGAAACATGCTCAAGATTCTTCTCTCCAGCTACGTTTTATTGTGTTTGTAATACAGGCCTGCAGTACACATTGCATTGTTCTTGTTCAAATAATAAAAAAGCTTTGCAGGGGGCTGAAGATTCTTCTCTGCAGTGACTTTAATCTTGGGTTTAATAATGAAACAGATTTGTGATTTCACCAGGAACTGTGAGCTGACAATTGCGCACTCCTGAGGCGGAAGCCGGGAGTTTTTTAACACTTGCTTATTACTTTCACCTGTGTCACCTGTTTAAACTTGTACTTTTAAAACATACTTTCACCTCGCGCTAGCTAAGCGCCAGGGCACCTACCTGCACCAAACCTTTGCGAGCAGCGGATCTAGCGCTGTCTCCTAGGTAAACAAAGCTGAGAAAACACGCCAATCTCGGCGAGGACGGAGGCCACGCCCCCGGAAGGCCACGCCCCCCCCTGTCGGGTATTTAAGCGCTGAAACACGAGCGCCTAAGCCTGACAATTGCGCACTCCTGAGGCGGAAGCCGGGAGTTTTTTAACACTTGCTTATTACTTTCACCTGTGTCACCTGTTTAAACTTGTACTTTTAAAAGATACTTTCACCTCGCGCTAGCTAAGCGCCAGGGCACCTACCTGCACCAAACCTGTGCGAGCAGCGGATCTAGCGCTGTCTCCTAGGTAAACAAAGCTGAGAAAAAACGCCAATCTCGGCGAGGATGGAGGCCACGCCCCCCGGAAGGCCACGCTTCCCCTGTCGCGTATTTAAGCGCTGAAACACGAGCGCCTAAGCCTGACAATTGCGCACTCTTGAGGCGGAAGCCGGGAGTTTTTTAACACTTGATTATTACTTTCACCTGTGTCACCTGTTTAAACTTGTACTTTTAAAAGATACTTTCACCCCGCGCTAGCTAAGCGCCAGGGCACCTACCTGCACCAAACCTTTGCGAGCAGCGGATCTAGCGCTGTCTCCTAGGTAAACAAAGCTGAGAAAAAACGCCAATCTCGGCGAGGACGGAGGCCACGCCCCCCGGAAGGCCACGCCCCCCCTGTCGCGTATTTAAGCGCTGAAACACGAGCGCCTAAGCCTGACAATTGCGCACTCCTGAGGCGGAAGCCGGGAGTTTTTTAACACTTGCTTATTACTTTCACTTGTGTCACCTGTTTAAACTTGTACTTTTAAAAGATACTTTCACCTCGCGCTAGCTAAGCGCCAGGGCACCTACCTGCACCAAACCTTTCCGAGCAGCGGATCTAGCGCAGTCTCCTAGGTAAACAAAGCTGAGAAAAAACGCCAATCACGGCGAGGACGGAGGCCACGCCCCCCCGGAAGGCCACGCCCCCCCTGTCGCGTATTTAAGCGCTGAAACACGAGCGCCTAAGCCTGACAATTGCGCACTCCTGAGGCGGAAGCCGGGAGTTTTTTAACACTTGCTTATTACTTTCACCTGTGTCACCTGTTTAAACTTGTACTTTTAAAAGATACTTTCACCTCGCGCTAGCTAAGCGCCAGGGCACCTACCTGCACCAAACCTTTGCGAGCAGCGGATCTAGCGCTGTCTCCTAGGTAAACAAAGCTGAGAAAAAAAGCCAATTTCGGCGAGGACGGAGGCCACGCCCCCGGAAGGCCACGCCCCCTCTACCCCCTATGCTGTCACCGGAAGCGCAGCGGGAGCGCCGTTTGCGCGCCAAAGGCGCGCCCAAGGCAAGCCCGTCTGCGTCCGTCATCGCCACGACATCGCCAGTCGCCAGTCCCCCTGGTCCAACCAGGCCCCACATGGTCATACGGTATGACCGTGAGGAACTCCTTTCCATAAATCTTAGCCAAAGATGTCCTGAGGCTACTGGCACCCTGGGCCACTCGCAACTCCATTGCAACCGCTGCCATTTTTCCACCGACATTCCTTCTCGCGTCTGGGAAAACCGAGGTAGAACTACAAGCCCGCCCCTGAGGATACTCCAGCTTAACGTCAGATCCCTCTACAAACATCATCTAGAGGTAAACTCGCTCCTATTGGATGAAAATCCTGACATCCTCTTTCTCTGCGAAACATGGCTACGAGACGGCGTATCCACCATCCCTAACCTGATGCTCCCAGATGAGTTTCACCTGGCCACCATAAACCGCGATACCTGAGGCGGTGGCATAGCAGTAATTTATAAAAAACACCTCATCTGCTCTTTTACTAAAGAAACTCTCCCTGACTGCGAATGCGCCCAATTTAAAATCAGCATTAGCCCTCAGTTCACGATGTCGGGTCTATACAAAGTCAAAGTCAAAAAGGTTTATTGCATAATTAATTAAAATTATTACAATTTTCACATTATAAATAATAATACAAAGTGTAAATATGTTTGGTAAAATTAAGTCTCCTCCCTTGTTAAAAATAATGTGGGACGATATTTTAAAAGTTTCTTCCGGAGATGCTCCCGCTGTCTTTGAATATCAAAAATGTTTTTGCTTGTTTATACAAACTTTACCACTCGTTAAAATCAAGGCAGCCTTGGTGTCCTGCTTCTTAACCTTCTCCTCGTTCTACTTGGCTCAAACTTTTTTTCACTTCTGCCAAGAATTTTGTTCCCTGGCAAGCCATCATAATAGAACTCCCTCCCAACCAACAAGTTACTGCTTGTCTGCAGGTGCGGATATTTAGCTCATTGCAAATACCTTTTAACAGTCGTTGCCGTTGTGCCATAAGTGCAGGACAGACACACAAAAAATGAGCTAATGATTCTGTTTTATAGCCGCATAGTCTGCATTGCGCAGTCTGGTGGTTACCTTTCCAGGATGGTAATAGATCCTTCGAGATGTGCATGCCCATCCTATAATCTGTAAAGGCTCTTTTTAAATGCACGTTGAAGTGAGAGGTTAAGTAAGCGTGTGGTAATCCTGCTTTGAAGGAATTGATAATGGTCCAGCCGTGTCGCCGTTTTAGTAGTGTCCCTTTATCTTCTTGAAAGGATTTTTTCCTTGCTGCCTTGTTGGCCCATCTGCTTATGCTTGTTTTATCCATCGCGGATTCCCATGCAGCTTCCAACTCCAGCTCTTTTACGCAGATTTTCAGGTAGTTTCCCCAGGAGCACGGGGTTCCGGTCTCCCCTTGATTTTTTATAACTTCCCAGTTTAGCCAGTCCATGGATTCCGGGTCTGCAGATCTAAGTTTATAGCACAGTTTTACGAAGCCGCTCATGCTCCTGTATTTCTGGTTTTTGCAGACCAAATTCAAGCCTAACTTGCGAGGCTGAGGCACATCTTGGAAGATTAAAAACTGCTTTGTAGATTTTAGTTTGGAGCTCATTTAGTAAGTCTGTTTCCTTGCCACACCAGGTGACTAGACCGTAAGACAGAGAGGGTAAAATTTGTGCCGACATGACCTTCAACAGATGTTTGTGATTTGGACAGTCCATCTTTGTTTTTAGTAGACGGTAAGCGAAGATTAGGGTTTGGGCTTTTGCGCGTATTGCAGTTCTATGCTCTGTTTGTTTTGCGCCCTGAGATATTGTGATTCCGAGTTACTTGTACGACCCTTGTTCCTTCACCTATGTCCCGTTCACCATGCATGTATATCTTAGTTTCTTTGGGTCTACCAGACGGACCACTTTTGTTTTTTCTTTGCTTAGGTCCAGACCCTCTTGCTTTAAGTATTTTGCTAGTAGGTTTAGAGCTCTTTGTAGACCAATTGGAGTTTTACTCAGCAGTACTATATCATCTGCATATTGTAGGCAAGGAATTCGATGATTAGCCAATGATGGAGGGTGAACTTCATCCGTCTCCAGCACTTTTGCGAGGTCGGAAAGGAAAAGATTAAAAAGGGTGGGTGCTAAAACGCAGCCTTGTTTTAGGCCCTGGTACGTTGGTATACTCCTCGTGGTATAAGCTCCATTTCCCAATTTCACCTTTGCCCATGTGTTTTGGTATAGAACTTTTATTGCCTTTAACAGTTTGGTCGGAATCCCCCAACACTGTAGCTTACCCCATAAACGCTCTCGGTTAACTCTGTCAAAGGCCGATTTGATATCGACGAAGCAGGCGTACAACCGTGCCCCTTTGCTGCCATTCTATATCTTAGTAATGACAGGCAAGTGAGGTTGGTGATTGTTCCCATTTTCCGCCTAAAGCCTGTCTGGAACCAAGGAATTCTGTTTGATTCTTCAATCCATTCTTGCAGCTTTAAAAGGATGCAGGAGGCGTAAAGCTTTGCTTCTACATCTATCAAAGATATAAGCCTATAGTTTGTTGGAATACGATGGTCACCATGTTTAAATATTGGGTGAATGACGTTACCCTTCCAAGACGCGGGAACCTGGGCATCATTATAAATATGATTGAAAAGTGGCATTAGGGTATCTGCCCAGAATTCCGGCTCGTATTTGAAGATGGCGTTGGGCAGCCCATTCGGGCCTGCAGCTCCTTCAGCTTTTAGTCTTTTAATAATTTTACAGAGTTCTCCTCTAGTAGTTAGTTCCGGGAATACCGTCTCCTCTTTTGAACCCCCCTTCGTCCCTAGTCCTTCTGTACCTGTGTTGTTGATTCCCGTCTGATCATCCTCAATTAAATTTGTTGACCTTATGTCGTTCGAGAGACCTACTGTTGTTGTGCAATATAGGGATTGTACGTGCTGGGACCAAGCGTCAGCTCCTACTCCTTCTTCCTGATGGAGTTTAGATCCTTTGTTTAGATCATTAATAATGCCCCAAAAGTAACGGCTGTTAGGATGTTTTCCTGCACTTAGGAGTTTATTCCATAGCTTTTCCTTGTAGGAGGATTTTGCGATGCTCAGTGACTTTCTATAAGCGCTTCTGGCTTCGATCAGGTCTCCCTTGTTTGCTTGTAACCCCAGTCTTTTTTGTCGTGCTAGATCTCGGGCCGCTTTGGCTACCCTCCTTTTTTTTGTTCTTAGTTCCATGTTGAACCAAGGCTCCTTTTTGAAGGTAGACTTGATCTGTGTCCCTGGTGTTGCTGGGAATTTATGGAGAAGGTCCAGGACCAATTGCTCCCGATTTTTTACAAGATCTTCCTTTTTTTGCAGCCCGTGCTCAAGTATTCGAGCTGTGATGGCGGACCGAATTTTTTCCAGCCCTTCTCCTCGCCATTTTAATTTCTCTAGGTTGAATTTGGATGCTTGATGAAGTAGACAAGAAAGGTTCGGTGCCAGAGTGGGCGTGGTGTTTAAGGTAGTTATTTGGGGGAAATGGTCACTTTCTGGCCGTTGAACAATTTTGAAAGTCTCGACGCCTGGAACTAGGTCGTCGCTTACTATTGTATAGTCTATCGTTGAGTGAGCCCTTCCACACAGGTACGTAATACCTGCCGGCCTGTCCCCCCTCGTGTTGCCGTTCAGAATCGTCAGACCTAGTTCTCTTAGGTTAGAAGTTAACCTCGGCATGTTTCCTTTTGCCCTGTTTTTGCCGATTAGGTCACAGTTGAAGTCCCCGGAGATTAATAATGAACATCCTGAATGGGTTTTTTGCATCAGTTTTATCAGTGACGTTAGGCTTGTTTGTTTTTCTTGGTGTGACTTCCGTTCCGGGTGGATATAGACGTTGAGAATTATGATTTGCCACTGCTCGGACCCAACTGCCAGAGTTTCTGTGATTCTAGTCACTTGCACCCAATTAAGGCCTACGTCCAGTGCTTCCGATGTCCAATTGTATTTTTGGGTTATGTGAGTTGATAGGCCTCCCCGGGGGTGCCCAAAGTTTGAGAGTCTTTCTGCCAAGATGTGGTGGGCCTTGAATCCTGGTATTACTGTGGGTGATAATTTCCATGACTCCTGAATCAGGATTATATCTTGTTGGGAAAAGAAGGCTTGTGTGTCATGGTCCAGCTCCATTTCTTGGAAGCCGTGTACGTTCCATGAACAAACAGAGAGGTTTGTTGTTTTTTTAACACTCTGCATTTCCTCCCTCCTGCATGGAGTCATTGAAAGGTTTTTCTCCGTGTTAGGGACCCTTGTTACTCAAGACCATAGGAACCCAGGACCAATCCATTTTGTCCCGGCCATGTTGACTGGTTGATTGCTTATTTACTTTCAAGATTACCCCATCCGTTGAACTTGATGCTGCTGATGGTGAAGTAGCGCGTGCACCTAGTAGACAGGAAAAGGGAGACCCTTTTTTTTTCGTTCCCCTTTGTTTCATTGCGGGTACTTTTTTGTAACAGGAATGGATATCTTGGGCGTGTGTTTCGTACAATCGATATTCCCCATGTTTCAAAATGATCTTTTGTGGAGAATATCTTGTCTGTGATGGCCTTTGAGGCCCACGTCGTGACGGTGTCTTCAGAGTCTGTATTCTGACGGTTTCTTTTGAATTCGACAGCCAGGAGGTCCTGTGATGTTATCTCACTTAGTGCTGGTGTTTCATGAAACAGTTTTAGCAAGTTGCCTCGATTAAGGATATCCTGTGGTCCCTTTGAAGGATATTCTGGAATAAAAGTTAGCTTGTGATATGGAGATTCAGAGTGATGAGAGAGTTTATTGGAAACTTGCAGGAAGCCTGTTTTGGTCAGTTGAGGCTTCGTAGATTCATTAAGGTTGCTACTTTTGGGGGGGGAATCTTGTTCCTGATCCATTTTCACTGAGTTCGTCGTAATTATTGTGCTTTGGTTTTGTCCAGGATTGGACTGCTCATACGGCAAAGGATTGTGGCGCGTTTGGAGTAGGGCGCAGGAGCGCTCGTTTTCCGAAACAGTGACGCACATGCGGGCAAGTGCGGTGTTCCACTTTGGTCCTGAAATTCCTCCTGGATTTACATTTGAAGATGTTACCAATTTCAAGGAGCTGGACTGTGTACTGGGGGGCGTCGGATTGTGATGGTTGGCCGATTTTAGATGGACTTTGTATGCCAGGGTTTTCTCCCATGGGTTGTCTGGGCTTTGTTTGCTCTGGACCTCCGTTATCTATGATATGGGTAGAGTTGGTAATTCCTTGCCTTGGGTTGTGGTCTTTCGTTAAGACTGAACTTGTTTCTCTTTGGTCACTATGGACTGTAGCTAATGTGGAATTCGTTGGGCAGGATTGATTAGCGGATAATGTTGTTGCTCTCTGCCTTGATTCCCCGTCCCTCACGAGGATTTGGGTGTCTAGTTTGTCTGACGGCTGGTTTAGTTCCTCCTTATCGCCTTGCGGCGTGGTCATTAAGGTGGAGTTGGTTTCCTGGGGGGTATTTACTTTAAAGATCGGAAACAAGTTGCCTGGTTCTCTGTTTTGTTGCTGTTTATACTTTAGTCTGGCTTTCCTGGCCTTTTTCTTTTGTCTCTTGGTTGCTATTTTTTCCTCTTTAAAGGAAATTTGAGTGGGCTGAGTTGTTTCCGGATCTTGTGCTGATCTTTCTGGCCACGCTTCCCTTAGGTAATGTTCTGAAACCTTTCGGTGGTTGCTCGTTAATTGCTCCATTATGCTTGACCTATGGGGTGGATGTGATATTTCCGGAGTAAGATTGGTTGTTTTTTCGGCCGGATTGCGGGAGTGTCTTACCTCCCCTAGAATGTCCATCAGGATGGCCGGCAAACTTGCTAATTTTTCAATTATGAGACCACAACCACAATAACACTCTTGTTTGTTTGGGCCGATATGGGCGTCTGGTTTCCCCTGGTTTGTTACTAATGATGAAAGTGAGTCCAATTTTGTGTTTATGCCTGCAATGTGGCCCGCCACTAAGGTGATGAGGTCAATCTGCACCTCCATTTTATTTGATTGATAGTTCAGGACTTTTATGGCTTGATCTAAAGAACTTAATAAGGTCCTGATCCATGTGGACGGCTGATCTCCTTGTGTCTTGTTTGAATCTTTGGTGTCTATATCCATCGAGCTGCCTGATGAAATAGTTATTGGTGCAGTTTGATTTGAGTGAAGGTCATTTATTGACGTGGTGTTACTGTCATTTATGGTAAGGTTAGGATGAGTTCTTTTTTCCACTGGGCAGCGTGGGGTAGACATCGCCAAACCTAGACTCGGGTATTGATTTTTCGGACTCCGCTCAGTTCGTAGTGCTCTACCTTGAGTGTCTAGGTACATAGATATTCTCTCCGTTAATTCTTCCAATTCGGAGTCGTTCGATAGAAACAGCGGTTTTTGCCATGGATCTCCGTCTCGTAGGGATACTGTAGGAGAATTGCTATGGGTTGCCGGTCCCTCGTTGGGCCTTGCCGGACCATCGTTAGGTCTTGGTGGACCTTTGGAATCCATTACTTCAACCAGGTCGGTAAGTGTTGTGCTGTGGCTTGCCGGTCCTTCGTTAGGCCTTGTTGGTCCTTTGAGATCCATTACTTCAACCAGGTCGGTAAATGTTGTGCTGTTGTTAATATTCCGACTACACTCCTTTGTGATGGGATCAACCACAATGTCCTTTGGGATTTTGGCGTGATCTTTTTCCCCTAAGTGGGGGTTTGAATGATGCACTTGTGCAGTAACGATCGCTGAGTTTCCCTTGGGTGTTGGGCCCTTAGATTGTGGTTGGGGAATTGACCCTTGTTGACCGTCGGTCGTGTTAGATGGGCTTTTATCCGGTGTAGGGAGTATGTTAATTGGGGAAATAGGGTTAGGCAAGTTGCTGGCCTCAACTGTTGGTGCGTAAATTGCTGCAATGGGATCCTTTAGATAAAAGAATTTTAGGAGCCCTGATTTTCTTGTAGGATTTGATGTCATTTCAGGGGTTGGTACTGAGACCAACCTCTCCCTTGGGCAGGATTTGGCCCCTGACGGAATGTCTTCTGCGTTTTGCTTCTTTGATTTTTTTGAGGGCTTTTTGTTTTCAACCGGGTGTCGCGTTCTCCCTGATCTCATTTTTCCCCGATTGGGGCTTGGGCCCGCTTCTTTCCGCTCCTTGCCCCCCTGATCTTTAATGAGGGAGTACTAGGGACTTGGTGTCTTGGCGTCTTGGCGTGGTCCAATAGAGGTTAATACGGGTCAGCACGGGTCAGCACGGCAGTGTGTGAGGGATTGGCGGCGAGGTTATACGGTTCTTAGCCAGCTAGTGGGAGAGCTTTGCTCCCTCTTCCTCTTTACCCCCGTCCTTGCGCCTGGCACTTCCGTTTGATTTCAGTTTGAATTTTTTCTCGCTGAGTGTCTGCCGGTCTGTACCAGTCTGTGCTGGTCCGCTGAGGTGCGGGCTGTCTCCCGATGTTTTACGCCGCCCTCTTCTCCCCTGGACTCCTTGCAGCGCAGACTGCAAGACTAATTACTTGACCGACTCCTTACTCCCCTCCTCTGAACCCCACTGAGCCCTACTTGGTCCCGGGCTAACAGTGGGTTACAGTGTGTTGCTACTGATGCCTGGGGAGTGCTAAAGGAGTCCTCTGTGGACTGTGAGACTATGGGCAGTGACTACAGTGCTGGCAGTCCGGAGCAAGTGCAGGTGGGTATGGGTGAGACTTAACTAATGCAGGGGTGCGCTCTCACCTTGCTCCTTCGACACCTCCAGCCCACTGCTCCGCTTCTCTGCTTGCCTGTGATCCCTTCTGTCCTCCTCCCATCCGCTCTAAAATGCAGGAAATCGCTGCTGTTGCCTGTTGTTGCCTGCTGCGAGCCGATTGGCTGGGTGCCCGATTGTTCTACAAGTGCCTCTGGAGTCAGGGAGTCTGTCGCTGCCACTCGACCTCCCCCAGCCGAGAAGAGGAGGGGGAGGGAGCGGGGGGGGGGGTCGCTGTGGAGTCCGGACTCAGTTCGAGCGTCCTACGGGCTCGGGCTCAGGCTTGGCGTGGGCGTGGGCGTGAGTGCAAACGTGGGTGTGAGCGTCACCCGAGTCACCCGGGTGATCCTGAAGTTTTGCCCGGAATTTGCCTGAATCAGTCTGACCTTGCCTGGGTCCCCTTTGCAAGGCGGCCGTGGCCCGCAGCTCTCCTGCGGCTCCCGTTGTTTTAAACTTCGCGGGTCTCCCGACTCTCCTTCTTTCCTCTGGTTTTTCTCCCGAGGTTCGGCGCCTCTTGCAAGGCGACCGTGGACCGCAGCTCTCCCGCGGCTCCCGTTGTTTTCAACTTTGCGGGTCTCACGACTCTCCTTCTTTCCTCTGCTTTTTCTCCCGGGGTTCGGCGCCTGCTGAATTGCCGCCGTGCTGTGCTCACTGCACACTGCTGCTGTGCTGCTCTCTAGCGCCACCGGAAAAACGGTTCTATACATTTACCGCCCACCAGGCCCTGCCTCCAGGTTCATTGACGCCCTTCTCGAGACGTCCACGGCACTCATTACCAAATCCGCCAATTTCACGATTCTGGGCGACCTTAACCTGCACTTTGATCTATCTAACGATCACACAATTGCTAATCTCCTCACAGACCTTTCGGCTCTGCAGCTCAACTCCCTCATCCATGTTCCTACCCACATAGCCGGCCATACCTTAGATCCGGTTTTCACCAATATCCAAGAGGCTGCCACTGAGATCCCCACCCCGATGGGATGGACGGACCACTACCTCATCAAACTAACGGTCCCAGCCCCAGGACGACACTATACTACTGAATCCAACCGTCGCTTAAAAAGACCCTGGCACAAACTCTCCACCCCCACTCTTCATGAAACATTAGGAAGATTCCACTGCGAAGACAATCAGGATATAGATACGACCTATACCGCTTTTACCACCTGGATCACAGATGGGCTTGACTCTCTCATCCCAGCTAAACTTACCAAGGGACGACTCACACCCTCTAATCCCTGGTATGATGAAACCCTTAAAGCCATGCGTAAGGACTGTAAGAGAGCCGAGCGCCAATGGAGGAAAAACTTTGACGGTCAGGATAGAGCTAACTACTTATCCAAGCTCAAAACCTATCACAAAGCCATCAGCACTACCCGCGCAGCTTTCTATGCTGAGAAAATCAGCTCCAACCCGAACCCATCTAAAGTGATCTTTGTCAAAGAATTACAAAACCTTAGGTCACCCTCTCCCAAAATTTCATCCAACGAACATTGCGAGCAACTGGCCACATACTTTGTGGAGAAAGTTCAAAAAATCTACGCAACTTTTCTGCAGAATCCTCCTTACTCTGAGGATGGCAAGAACCCAGCCTTCACCAGCACTCCTCTCACCCAAATCCCTGCCATCACGGCTACTGAGCTGATTAAACTTTGCAAGAAAGTGAAATCTGGCTCCCCGGCGGACCCCATGAGCCCTTCTCACTTTCTGGACTCGATTGACTTCTTCCTGCCCCCCATGATGGATATTCTCAATCTTTCCTTCACTTCTGCTTCTGTACCCATAGCTTGGAAGCATGCGTGGGTCTCCCCTATAATCAAAAAACCCACCCTGGACCCATCAAAACCGGAAAACTTCCGACCAATATCCCTCCTCCCCTGGATATCTAAAATAGCAGAAGCCCATGTCAATGGCATTCTCTCTAAACATGTGGATCTAAATGGAATCCTGGACCCATCCCAAAATGGCTTTAGAGCGGGTCACAGTACCGAAACTGCCCTATTGGCCACGACCGAACATCTCCGGACGATTTTAGACTCCGGTCAAAGTGCTGCGCTGGTCCTTTTAGATCTCAGCGCAGCCTTTGACACGGTATCTCATGACATCCTTCTGAAGCGTCTGGAGATGGCCGGTGTGTCTGGCCTCGCGCTCGCCTGGTTCCACTCCTTTCTTAAGGACAGATCCTTTAAGGCATCAGCTCCCCCATTTCTCTTGAAGTCCCTTCCTATAGCACAAGGAGTCCCCCAGGGTTCAGCGTTGAGCCCCTCCCTCTTCAACCTGTATGTCCAGCCGCTTGCGGATGTGCCCAAAAAGTGGGGGCTCACGCTGGTGTCGTACGCCGACGACACCCAGCTGGTCGTCACCCTCACGGAAAGCCCGTCCACAGCGGCATCCAAGTTCAGAGAGGGCATGGCAGCAGTGGCACAATGGATGACGGATAACTACCTCCAACTTAATGCCGGAAAAACCGAGGTGCTCCTCCTTGGCAGAAACACCAGCCTATGGAACGAGCACTGGTGGCCGTCATCCCTTGGCACCACCCCACTCCCCAAAAACTGTGTAAAAAATCTGGGAGTTTGGATGGATGCCAACCTCGGCTTCCAATCACACACTAAAAAGGTGGCAGCCACCTGTATAGGTCTCCTAAGAAACCTCAGGCCTATACTCGGATTCTTTGATCCTAAGGTTCGACAGTTAATTGTCCAAGCAACCATCTTGTCACGCCTTGACTATGCGAACGTCCTCCTCCTGGGAGCAAACACAGCAGAAACGGCTAGGTTCCAACGAATCCAGAATGCGGCAGCTAGAATACTAGTCGGCCTCCCACGCAGATGCTCAGCCAGAGCCACCATTCGCAAACTCCACTGGCTGCCTGTGGAACACCGAGTCAAATTTAAAGCTCTCATCACGATCTTTAAAATTGCCAAACAGGGAAACCCCCCTCTGCTACGAAACCTGGCCTGCCCCTATGTCCCTGGGCGTGAACTACGCTCCTCCAATCAACTTCTTCTGAAAGTACCCAGAACAAAGCGCTACCGTACTGGAGGCCGCTCCTTTGGCGTTCTCGGTCCCAAACTTTGGAACGATCTTCCTCTCAGCATTCGCTCCATAGATTCTCTGTCTTTCGCAAGGCAATCAAGACCCTTCTCTTCCCTACCACCTAGGGTTTCTTTCCACTTCCTCCCTCCTCCGCTCAATAAGGTGTGTGTTTGTCTCTCAGCGCCGGGACGCCCCTTTGCTGGGGTAGCTGTTGCGCTTCACCAAACATAGAATAGAATAGAATAGAATATTGATTACGACTGCATACAAATAATTTCAGTGAGAGACTTGACATTGCATGGTGTCCAGTAATGCCTTGTAATCTGGGGTGTAGCTTGAGAGGGCAACTCTTATGGAGTCATTTAAATGTTCGTCAGTCAGACGTGTGCGAAACTTAGATTTTATGAAGTTCATATCGGAAAATGCAGATTCACAAAGATAGGTAGAGCCAAACAGGGAAAAAAGTTTCAATGCAGCTGCGTGGATGTTCTTAAACTTTTCTGCATCTACAAGACTCCAGAAATTAATGTCAGATTACCTTGATTTCAATTCAATGTCATTTTGAAGTGAGACCATCTCCATTTCCATGGTGTCAGAGTCAATGTTCAGAAGAACACTAATTTTCACTGAAAGGTCACTAACATCCACTTCCATAAAGGGGTTTGAAGTGAACATCACACAGGGCTCCAGTTCCTCAGTTGTCTTTGATTTGTGTAAATAAAAATTTGTTCTCCCACTCTTGATGGAAGTTGAAAGTCTTCACCCTTTTGGAGGGACCCGGCTCTTCACCCATCATTGGTTGTTGAGGCTGTAGCAAGAGTAAAAATGTTGATGAAGTCCACATCCAATCCATAAAAGGCAAGAATACCGCATGGACACCTTTTAATAATGCTGTAATGCAGACCATTAAACCAAGGAAAAGACTTTCAACCACACACAGAAATGTTGAAATATCACATTCACTATTAATGGTGGACCTGGGAATGCGTAAAATAAATGCTATGCCACCCCAGGTGAGGCGTAACAAGGAGAACTACCTTTATTGCTTCTCTTTTTCCCATAACTCCTATTGTGAGGCCATTAATGAAATGATATAAAGGTATAACCTAGAGCTCATAGAGCAGACCCATGATGCAGGAAGACCAGTGATTCCAACCTTGAGGGAGATAGGCATTGCTCTATTATTGATCATATTTTGATATCTGAAAATGTCCTAAGATTAATAGAAACTTTGATGATGCCAGCAGTCAGCCCTGTGAACACCAGCCCCTACTATTGGTCCTTAGAATTAGAACAACCTATAGGGATGGGGAATGTTTAGCATCACATATTGAAACACAAGGTAATAGTGGAGTAAGCATTAAGTGGTCAGATACATATGTGACCTCTTTCCTTAATAAAATAGTACAGGACAACCTTTTGCAATTGAAAGCATGTATGGATGGGAATACCACTTTGCCCCATATCATCGCTGCTTTTTGTAATATCACAGCTACTATTGCAAACAACTTAAAAACCACAGGTAAGAATATCTAAAAAAAGAAATACTGGTTTGTTCGCTCATCGCTGCTCAAAAGCAAGTCAGGACCTTACAAAATCCCTAACAGTTAGGCCAAGAAATAGTGAAAAGATCAAAACCATGAGAACCTCTATGAACAGCCTCTAAACAAGAGAAAAATAGCGATACAAGAGACGGCATGGGATACAAGTGCAGGCAGCTGATACACAAGATATGACTTTATTTTGGAAAATAATGAATAAACTCTTTCTCAAGGACCAGACATTTTCTAAGGTGGAGGTCCTAGTTCAACGGTCAGACTAGCTGAAACACTAGGGTAGGATATTCAGTCCTAATGATGATAGGATAGCAGTGCGTGAAAAAGCGATGTTTATGATAGGCCCCTCCCTTCTAATACTGTTTAGCCAAGAAGAAGTGATTAATGCTCTGCAGAAAATGCACTGATGGTAAGGAGCCTGGCCCTGACGGGGTGCACATAGATATTTTTAAATCCAATATCCTTCTTTGGGCAACCATACTGACGAGAGTGTGAAATTCAGGCTAGTGGCTTCCTGTCTGTAACCTGGACTGAGAGTATTATTGTACCGAATTTCAAGGAAGGGGACGGGTGATGCAAGGTGTTATCACCCCACCTCTTTTATTGATTTGACAGCCAAATAGATGGGTAGGGTCCTTTTAGAGAGGCTGGAGACCTGGGTGGATGAGAATTATGTGCTTACGAATTCCCAATATGAACTTAGAAGAGAGATAGGGACCATGGAACAATGAATTAATTTACATCTTATTATTAGTAAATACACTCTTTCTAAAGCAGGACACATCCATTTATGTTACACTGGTTTAAGTAGTGTGTTTGACCTTGTAAATCATGTAGAATTATGTCATATGCTGGACAAAATGGGCGCCCTCAAAGAGATGACCATATATATGTCAGAATTATATGACTGCTTGTCTGGTCGAGTGCGATATGGGTCAAAAGGTGAATGTACAACATGCTTCAGGGTTACACGTGGGATTTGACAAGACTGTGTTCTCACTCCCCTTTTGTTTTTCCTTGGGATAGATGAATTATTGCAAAACCTAAATGCTGATGCTCCTAAGGTTGGCAAGCGAGCACCCCCCGCACCCCACCTGTTCTCCTATACGCAGACGACTCGGTTTTGCTATCAAGACACTGCTGGGAGTCATATCCACACACCCCCATACTGTTGGCCTATGCTGGGAGTCATATCCACCCACCCCGATACTGTTGGCCTATGCTGGGAGTCATATCCACCCACCCCTCCTATGTCTGGGCACTGCTGGGAGTGATATCCACACACCCCTCAGATGTGACGCACCGTACCCAAACATAAATGGCGTGTGTGCGGTTCGTATCACTATTGCAATACTGATATACGCGAGCGTGTGACGCATCGTACCCCAACATTCACGGCATGTGTGCGGCTCGTATCACTATTGCAATGGTGATATACGCGAGCGTGTGACGCACCGTACCCCAACATTCACGGCATGTGTGCGACTCGTATCACTATTGCAATGGTGGTATACGCGAGCGTGTGATGCACCGTACCCAAACATGCACGGCATGTGTGCGGCTCGTATCACTATTGCAATGGTGATATACACGAGCGTGTGACACACCGTACATGTACACTTCCGGTGTTGTGGTACGTTGTTCTCACCGTATGTTCCGTCGTCGGTTTCTGTGCACAAGGTTTAGGCGTACAGGACTGGGATGACTCGGTCAATGGGGTTCATTGGCGTGTCTGTCACGTACCGGGGTGCGGTTCGGGACGGACTTTTACGGTAGTTTTCAGCTCCCGTAGCAATAGGGTCGTACGGAGTGTCGCCGAGATGACTCGTACTTGCTGTGCCGGAAACTGATGCCTGTTTACGTACGGACGGCCAGTAGAGCTTGAACCAGATATGAAGCGTATGTATTATTTGTTCGTTCGATGTTTGGTATGATTCGTATGTTGAAATGCTTTGGGTTAGGATCGTACATCATCGTACGTACGGGGACGTTGTAGTTGCACAAATCGTATGGGAAAAACGGACTGTACTCCGATTCGTGGGGGATTTTACCGGATCGGAATTGGCCCCTTGGTGTGCATGGTAAAAATTAATAAATCCATGTCTTGTTAATACCATGACTTTAGTAAAGGACCAATTTTAATTCCAGAGCACAAAAAGAACTAGAACACATGAAAATTAGTATCAGAGTCAGATGGATGTTGACAAATCAATACAGCAACAATGACAGTGGTTGAGGAACGCACTTGCATTAGGTGTCCTTGAAAATGACCACACTTGCCTCCCTTCTACCAAGTGTCTTGCTGATTTTTCTTTGTTGTCCTGCTATTACACACTGTTCAGGGGTAACTAATTTTCTGACAGCCCAGCCATGCTCTCTCGCACATACTAGTTCAGCCCCTGAACACAATTAAAGAGAGGGAGATGGCGTTTGTGTTTTGAGTCTTTGAGGGAGGCATGACAGTGGCTGTGGGTAGGTCACTGTGTACATATGTGTCATGCTGGTGGCCTGTGTAAGGGGGCTTGTGTTTTTATTCACACTGACTACCATCTCATTTGCCTTTGCCCATTGCAGTGTGAGTACCTCTTTAATGCCGAAGGATCTACGTCCACCCTCAGGATGTCCTGTGGAGCTGGGCCTTCCAATCGATGACAGCTCATTTTCTGCTCACCTTCACATTGGAGCCAGTAAAGGGCAGCTTGGGAAGGTGAAGAAAATCCTGCACACAGGTGGGTTCTACAACCTATATTTAGACATTAAACATTGGGGGTCAGCGTTTTCTTATTGATCATAGGTTCTGTATGTACCACTTCTGATATTGAAAAAAAATAATATTTATCTTCTCATAGGAATTTTAAGAAGGGCATTCTTGTGTTACACACCCTAGTTCTTGGCAGCTGGGCCTACGTAGTGCCCTTGTACTAAGTTAACTGTGTATCTACCACTCTCCCACATTAGTACTCTACTCATCACTTACACACTTTTTTAGGTGTTGTCATGTTCTTTGGTTTGACGTTCCACTTCTTGCCCAAAAACACCAGGCCTGTTGTCTACTTCTCATCCCATTGCCTGTTCACCCATGCCCAAGTAACTGATTTTCTCTCCTCTATCAATTACTGAATAACCCTCTGCTCATGATTTAGTCTAATCCCAGACAAACTGACATCATCTGTTATGCTTAATTTACTTCAATCATTTGTCTGGGGCAACATTCTTCTCGCTACTTGGGTTCAGAACCTAGCAGTTTTCATCAGCATCAAAATCAGACTTAACGTCTTTGTCAACCATCAACCACCCTTATGGCAAACTGCTTGACATCCTCAAGATCCTTTTCTATCTCCTGTCCCTGCTTGATCACTACACTCAACCACTGAAGTATTAATTACGGCAGCTGTCTCCTCCTCCAATTCACCGAGTACCTATCTTTTGCATGGTCCTCTTGTCCACCTCCATCATAGGGCTTTGCTTCTAGAAATACAGTGTAACAAGCCAAAGCACCTAATCTACATGCACTGTAAATTGCATCAGGCAAGCAGACTGGGTGTATTGACTTGCCCCATTACATGTACTCAACCTCTGTACACTCAGCTTTCATCCACTCGTTTTTGCCATTCATCATCACCTTTCTTTCGTGGAACCATCTTTTGTTTCATTAGTGTTCTCTTTAAATTACTCCAAGGTTTAATTAAAAATATGACTAAATTCTAATCCAAAAATGCCAAAAACAGGGCAAGGGGATCACCAAAAAGAGAAGGTTGGAACCAGGCCTCAGTCTTCATGTTTTTTGCAGCAGTTTATTCACACTAAAATAAACGGTTTGCATTCATAATGAAAATGTCTAGATTACTGATGATTATTATAATGTCTTCTTGATTTATTGTCAGATGCCCATATTTTTATTTTCAGTATAATATTTGTTATTGAACGTGGTGAGACATACAACTAAATAATGCACATTGAGAAACCTACACCACTGTATAATGCAATAAATGACTACTTTTTGCACTCCAACCATATTATGATGTAATCCATGTTCCGAATGCTTACATTTCCACATTAAGTCAGTTGGGTTTATTGTATAGTAAAAGAAAAACATTACGAAATATGCCAGACATTCCATTGTAACATAAAAAACACTCTAATAGTCAGTTAAAATTAGCAGTGCAATTTCTCCTTGCAAGGACGGCTTATTGATAACATTGCAGGTGTGCCAGATTTTATAAAAGAAACTTTGCAGAGATAGCATAAAGTTGTTCCAATATTATACAGGCTGTGCTGAGTCAGTCATTATTGATCATTTAATTAATCTGCCTCACATTATGGGATCAACTCAAGCTGAAAAAAAATTACAGTTCGCATTAATTAAACAAGTATTCGCAAATCCAATAGGTCTTGTCTTTTTAGCTGTTGGCCTTGCCAATGCTTTCTGCAGAAGCTGTGTGACATCAATAGCAATACAGCTGCTGCAATGTTATGTCTAATTGTGTAAAGCGCATTGTCACACATAAGGGTATCCTGGCTCTGAGCCGGTGTTTGTGTCTGGCCTTTCCTTTTGAGGTTCTTATGTGGAGCGGGAGATCGCTCCAAGTTTTAGGAGCAATGTAAGAGCATGCATGTCCTCCTGATCTGATTCTGTGTTTTCAAGGGAGGTGTGTGAGTAGGAGTCCTGCAGAGCAGAGATTTTCTGGGAGGTTGGCGGAAGTATGTGCGACTGTTCTGGTAGGTGGGGCCTAATCTATAGCGTGTGCGTGTGAGGAGTTTGAAATAAGCACGTTTGTGGATTGCGAGCCAGTTGAGCTCCCTGAGGTGTGGTGTGATGTGAATTCTGTGTTGAGGATGAGTCTTACTGCCGAGTTCTGAATGGTTTGTAGTCTTCTGGTGAGGCGCTTTGGGATTCCGGTATAGAAGGCTTTCCCATAGTCTAACTTGCTGGTGACTAGGTCTTCCGTGTCAGTTTATCTAGTGTTGCTCTGGAGCCATTTGAAGATTTTCCTCTGCATCTTTAGGGTGTGGAAGCAGGATGCAGTGATGGTGTTGACTCCTGCAGTCATATCCAGTTTGCTGCTGATAATGATTTTGAAGTTCCTGGCATGGGTTCTGGGTGTGGGCATGGGTCTAAGTTGGGACAGCCATCAGTTAGAGTCCCATAATGAGCTGTTCTTATCAAATATCACTGTCTGTCTTGTTGGTGTTGAGAACAGTTGGCTTTCATCCAGTTATCAACTTTGGTCATGCAGGCGGTGAACTTATTTATTGTGTTGGGAGTCTTGTCTGAGAGAGCGAGAGCTGAATGGCATTGGCATAGGAGCAGATGCTGATGTTATGCTCAAATGACATTGGCCAAAAGGATCATGTCATGTCTGAGTTGAAGAGGATGGAGCTGAGCAATGACTCTTGAGGCACTCTGCAGGTGAATTTGTGTACTTCCGACAAGTAAGGTGCCAGGCTGACAGCTTGTGTTCTATCATTTAAAAAGGAGCAGATTCAGAGGAGAGTAGGTCCTTGGATGACAATCTTGTGCAGGCGCTTGTTGAGGATGGGGTGTGAGATTGTGTCAAATGCTGCAGAGAGATCCAGGAGAATGAGTGCTGCTGTGCCTCTTCTGCCATGGATCATGCAGATGCTGTCTGTAGCACTGATGAGTGCTGTTTCTATGCTGTGGTTGGGCTGGAATGCAAACTACTTGGTGTTGAGGGGCTGGTGGTTTCGGATATGGTGGTCAATGAAGCGTCAGTTGATTAGTTTCTCTAAGACCTTTGTCATGTATGACAGGTGGGAGATAAGTCTGTAGGTGGAAAGCGGGACTGAGTCAGCGGATCGGTCTGGAGCAGGGGTGAGACATTTGCATGTTTACAGATGTGCAGGATTGTGGCTAAGTCTATGGAGCTGCTGAGGATGGGTGTTAGTGATTCTCTGATTGGTAGGCGGCCTTTGGTGTAGGTGTAGTTAGGGGCAAAGGTCAGATGGAGCCCCCAAGTGGATAGACTTCATGGTAGCAGCATTTTCAACAGTGTTGACTGTGGGCCATTGGGTCCAGTTGGTCCTTCGTCTGTAATGGGAAGTTGAGTTGCAACACTGACGTGGTCTGGTTGAGGGTCAAAGTTGCTGTATATGCAAATGATAATTTTTTAAGGTCGAAATCTTCCAAGAATTTGTTACAAAATAAGTTGCAAATTGGGGTCATAGCACACAACTAAAGCTGTCTGTAGGTGAAACCAAAAAGATAAGGAAAACAACATGACATAACGGGGATATAAAACATATCCAGAGATGTTATCTCTGGATCTGTTTTATGTTTTCCTAATTTCCTAATAGTGCCCTTATATTTTTACTGGGATTTTGAGGGTTGTCGTCTGTATGTAAGGCTAATTAAGGACTTATAACAAATGATACTTAGCGAGTTGGCAGTCTACCCATACATTACATTTGCTGGAGCAGAAAGTTTCTCTTTTGTGAAAAACCATTTATAATCGCTCGTTTTCAGATTGGTCTTTCACCTGCTTGGTATTGCCTTTCAGGTCACCATGCAAGCGGTTGCTACTCTCCGTAGAGAGCTATACATTCTAAGCTCACTAGAGCATAGACAAAAATTACTAATGTACATTGGTCAAGTTGACACTCAGGGGGTCATTAGGATGTCCGCCCCCATCCTCCCGTGGAATGGGACTGCCCACCATTTGTACGGGGGTCCCGTTGCTGACAATAGGATGCGCTCGCCACACTGGTGGGCACATCCTGCATTCCTGACATTGCGGCGGGCGGTGCTCTCAGCCACAATACCAGGAAGGCATGTTGTGCATTTCTATGCACAACATGGCAGTCACTGCGCGTGCCTGCCATGTTGTGCATGGAACTGCAGGGGGGTACCTCCCCCCATGTGCACCCCCCCACCCCCCAGAATCCCGTGGGGCCCAGTACGGGCCCCCAATGGCGAAAACTGCCTGCCTTTGCCGCCTGCATTAAAGCTAATATGGATGGCGGTGTCTCCCAGATACCGCCACCATGTTAGCAGCTTTTCCGCCCGGTCGACTCTGCGACTGGGCGGAAAACCGGCAGATGGTCTTTCCATACGCCGGGGTCCCCCCGCCATGGTAATGTGGCGGGGGTAATTCCAAAGCGGGTGATAGTTTTTAGCGGGCGGTGGCGATCCGTCCGCTAACCTAATGGACCCCTCGGAATCATCTATGTACAATAAATCTGCCCAACACCCTTCACCTGCCAGCCAGCACCTCCACTTCAGAGAGCTTAAGATAAATTACCCTTATCTTTGTTGCAAGCCCTTTACATACTCCTGGCAATAATCCTAGTTTATACATTTTTGCTGGAAAACAGTAAATTCAATTTTTCTTTTTTTACATTGGGAGTAACAAAGTCAAGCCTACCCTGATAGAGTAAATGTCTCCATTGAATTCTTCCCATTGCCCTGCTGAGCTATCCACCCACATGCGCCCACTCTAGTTTTTATCATACAATTCTCCTCAGGTCGCACTGTTGCATTTGCAGGAGCAGTTAGTAAAGGGATGTTCTGACCACTGCAAGCTGTAGTGTCTGTGTGCGAGAATCTCAGCGTCGCACGTCAGTGTGTCGGCTTGGAAGTTGTGATTTCCTCTAACTATCTCAGCAAGGTGTGATGTTTATATACCCGAAGGTATCTTCAGTGTTTCTACCTTGCTGTGCACTGTCGGACTCAGGATGATGTCGGGAATGAACCTTGTACATAGTTATTATGGAGGAGATGGTAGTCCTGCTGAGTTTCCGAGAATCCAGGCTCCTCATACATAATGTCTGAGGCTATTGTTCAGGGTAAATCCCACGTTGTGTAAGGAGTACTGTAACTAGATAAAGGGTAGGTCCTAGCAACCCGTTATGTATGTAATGTAGGGCCGAATATAGGCAAAAGTTTGGGATGTTACCCAAGCCTATATTGGTGTACCTATATGGAATATAACACCGGTAAGAGTGAACAGCTGTGGAAACAGGGAGACATCCATAAGTTTGTGCATATTGCAACTCGCCCGCAAAGCTATAGTCAAGCATATTCCTGGTCGAACAGCTTATATTTAAATTTGAGAGCCTCAAAATGTACTTGTGAAACATCTTTACATTTTCATTAGTCTCTATTATTTTATTATCAAGTCCTAGAAATCCAAAACAAAGATACTGGTTTAATTATTGCTTTTTAGGTCTCGCACCTAGCGATGCAGCGCGAAGCGCTGTCGCCAGCGAGACCTATTGTTGCTGACTTGGCTCTCAAGGGAGACAGAGATGGCCACGCGCAGGGCTTTTGGCGATTGGAGCTCGTGCACACGCACGTACAGCCACGCAGTGTGCACATCTCTGTCTCCCTTCTGAGGCAAGCCTCAAGCAGCGTTACTTTCACTTTTCACATTCCCTCCCGTCCCGTCCCCCCCCCAATGCTAACCTCAAGGCAGCTTTGCTGCCCAATTGAAGCCCCTACCCCCATGCGCTGCCCTGGCTGATGCCCTGGCTGATCAGCATCTCTTTGCCCATCTAAACAGGTATGGCTGGTCAGCCATCTTCACTGCCTGATAGCGCCACTGCCCATCTCTGCATTCACCACTTCCCCCCTTTGTCCTATACCACCACGCCCCAGGTCCCCCATGCCCCCAACCCCCTCTCTCCATCACCTCTGCACTGAGGACGAGCCTCCCACTGCCCATCGCCGCATCCTATCAGCAGCGAACTGCTGCTTGCCTGATCACCAGCACAGCAGCGGGCAGAGGGACTCCTAGTTTGCAGGACACCGTACAGACCCTCGACGCTCAGAGCCCTCGCTGCCCCCCACTATGGGAGCCGACACCGTGCACCGTCGAATAATCCCCCACTCACCCGGTCTGCGGGGGGAATCCTCCTCCGCACTCCCTCTATGGCGCCAGGGCTCCCTCTGCACCACGGGCGCGAGCCACAGGCCACGCTGATGTGCACGCTCACAGCGTGCACGCTCACGGCGTGCAACAAGCGCATGGCGCTCTTTAACTTTTTTCATTTGTGCGAATTGGCTCAAACTGGGCAGGATAATCAGGGAGCACAGCTGGCAGGAGCCAACGTGGGCAGCGTCTTCAGGCCCAAACAGAATGGAAGGGGTAAGTTGTTAATTTAATTTCATTCATGGTGGCTGCTAGAAGGAATCCTTTCCCTCTGAAGAAAGTGTCCCTCCTGTATACCACTATGAAAATGGAGCAGTGAAGTATGCTGGCCTGTGTAGAGGCTTTGCAGGTGAAAAGTGAGCACATTATCTGCCCAAACTACTCAATATAATGTATAACTGTAACTCTCAAGGTAGAATCTGCACAGTTTAAAGTCTGTGTCTCTTGCCAAGTCAAGAGCTTACTATGCTGCTGACTCAGGTTTTTCTCTAGCGCGCGTTTTTAATTGTATTTACTTGCAGCTATCACTGCAAGAAATGTATGTATACATCAAACCATAACACCATGCGCTGCTGGTGGCTTACATAAATCGTCTTTCGGAAGCAGAGCTTGCACGCGCCCAGGTAAACAGTGTTCCAGGAGAGCTCCTGACGTAATCGAGAGAGGGCGGAATGCTGGGGTTTGTTTTGGAACTTACTGTGGAGGTAGTGTGTTTGCGTAGGGGTTTGGTTAGGCGGGAGTTTACTCTGAAATCTAGGCAGAGGCTGTTATGATAAAGATGTACAAGCATGGCGAAAGACGTAAATTAATGTATTCCCTGCTGCAGGTGGCTAAGGAACAACACTCCCTAATGCTGTCGTTAGGAGTAGCCGGTAATCCCAGCGGGGCCTGTAACATAAATTACTGCCCCTACCGGGTTTACAAGAATACATTTACGAAAACATACATCCCTGACTGAGCCAAAGCCTCATGCAATGTGTTTGCTGTCCTTATATGCATGGACATTCTCTCAAGTTTCCATAGTTCGTGCTTGGCTAGTTTATCCAGTGCAGATTATATGCCCTATGCATTCTGGTACTTGTAGTCCTGAGATTTTATGCATGAAACATGACTGGCAATGCCTGAATGCAAAAAAAGGGGCTTCATAGCTTCTCACACACGGAATTGAGAAATATGAGCGCTCTGCAACCCATTCCGAAGTTGAATGCAGTATGACCCCACCCAGAAGCTGTGAATGTCTGCTACTAACAGAACAGACTGTGAGGTGAATGGCCTGCCTTATTACATTGGGTATGACCACCTCAGAGGCATGACATTTCTTTCAGTAACAAACCTTTACACTGCAAGATATTCAATCAATTAATCAATCGGCTGATTTGTAGAGCACACTACTCACCCGTTAGGGTCTCAAGGCACTGAGGAGGGGGGGGGGGGGGGGGGCGGGGTTGACGGGGTTCGGGTATTAATTCAGTGTTTATACAAGCATCACTTTGAAAACTACAGGGGCAAAGCGTTTTTCTAACTCAAAAGCCTTTCTCAACACCAGAGCCTATTGCAGTGCCTTCTCACCTTGGTGGAAGAGCGATTTACGCACTAACAGTGCACCCTCAGGACCAGAGCCACCACAGATGTGGGCGGCATCACTGACTTGCAGACAACGGGCCCTAAGAGTCTAGCACAGAGTGTCTGCATACCCTGAGGCTGCACGCCACCCTGAGTATCAGAGTTTATTACAGCATGCTTACAGCTAGAGCCAGGGGGCTCATTCAGTAACACTTTATTCTGAGCATCACAGCTCAGTGGGTACATACAAGATTGTCTTTTCAACTATTGCAAAACTGCTCCCTACAGGAGGGTAGCCTATCTCGCTAACGCCAACCCGAGCATCAAGGACTAGTGCAGGGATTTGCACAAATGGAAAGCAGAGTGCTCCTTACTACAAAACCATTGATTGCTTACTGGAAAAGCTGGTAAACCTGAGGCTCTAAAATAGCTCTGTGGACTAAGGCATCTGTGAGTAACCTGAAGGTCACAGGTTTAGATTATAAGAGGTCCATTGTTCCAAGGTCTATGAAGTGAGTGCCATTCAATTATTTAATGAGTATCACTTGTTATCGGTGCATTGAAACCGTTCAAGTTGTAGAGTGTGTGATACAAGTTGTGTAATTATTATTATGGCATCTTCTGTAACCAGTTTACTGCTCCACTGTAATGCTAGGCTCCAAGGTGCTTTCCTTGGCAGAAGATTGTCAGCCCATAGGCAGCTGCAATTCCTGGAGGGTGGAAGCATAGACCTGAGCCAATCTTGGGTGAATACATATCACATGCCCTGTCCTTTTTAGGTCTCGTCTATTATATTCCGCAATGAATTAATAGACAAGAGTATTGGGGGCAAACCAAGGTCTAAACCATCGCGGATTTCGTCGAGTGCATGTGCTCATGCACGCGCTTGCCATTTGCTCCCGCCTGCCTCTGAGAGCTTCACTTCAAAGGCATCCGCTCCCCCGCCCCCTGCTTCACACTTTTCCGTGTCTCGCATTTATCCTCCCCCACCTAATATCTGCTGTTGCTGCCCACGGCCTCCCCACTGTCAGTAGGGTCCTCAAAGTATGCTTGCTTGTCATGTTACTTAAACGAAGAGTACATGCCCGCCGAACAGAGAGAATCTCGGTTTCCCAGTCTTTCTTAAAAATGTAACATGGAGATGTTAAAAGAATCACTGCTTAATTATTTTTCCTGTTAGTGCACAATGATCTACTTTGCATCGGTATTACGAGAAAGAGCTGCGTCTTCTCCTTTATCTTTAGTTAATTACCAATGTGTCTGTTGTCTTCTTGCCAAGAAGCAGGGGTGTGTTCTTCTTCTTTTCAAAGTATATATTTTTTGTTCTCCTAAAAAACATCCTGCTTTCACTTTCACGGCCACGAGGCCGTGAGCTTCACTTCAATGGGGCGCCAATGCTTTCAGCACTCCGCTTCCCCGCAACCAGCATTCAACAGCTTCACCCAAAATATAGCTTGTATTCACAGGCTTTTCCATTCATTTCAAGCTTGACTCTATGGTACTGGCCGCTTCACAATTTTAATTCACTTATTATTCTCCACTGATATTTCCAAAGTATGTTTCCTTATAGCTCTAAGCTCTTCACAGGTAACAGCAGTTAAACACAGCAGTTTGTGGGCAGGTCACTCATTTCCAGATTTAACCCTGATAGAGAGAGACTCCCACTGTGCCGGCAAGTGGCTCCAGTTTCTGCTGCAGCTCCACCCCCCACCCGCCCCTAACGAGCGCATTATGCAAGGCAGACACACAGACCAATTCAGCCTTCCATCCTTCTAATGATGGTAAATTGATTCGTATTAAATTGAGTGATTTATACACCTGTTATTTGCAGTGCTTACAGAACTAAGTAGCGTTTTGTGAAGCGCTATATCAAAGCAAATATATAACAATTTATATATAATGAACCATGAACCCTGGGCATCCCGCTGTGTTTTTCTTGTCTGCATGTTCCTGCTGTCACCATTGGGCTGCTGTAATCGTCTAGATTAGGACACTGGTCCTGCCTAGTTTGGCAAAATGTTAAAACAAGCGCCTTGTCTGTGTGTCTGTCTGATTGTGGCGCTGCATCCGGGTGAGTCAGACTTTATAGGAAAGCTGCCATTTCTGGTCTTGCAAGATACGATAATGGTCACCTTTGTTATTTCCTTAAAACAAAAGGCTACTTTTTACGTTAAAGATAATCTTAACGGGCTCTTCTTCTTTTCAAAGTATCTATTTTTTGTTCTCCTAAAATACATGGTAACGCGCGCCCTCCTGTGTCCATATAGGTTGTCATAATTCAGTACTTAAGTATAGCCCCTTCGACAGAACCCAAGTCAAAATAGACGTCAGCGATTTGCGAATAGAGTTCAGATTCTATCACTTTTTGTCTTGTCTTAGTTTTTTTTTTATTTTGAATGTCATCGTTTTATCTTTCCCTTACTAAAGCCTGCTCATTCTTCTTCCATCAATTCCTGATTTCTGCTCTTTTCATCAATACATTACCTTTTTTCTTTGCTTGTATTTCCTCTTTAATATGATGTTGATTATGAATGTTCAAAGGCAACGACACCTTTGATGATGATAGGAACAACAACGTACATTGCTTCCTCTTTTTTATATTATGCACCTCATTGCTTCCTGTTGAATGCACCTTTTGTGCATCACTCAGCACCACTACAGCATCACTCAGCACCACTCAGCACCACCACAGCACCATTCAGCACCACCACAGCACCACTACAGCATGACTCAGCACCACCACAGCATCACTCAGCACCACCACAGCACCACTCAGCACCACCACAGCACCACTCAGCACCACCACAGCACCACTCAGCACCACCACAGCCCAATCACAGCATCACTCAGCACCACCACAGCACCACTCAGCACCAGGCACTCAGCACCACCACAGCACCACTCAGCACCACCACAGCATCACTCAGCACCACCACAGCATCACTCAGCACCACCACAGCACCGCTCAGCACCACCACAGCAGCACTACAGCACCACTCAGCACCACCTCAGCACCACCACAGCACCACTCAGCACTACTCAGCACCACCACAGCACCACTCAGCACCACTCAGCACCACCACAGCATCACTCAGCACCACTCAGCACCACTCAGCGCCACCACAGCATCACTCAGCACCACCACAGCACCACTCAGCACCACTCAGCACCACTCCAGCACCACTCAACACCACCACAGCACCATTCAGCAGCACCGCAGCACCACTCAGCAGCACCACAGCATCACCACAGCACCACCACAGCATCACTCAGCACCACCACAGCACCACTTAGCACCACCACATTATCACTCATCACCACCACAGCACCACTCAGCACCACCACAGCATCACTCAGCGCAACTCCAGCATCACTCAGCAGCACCACAGCATCACTCAGCGCCACCACAACATCACTCCGCGCCATCACAGCATCAATCTGTGCAACCATTCAACAACAACTGGTTCAAATATGTTCTCTCAATGTTTCAAGCTTCATTACAAATGTCACAAAAAGATGTTAATATTTCACTTCTGTTCTTGGATTTTCATCACAATAAAATACACTGAACATAATCTTCACAAAAGTTATTTACAAAAGTTTAAGCTAATGCCATTATAAATTACAATCACTTTTATTTAAGTATTAATTATTTAAAAAAATTAAAAGCCATTGTTATTCGTAATATCAATACATCTAAGTCACGTAAATACAAAACATGTTGCATTACAAATGCTATAGGTGTCACATTTGCGAAAGTTATAACTATTGGCATTGTAAATGACAAAGCTATTAATTTAGCTATTTTCAAAACCAACACATAAATAAAAAAAATTGTCATTTACAAGACCAATAGCTCAAACTTTCCTAATGCGAGACCTATTGCATTGCAAATGCTTGTTCTATGTTCTATTCATATGTGACACCGTTGGTACTGTAAACTCCACCCTTCGCTCAGAGCCTAGGGAAAAAAGACAGTTCAACTCCAAAAAGTGTAACTGATTCTTTTTCAAGTAACTCCAACCCTGTTCCTCAGCTCAACAGAAGTGGTCCAACACATCTATTGTCTTGAACTACACACAAACCCTCTCAGCATCTCACCATGTACACTTGCCTTCAGCAAGAAACTCCTCTCACTCCTTCAGGAAGAAGTGGATGTCATTAAAGAGACGTCCACTTTACAGAGTGCTGCTGCAGCATCAAGGAAGTGATGTTTATTCTCTCTCTTCTTTCTCATTCCAAAAACAGAAGGCTTCCTAGGACTATGCTTGCTCTTGGTCCTCTCAACAAATACATCCTATCAGAACATTTCTGCATGACAACTCTGCAGATGTTCCTCCCCCTTCTCAACAGGGTAATTACTTGACGCTACTTGATCTCAAAGACGCCTTTTTGCACATACCCGTCCACCTGGTTTATCTACGGTGCATTCGCTTTGTGGTAGGCGGACTACTCCATACACTATTATTTCAAATTAGTTCCTTTCAGGGTCCCCACCGGTCATAGTCTTCACAAAGTGCCTGGCAGCATGGGCTATGCATTTGTGAAGGGGGTATTCACGTCTTCCGCCCTACCTTTAAAAAAAATGTATGTTTATTGGCATATCCGCATAACAGCAGTATATTGCGAATACAACAGTTATGCAATACAGAAATGACAGCCAAATAAAGCACCTGGTGCACGTACATAGCATGCATAGTGCTGGACATCAGCAACATTACATCTGTAATCCACCCTAGGCGAGACAGTTGGCAGACAAGCAAATATAGTGGCTTATAACATAGCACATGGACCTATAGACCAGGGTATGAGGCATAAAATTGTAGTGGCTTTAATCAGGGTTAGTGACATCAGTTCTCATTGACGCTTCTGCAGTGTCGGGGGGATCTGTGTCTCTACTTCGCAGATAGGCAGTAAAGCATTTCAAAATATCTTTAGGGTGATATTGTAGTGGTATGAGTTTCCAGAATACAGACAATTGTTCGTGGCAGTAAGACACATCTTTAAGCCAGGCCTGGAACGTAGGGGCCTGCTACCTGCCCCAATGCATTGCAATCCTGTGTTTAGCTAATAAAAGTAGCATGGTTGTAAGTCTGCTGTGGATATTTGGTATCTCTTTTACATATCGTAGTAAACCAGTTGCAGAATTGAAGGGAAGTGATGTACCAGTAATATAATGTGGTGTGCTTAAAATCTTGCACCAGTAAGCGGCAACTTTAGGGCATTTCCACGCAAGATGTATAAAGGTGGCCTGGTATTTGTGGCACCGTAAACAGTGGGGGTCGGGAGACAAACCCATCTTAAGTAGTTGTGTTGGTGTGCAGTATAATCGATGTATGTATTTGAAGTGTATGAGATGTAGTGGCTAGTTAGACAACAGCATTTCTAGTTGGCCAGAGCAGAAGGCCCAATGGGTATCTGACAGATGAGATTCTAGGTCAGAGTTCCAGGCTTCGCAAGCTTTCAGGATAAGGAATGGAGTGGCGTTTTATGTGTGTTTGCAGAGATGTGTTATCACTTTGCGCTGTGACGAGCTCGTATATATGTATTCCAGTCCAGTAAGGGTCGGCGGAGGGGCAGAAAAAGTCTTGTGGAGCGCACAACATGTTGCTCGCAATTTTAAATATAGGAATGTTTCCAGCGGCTTGGGAGTGGATGGGGCTCTGCCTTCTGGTGGGGGAAAGAAATGGTAATCAGAGTATAAATCCGCAAATGTTTTTCTACCCATTGTGGTCACGCTCCTCATTAGCTCCTTTGTTCTATAGTGGTGGGAGCATGGAGATGTTGGCAAGAGGGATAGAAGAAGCATACAGAATAGAAATACCAGCATGTTTTCTGAGCCCTTCCCATGCATAGCATACACTTTCCACAGTGTTAATCTCAGCCCTAGATGTTTCATGACGCAGGATTGGTGCTGTTGTGAGCGGCCAGGAGGAGGCTTTGTCACGCTCGATGGCCAAGTGTAGTTGGAATGTTATGGGGTGAATCCAGCAGTGCAAGAAATGGGCCTGTGCACACTAAGCATAAAGCTGCATGTCTGGTGCTCCCATGCCCCCCTGCGAGTGTGGCAGTGTAAGCAATTTATAAGAGGCCTGAGGCTGCCCCCTCCCATATCAGCAATATCAAACTGGATCGTAAGCGTTTGGAGAAGCTAATGGTCGGTGGGATTGGGGAATGTGGGGAGTATCATCATTTTTGCTATTGCAATGCAGCCTGCCACAGACAGCGGGAACCAAGAGCGTGCTGGAACCCGGTCTTCCAGCCAGCCAACTGTGCCCCCATAGTTGGCCTGCCATTCTTCATCTGGGTCCCTGCTGAGCCATATTCCAAAGTATTTGGTCGGGCCAGTTGCCCATTTCAAATGATAATCTGTAGGAAATGGCAGGGTGGTGTCTGTTAATGGAAAGAGGACTGACTTGTACCAGTTTATTTGAATACCTGAATAACCCCCAAAGCACACAACCTCTTGCGTCAGTGGGGTAAGTTTGACCGGGGAATACATGTGTAAAGGGTGATGTCTTCTGCCTATAATGATAATACTACCCCCAAGGATAGCCTATGCCCTTGTCAGAGTGATGTTGACGGAGCCTTGCTGCTAGGAGATCAATGGCGATGAAGAACAATAGTGGTGAGACTGGGCACCCTTGCCGAGTGCCACGTGTGATTAAAAATGGTTCAGAGATAAGGCTGCGCGGGGTCTGTGGAAAGAGTATATAGGAGCTGGATCTGCTTAGGCCTAATCACTGAAGCAGTGGAAAAAGATATGCCCACTCTAGCGAATCAAATGCCTTAGTGGCATCAAGAAGTGTAGTTACTGCCGCTACCTGCGGGTGTAAGTGGTACATGACTGCAAAAATGGTGCGGAGTTGTGTGATATAGATTGGCCTGGAATTAAGCCCTATTGGTCTGGCCTCTCGATAAGCATCAGCAAAGGCAACAGGCAGTTTGTCAGCACCTTTGCAAATATCATATTGTCTATATTTATTAAAGAGAAGGGCGATAAGAGTCACAATGCTCGGCTGGTTTTGTCGAGCTTGAGCAATGTAGCAATAACTGCTTTCCTTAATGAAACGGGGAGGGAGCATACGGCCATGGAATACTGGTACATCTACAGGAGGCAAGGAACTAGGAGCAGGGTGTATTCTTTATAAAAGGCTGATGTTAGGCCATCAATGCCTGGGGCTTTATCACCCGGTAGGCTTTCAATCACTTTATCAAAAAATCCATCAATCAGGGTATTTGTAAAACCCGCTACTCACCCGGTAGGGTCTCAAAGCGCTGGGGGTGCTGGGGTGCCGCTCCGTTTCAGCAGACGAGCCAGGTTTTGAGGGTATTCCTGAAGGTGTTTTGGGAGGGGGCACGTCTGATGTCTACCTGTAGCTCATTCCAGGTCTTGGCTGCGATGTGAGAGAACGATCTTCCGCCTGATCTAGTTCTGCAAATCTGCGGGGTTTCGGCCAGTGCGAGGTTGTAGCATCGCAGGTTTCTGTTGGGTACGTGGAAGTTGGGCGTTGTCTAGCCATAAGAATTAAATAGTATCTAGATATGCAGACAAATGTAAGAAATAGGTAGTAGTGTTCCCCAATGGGAGAAACCACACATCAAATAATCACTTAGTATATATGTCTTATAGTCTAGAGCGTGTGACCTTTTTTTCCAAAAATTAGAACGGGGTGCTAGGACAGCTTGTAACATCTACTACCGAAAGATGTTGTCAGCACATTAAACATTAACATGCACATACATCAGCTCCTAAAAGCTTAATCAGCACACCCTTATGTGTATTTATCAGTCCAACTCTAGTATAGGATTAATTCAAGACCCAAAGAAGATACACTATTAGTACAATTCATTCTAACAAGTGTAGATTAATCAGTATTATTCGTATCCAACAGACAGTCCAAGAACAAATTAAACAATCTTTAGATTTGTGTCTTTATTGATTCTTTTTTTTAAAAGATTCCCAGCACACGATCTAGCCGACACATGTTTTGTCTGTACTCAGACTTTTTCAAGGCTGGAAAAGTAAATGCGTACAATAAAAATTCCCTATATCTACAAAATACAAGTATTATTTATACAAAAATGAAAATTATAGTTCTTCACTGATCAGAGCCATTACAATGTAAGTAATCATGATTACAGTTTCAAATAGAAGTATCTCAACATTGATACAAAGTTTGTTCTACTAGACTGGTATTATGAATCAGAGAGAACAAAAAAATGAGGCGGAGAATCTACGTAACATAGATATTAATGGCCCTCTCTAGGGCAAGAGAAAAGGAGACTAATTTTCATATGCATGCTATAAGAGAAAGTTGCCTAAAAAGACGGTCAGAACCAGTGAAGTCATCTCAAAATAGGTCATTTGTGAATACCACCAACAGCAGAAAGGAGTGTCCCGGCACCATTCACCGCTGTGGAGGTGTACTGAAAATAAAACAGTCACCCATGGCATAAAACCTGAATAATGAGACCCACCGGTATGGGAATGTAGTAACAGTTGAATCCAACAGCGAAAAGGCACGACGGTGCATCAGACTGCGTGTGAAGTTTTCTTGCGTATGTCGCTTAGAATAACCAATGATCTAGTAACACAGAGTAAAGACATTTAGTAGATAATACCAAATATCGGTAAAACTGTAAGCGGAGGATATGAAGGAATGGTCGCGAATATATCACTAAGACCAAAGTATATTGCGCATTAGCGAAAAGTTAACCTAGCCTCCTAGGTATGGGAAAAATGTGCTCAAATCACATGTGCGTGACCCTGGTATGTGACCAAGCTGACTGTCTACATGTCAATCTGGTCTTAGGTATCGGAGAAGAAACCAAACCCGTGCCTGGACAAATAAACCGCAGATACGAACATAGTTTATAAGTGATGTTGCTCAGTACAGTTTAAAGAGATTTAGAAAAACGATTTAGTAAAAAACAGCGGCACATACCTAAAACACCGCCTGGACACGCGTAGATACACAGGGGACATGTGATGAATAGATCTACCGAAAGGGATGGTCAAGCCATGTGAAGATAATGATGACAAGCGTTACTAGTGATAAACCTCACCTCGGTCAACTGTATTATGTATAAGCTCGTATTGTTGCTGCCTCACGGTTATCCAATACCCCTGCTCAATGCTGAACTGTTCTCATTCTAATACAAGAGAACAATAATGAAAACGGAAACTATAAGGGTATCCTCGTTGTGGGAAGCGTGGATGTAAAGTAGACAAAACCACTTTAAAAATGACCTACCTCTTAAAAGGCATGGAGCCTCAATATGTATATATCATGTGGGAAGTTCAAATGGGTATGTAGCTTGAGGAAATAGTCAGAAATACTGCTACAAGTCCGTAGTAAGAATGTACCTGACAATAAAAAAACAATAACCCAATCGATAAATAGATTGAAAGTGCGTGTGTCAATAGAATATGTCCACATGGACGTGAACTTTGTACTCACCGAGGTGGAGCCTAACGCGCGCCTAAGATGGCCGCGTAGGTGAGCAGCTCCGCCGGGACGGAACCCTCACCCCTATATCCTGAAACAATCCTGAGACGCTGTCTCGAAAAACGGTCTGCGGAGATTCCGTGGCACCCCCCTGAAACAACTTCGGTCCCGCTGTGAGATTGGGACCCGAAGCGACGTGCGGCCGGCCGCAAGCTGAACAACAACCGCAGCCAAAACCGTAAGTGACCGGCCGGATCGGAGCATCATTAAATGTGGCCCAGAAACGAAGAGGTGGACCTGCGCAAGCTGTTCTGAGGCCCCCCAGGCTGCGCCTACCCACGCAAATACTGTGAGCAGCTACCGGAGTGCTTTTAATGCGGTTTGGGCACGGCTGATCTGACGGGGACGGGGGCACGGTGGCTCAGCTGGTGCACGTGTTTGCTGCAGACGTGGCTCCGGTTCCACGGCAGAAGTGAGGGCTGAAGCGGCGGATTGAGAGACGCGGCCCCCGGTGTTGCGGAAGCTGGGGGCCTTTGGGGGCGTCGCCCTGCTGCTGAGCGCAGTACACCGGTGGACGGCTCCGATCGGCCACAGTAAGCGCAAGAGGCGAGATTGGCTGCCTCACTGAATGAGGACCTTGAGGTGTGTGTTCACTTGATTGGCTCGGTTGCAGGACAGAAGCTTGAACATCCTGCCCCCCCTGCCCCCCTTCTCCCCCCGATCACCTGCGCGAGGACAGAGAGGATCGGCGAGGATATTGTGGAGACTTGGGCTTTCTGGATTGCCGGTGTTGCAACGATTGGTACCTGGAGGCGGTTGGTGACAGGCGAAGAGTGTGGCCTGCAGGTCGATCCAACACCCGGGGGGGGACAGAATATATTGAGGTTGGTGGGGTAGGGGGGACCGGTGTTTGGGGGCAGCGGATATATTTACAGTACAGTTTGGTGTGGTAGTGGACGCTTTGCGTACTGTTGGAAGTCCTGGCAGAGAATAAAACATGGCATCCAAACCTGAAACCGAGAAGTCCCAGTCTCGGTCCTCTAAGGGATCTTGTTATGTCCAGACTAACAAACTGGACCGATACACGATGTCCAAGGGGTCACCACAAGACTTGAAGAAGGTGCAGGACTTGGGGAAGGAACTGACTGGCCCGCTGGTAGAGCAGATGCTTCTTGATGTTATGGCTGCTATAGACGGGGTTAGAACATCCCTGGGACAGAAAATGGAGTTGCTTGATCATAAGTTAGATACAGTGACAATTGAAGTAAATCTTATCCGTGCGGATCTCACCAAAACTAGTGAGAAGGTTAAGCCCCTAGACATTAAAAGAATGAGCTTGACAGATGACGTGGCATCGTTACAGCGGAAGGTACGGGAACTCAAGAGGGCCGGGGAGCTTACGAGCCGGAAGCTCGACGACTATGAAGGGAGTGCCCGAAGAAACAACGTCAGGATCGTTGGGGTTCCCGAAAAGGCGGATTTATTCGTAGGAGATCTCGTCCTCAACCACCTTCATCCCAAAGGACTGAGTAATTTCTTTACTGTCGAACGGGCACATAGAGTCCCGGGTGGAAGGCCAAGGCCTGGGGCTCTCCCACGTCCACTGATTGCAAGAGTACTTAATTTTAGGGATCGAGATGCTATACTGTAGGCCTCCAGGTCGGGCGACCCTCTGAAATTTGAAAATGCTAACCTCTCCTTTTTCCCTGATTTTACACAAACAGTGCAGAGACAGCGCCAGGGTTTCCTGGGCATTAAAAAGAGACTCGGGGGAAAGGGGTTTGAAGTATGCCATGATGTTTCCGGCCCGACTGCAGATTGAGCTTAATGGGAACTGTGTTTTTTTGATAATCCGGACATTGCCTCAGACTGGTTGGATGCTCAACCTGAGCCGGAGACTGAGAAACCGGGAAATGTAGAGAAGGGTGATGAGTTAGAGCAGGAATAGAGGGCGCCGCCTTTGGAAATAAACATGGGGGTGTCCGGCAAACGTGTTTTACCATAATGACCGTAAGAGATGAGTGCCACTATTGACATGTGGTTGGGAGCTAAGGGGGTGGGGGGGGTTCTTAAGAGCTGTCTTTCTCCTCATTACTATCTTTAGTTAGTCGGTTAGTTAGAGTATGGGGCGACAGGCACACTGCAAGTTGGGGTTACGCGAAAGCCAAGAGCAGGGGTGCAGGGCGGGGGGAGGAGAGTTGGGAATGTTATTATTGAGGTGGGTTTTCTTTTGTTTCATTGATTTGTTTGGTGTGTTTTCAGTTTTTGTCCAGGCATCGGGTGGGACTGCAGCATTTGTGATTTGCAACAGACAGAGGATCACCGCTTCCTTTTCATGTTTGATGGTGGGGGGTAGGGAACTGAAGATTTTGAGTTGGAATGTGAATGGGTTGGGGGACAAAATTAAACGTAGTATTGTTCTTCAGTACCTTAAACGTCACTCACCAGATGTGGTCTTGCTCCAGGAAACACATTTAGTTGGCAATTCCTGTAAGGCTATACATAGAATGGGGTACAAGTTGGTGGCTCATGCTGGTTTCACGTCGGGATCCAGGGGGGTGGGCATTCTGATTCGAAAGGTGCTCCCATTGGTGATTGACTCTACGCTAGAGGACGACAGAGGCAGATATGCTGGGGTGACGGGTTGTTTGAGGGGCATGTCCTTACCCTCTTGTCGGTGTATATCCCTGCAGGTATGCAGCCCACTACTTTCGTTGATCTGGGAAAGCTCCTGTTGGATCTGCCAGTGGGACTTTTGATCTTGGGGGGGTGGGGTTCAATGCAGTTCTTTCTGGAAATATGGATAGGCATCCCCAGCGGGATACAGGGCGCACTCAGCAATGGCTGCCCGACTTTCTAGATGCAATGGGCTTGGTGGATGCCTGGAGACTGCTCCACCCAGACCAGATGGAATACACTTTTCACTCTGGGGCCCATGGTAGTCTCTCTCGCCTAGATTATTGTCTGGTGCCTGCAACCCATGCATCTTATATAATTGAGGCGGTTCACCTGGCCAGGGGCGTTCTTGACCATTCCCCTCTCTGGTTTTGATTTTGTGTTGCTTTCGGTTCGGCAGGGAGGGTAGAGTAGCCCCTATTAACCCCTGGTATATGCGTAACCCCAGACTTCGTAAGGACCTCATCAAGGTACTAGACCATTATTTTGTAGAAAATAAAGAATCTGTGTCCTCCTCTGTGTCTCTCTGGGAAGCCTTTTAAACGGTCATTAGTGGTCAGGCACTGTCACTAATAGCTGGAGTGAAAAAGGAAAGGAATAAAGAGGTAGTTGAAGCGGAGGCTGAGATTTGCCGCTTGGAGAGAGAACTGGAGCAGGATGTAACTCGGGCTAAATTGCATATCCTGACTCTTAAGCAGCATGATTATAGATCTGTAGTCACTGATAGTGCCAGGGCTCTCGGCAGGGAGCAGCAGGGTCGACTTTACGACCTTGGAGATAAAGTAGAGAAACTTATCGCTTGGTTGGACAGAAAGGATAGGGCGGAGCGTGTCGTCCCAGAACTTGTTACTGCTGAAGGAGCGCTGCTTACCGATCCCCAGAGTATTGTCAATGGCTTTGCGACGCATTTTCAAGCGGTGTATACCTCGGTCTCGGATCGGCCAGAGGAGGACTCCCATTCACTGCTCGGGGACATACGGCTCCCGTGCTTGTCCGGGGAGGACTGTGATTTTCTGGATAGCGCCCTTACGACAGACGAAATTGCCCTGGCTATCCGCTCCTTGAATTTGGGTAAGGCACTGGGACCCAATGGGCTCCCAATTGAATTGTATAAGCTTAGGCCGTATAAGCTGGCTCCTCACCTTAAGGATATGTTTGTTGAGGCACGTGAGAAGGGGATACTTACTTATGATCAGAGAGTGGCATCGGTGGTGGTCATCCATAAGGAGGGTAAACCGAAGACTAATTGTGCTTCTTATCGGCCTATTTCCTTATTGAACGCGGAGCCCAAAATACTTGCCAAGCTTCTCTCTAATAGGTTGATTAAGGTTATTAGCGGACTAATTCACCCAGATCAATCTGGCTTTATTCCACATAGAAATACAGCCCTAAACCTACGTAGGTTACATGGCGTGATAGCCAGGGCTCACACCCTGCGGGACCCAGCCATAATCACTTCACTCAACGCAATATTGGCTTTTGATACCGTAAAATGACCGTATTTGTGGGCAGTCCTGGCTAAATTTGGATTTGGCCCTGACTTTATCCGCTGGGTGCGTTTACTATATACTGAACCACTCGCTCAGATAGTGGTTAATATTCGAGTCTCAGCGCCCTTTCTTCTCGGTCGAGGCACTTTGCAGGGCTGCCCCCTCTCCCCCCTTCTTTTCTCGCTGGCCCTGGAACCCTTAGCGACCTGGATTCGCTGGGAGCCGTCTATTCGAGGCATTCGTTGGTCCCTTGACTGGGAGGATTGAATCTCCCAGTATGCGGACGATATTCTACTCTATCTGACCTCACATAGGAAGTCCCTTATTGTTGTTTGTAATGTGTTGGCGTCCTTTGGTAAAAACTCTGGGTTATCAATCAACTGGGGGAAATCTCTCTTATTTGTTCTTAAGGGGAAGACCCCGGTTCCTCCGCGCAATTGCCCTATCCAGATTAACATGGATGGTTTCAAATATCTGAGGATTTTTATCTCGCTGGAACCGGTGATCTGGTATGCGAGGAATCTCCTCCCTCCCCTGTAGAGGCTTAGCGGCGACACGGCTAATTGGAAGAAACTTCCCCTCTCTTTGTTGGGGCGAGCAGCCCTCTTTAAAATGGGAGGGTAGACCCAGTACTGCTTTAGCTAAACTGATGCTTCCATGGTATGATGGTGGTGTTGCCCTCCCGGACATCGCGCGATATTATTGGGCCTCCTAGTTAGCTGCAAGCAACCAGGGAACATACGGGCCAGTGGCGGACCCCAGATATGCAATGGATAAGTGGCTCCTCCCTGGAGGTAATTACAACAGGGCGCTGTACTCTAAGTCAGCGAAGTTGAATTTGACAGGGCCCACTAAACATGCGGTGAGGATCTGGCACGATGCCACGGGTTCTTTGGGTTGGCAGGCCCGGCTGACATTAACCACCCCGCTGTTTGATTCGGAACGTCTGGGTAGGCTTTGGAATAGGAGAGGGTTTGATAAGTGGGATCTGATAGGGATATCAACCATCGGTGATATCTGAAGCAAGGGAAGGATTAAGACATTCGAAGAACTTCAGGTCGAGTTTGATCTGATGGAACTGAGTACTTTCGATGTGCGCAAATCCGACATGCATTGAAGGCGGACCTACCTGATGCCTCACCTCTCGAGGATAGAATTTTAGATGGCCATCTACCTGAGAAAACTATCTCTTTGATCTATAAGAAATTAATTAATCATAGGGTAGACATCTGGGGTAAGATCCACAACACTAGTGGCACAGACACAATGGACTACACTAGGTTACATGATTGCAAAGGGGAATATTGCTCAGCAGTGGGGATCCGAGCAGCCTCTTACACTCGAGGGCTGGAAAAATGACCTGGATTGGTGTATGTTTCGTGAAAAGACTGTTTACATAGCGAGAGGCCGGCCTCAAAAGTGGGCATCAGTTTGGGGGCTTTGGAACCAATATAGGGGAGAGATCTGTGTGCCACCTAGGGACTCTGTGTTTGATGTGCCCCCATCCCCCTTGAACGCTTGACACAAATGTACCTTGATCCCCGCTCCCCCCCCCTAAAGATGTAATGTGATGTTATGACGTGATTCTTCTGTACTGTGCTTTTTCTCTTGATGCCTTGGTTTAATAAAAAGAAATATAAAAAAAAAACTTTGTACTCACCCCTGTAGTAGGATAGTCCACAGTGACTAGCAGCACGGCAGTCCACTCGCATAAAGTAAGAGGAAAAACGAAGAGGCCATCTTGGAAAATGTAAGGTCTCAAGCACGCCTGACGTGATCTGCGTCGGAGTGAAGTGCATGAGTCCAGGTCCGAAGTAAAAGTTAACGGGGGCAATAATAATCTGCTATCTTGTTAGGTTGCTCTGTTCGTTGCGAAAGACGCATCAATCATTGGTCCGGCAGAATATTAACCCATGTATCCGAAGCGTAGTTAAAGTGAGTCACTTGTTAACATTGAGAGCGGTGTCAGTGTGCTCTCGATTCCGACAGATTGCTAAAAACTATTACCGAAAAAATAGTTTGGTGAAAGCCCTGGTTGCCATGGGAAACAATGTTGATTGAGTCACGGTGACATGATATGAGAGAGTGTAATGCTCATGGGTCCAGTGCCTTACTATACGTTGTAGTGTGTGGAGGATAACCGCCATCTTGTAGGCATGCCCTATTGGTCATGCAACATCGATTATGTATAAAAAGGGCAAACTGAAGGTGTCCTGGGAGGGGGCATGTCTGATGTCTACCGGCAGCTTGTTCCAGGTCTTGGCTGCGATGTGAGAGAACGATCTTCTGCCTGATCTAGTTCTGCGAATCTGCGGGGTTTCGGCCATTGCGAGGTTGTAGGATCGCTGGTTTCTGTTGGGTACGTTGAAGTTTATTGTGTCGTTGAGGTATTTAGGTCAGTTGTCGTGCTGGCACTTGTAGGGGAGAGTGAGGATTTCTTCTGCAGTTATGGGTGAATCTAGATATTCCCAGTGGGCGTTGTCTAGCCATAAGAATTAAATAGTATGCAGATATGCCTTAAGCTTCTCGGAGTCAGCTCTTAGGATGGTGGTAGAAAGTTGGGCATGGAAAGAGGTTATAACGCTTGTGAGATCAGCTTGGGAGGAAATGGTTAGGCCTTCTGCGTTTTGGAGCTCTGCCACATAAGCTGAAGCGTGTGGTTTCGAAGTAGTCCTGCTAGTGTTTTTCCCAAGGTGGTGTCCCTCGCCATCTAAACGAGCTTGGGCTTCTTTACCTTAATGGTGTGTTTTGCGAATCGCTTAACCTTGGTATTCTGACAATTTGTTCCTGATATTGGCGAATATGGAGGCGTCCTGGGAATTAAAGAAGTCCAATTAGAGGTTACGAAAGTCCACTTGTATTCTGGAGAGCATCCAGCGGATAGCTTTAACCCTTTCGATGCTCATGACGAGCTCAGCTCGTCATGATGCACAGTTGAGCTGTGCTGATGACGAGCTGAGCTCGTCATGAATAATGTACTCAAGCATTTTCCAGCACAGGGGGGGAAAACGCCTAGCAGCCAAGGTGTTAAGGACTCCAGATTGTTTGTCAATGCAGACACCCGTATGACTACCTTAGAAGCCTCCCATAGTGTGGAGGGAGATTGCATGGAGCCTGCATTATGTTCAAAATGTTCAATAATGGCTACCCGTATTTCTTCCCCGTATACAACGTCCCACAAACGAGCCTGGTCGAAAAATGCCAAATAAATGCCCGGGGCAGAGTGTGGGGGGCCTGTAGAATGAGCTTTACTTGTGCATGATCAGAAAGGGTGTATGAATAAATGAATAAATGAATGAAAAAGACTTTTTAGAGCGCCTAGCTACCCCAAGGCATCCCAGAGCTGTATGGCAGTTGACTTATAGACCTGGTCCAAGTCTGAGCATTTTTGTATATTAACCAAAAGTCTATTCTTGACCATTTGTTATGATGTGAGGAGAGGCATGTTTCTTCACATGCATCGCAATGTGTAAGACGCCAGGTATATTGTAAGTGGTTGCCAAAGATCTAGGTATGCAGGGTTTTGTCCGCCTTGGGACGGGGATATCTGTAGGTCCCATATCTGTCCATAGAGAATTCAAGTGGGATGTTGAAGTCTCCCCCCATAATACGGTCCAGGAGCCGAAAGTCCAATATATGGTGCCACACCTCCGTGAAAAACCCTGGGTCATCACTGTTGGGACAATACAGTGCGGACAGAAACGCAGGGTGTTTGTAAAAGGTGCCTACTAATATAACATAACGTTCTTCCTTATCACACAGGAGATGAAAGGTTTGCTAAGGGAGATCCTTTTTTTAATAATATTGTGACTCCCCTGGCATAGTTGGAATAGGTTGAGGAGTACATTTCGTCCCACCCCCTTGTGTGAAGCTTAGCTGCAGGGACTTTGGCCAGATGGGTCTCTTGTAAGAAACAGTCATCAATTTTGTGTCGGTTAAGATAGGAGTGGACCAATCGTGTCTTTCTGCCATCATTTAGCCTACGTATATTCCATGTGAGGCTGTATGGAATGGAATTAAACAGCGTGACATAAGCTGAATTTGTAAAGGCCATGAGTGCAATGTGTGATGCAAAATTTTACCTCTGAGCAACAGTGCATGGCAATTAGCCAACAATTAGAAAAGTGGCCATACATAATATACTAAGGGAAACATCAATCATCGTCACTTATCGGAGTTCCTGTAGAAGAGTGAGGTGAAGTCGCTGGGGATCGATGAGTCTTAGCCACCTGTTTGGCTAATTCTAGGGCTGATTTGGCATTGGTGAAAAAATGCATTTTGCCCCCGTAGGATATCCTCAACTTGGCAGGGTATAGGACAGCGTTCGGCATGCCATCTGGTTAAATAATCTTCTGGGCCAGTAGGAAATCGCAGCGGGCTGCCTGGACCGCCATAATGAAAGCAGGAAAGAAGAAGATATTGTTACCTTGATGTTGTATTGCCCCACATTTTCAGGCCAACCTGAGGACCACACTGCGATCCCGATAGTTCAACAGACGGGCTACGATAGAGCAGGGATGGGCACCCGTAGGCGGCCTTGGACCGAGCTATCCATGGGCCCTCGAATTGATGAAAACTGGAGATAGGTCAGTTACAAATATGTCCGGCAACAGGGTCTTGATGTAGTCCTCCATTCTTGAAATGGCAGTGGTTTCCGGAATTCCTATTATATGGAGGTTATTGTGTCTTGACCGTCTCTCCAGATTCTCATTCTTTGCCTTAAGTAGCTCTAGCACTTTGTCCATCCTCAGTAGGTGTTCCTTGGATTTGTATGTAGATTGTCCGCGTCTGAAACCCTATTTTCCGAGTGGTCCAGTCTCGTATCATGCTTGTCTACTCATTGTTTAACATGGTCAAGTCAATTTGTGAGAAGATACAGTTTGGAGTCTACAGATTTTAGACTTGCCTCAACATCCAAGAATCGTGTGGGGACCTGCATCCTGCAAGGTAGTCTCCTCCAGCTTTGGCATATCAACTTTAGGATCTTGAGTATGCTCAATTTGATGGGTAGAAAGCCTGCTCTCAAAGTAGATATTTGTAAGCTTAGCATCATGTTTACCCATTGTGAGACAGATGGGGAATCAGTGCCAATATGTGGGTTGAGTCTTGCAACCATAGTGTGGTAAGCGCCAGTGGATAGATGCTCTATCCCTTCGGTGCAAGTCAGGCCAGAAGGAGATAGGGATGTCCTTCCCGGTCACATGAGGCCCTACCAGACCTCTCTATACTGGCAACATAGGGGTGGAGGGGGCACAAGCAGGCCACAGCTCCAGTTCGGCCCACAGCGTCAACAAAACCGGTGGAGTAACGAGCTGGTGCGAGGTGATGTTAATAGGTAAGCAGACATTTGCTGGCGATCGTATGCACATTAGGTACAGGCCCTTCATTCAGGTTGACAAGGAGAGAGTGGTTCTTAGAACGAATCCTAGGTTGCTCCCTTTCCACCTTAATTAAACCATAGATTTCCAAGTCTTCATGTAGTGACCTGATTCGGTCATGGAAAAAGCTATGCACATGTATGGCGGAAGAGCATTTATGTAGTCAACAGGATGAAGCCTTTTTCCGAAAATTCTATCAGATCTTTGTTGCCTTTGCAAAACAACACAGAGGGCATCCCATCTAAAAAGTAGACCTAGATGGATAGTCAGATGTATTCAAACCTGCTACCACAGCACAAACAGAGACCTATCTGTTCCACCCAGAGCATACTTCACTTGTAAGAAAAGAGTGATATTTGCAAGACAACCTCTTACATATCACCAGACACCTTTACCGAGCATTACTGTTGTGGACGTCTTTGTCGGCCAAGAGGCCATGGTGGGCTAGATGGAATCTACACGCTAGCCACTGTTTACAGAACACACTTGTTTACAGTTTATGCCAAGCATGTGTATCTACAGCCACACATGCTAAGAACGAAATATGCTACTTATCCTATACAGATCTATAGTGCTGTAGATTCACATACATCCACCCTCCACCCTAGAAGCCTGCCTTTTGCATATCATGCTTACAGTATTTCCATGAACTTCGCGCTTCACATACCATATCGATGTTGCCACTTCATACATACTCTCACCCACTGTGCGAAAAGAACCCAACATGTCCAATACTCATGTGCAATGTACATCAGTAGAAGGATTCACACAAAAACGTATGACTTGAAGTACTTGTTCAAAGAAAACAACTTACAAATGTTCGTGCCCAACACTAGATGGCTATATAATGCTAAGTAAGCATGTGAATCAACTCATACTGCAAACAGATGCTTACAGGACAATTAGTATTTTCCTTGTCTTCAAATTCAGCCATAAAAGGAATGGCTACCACTGAGGCAAAGGTATGTCCCATCCCAGTACCTTTTGTTTTTAGGTAGAAATCCCCATTGAAGAGCAAGTTGTTTCTCTTCAAGGCTTTCTTGGCAAGCTTGCCGGTGAACTTATACGCAATCCTATGGTTTCTTTTTCTAGATGAAGTTCCACAACAGCCAAAACAGAGTGCTTGAAAGAAACTCTGTTTATAGGGAGCCAATGTAGTTTGGGAAGTCCTGATCTTATAGAGGACTGTTTTCGGGGTTTTTGCAGTAACCAGGCTGCTGCATTCTTTACCCTTTGGAGCATCCCCAGCCTGCCCTTTGAGATCCCCAAGTAAAGTATATTACAATAGTCCAAGCGAGATACCAGCTATATAACCGTTTTTTTCCGATTCAGGTAAGAACCACAGAATTTTTCGAACCATCTTTAATACTCTAAAATAAATGGCAATCTTAGTTGTAATCTGATTTGCAAAGGAGAGAGAGGGGTTGAAGATGATTTTCAGATTTTTAACTTTTAATTTGGGGATAAGAGTAGGTCCAATTCGCATGGCCACCAGGCGGAGGTCCAAAGCGAGGGTTGTTTCTCGATTACCAGCACCTCTGTCATTCCTGCATTCAGTCTCAGGCAGCTAGAGTCCATCCACTCTTCAAGATTCTCTGAGCAGGCTTGAACTTTGCTGCTGCCCTGCCGTCATCTTGCACCAGTGTGATGATCAACTGAGTGCCATCAGCATAGGGTACAATTCTCACACCATTGCGTTTAATCATGTCAGCCTCTCACCTTGCAAGGCTGGTCAATCCATCGTACCCCCCGGCCCCCAACGCACCAGACCCTCAACACGGAGCCGAAGAGGGGGGGGGGGGGGGGGGGGTAGAAGGCAGTAAGCCCTTTTACAAAAAACTGCACAGGCAAACCAAGGGCTCTCCTGCCAGTAGCAGACAGTCGTCCTTACCGCAGATGACACCAATGTCGACATCTAAGCCAGTCTCTCAGACCACTTGGCTCTTCAGGATCTGCCCACCCTGTGCTTGTCCGGTGTGGGTGAATCGCTTGGCTCAACTGTGGCCTGCGGGTCAATGGCAGTCTTGTCTGGCTTCCATGGAGGTGCACTGATCGTAATGGCGTACTCCTCAGTCGTGGGAGTGTGCCAGGAGCATAACAGTCCCTCCGGGTTATGGTCACTGCACATTGTAGGATTTGCATGGAACGACCATCTTTTCCCCCCGGCTCCTTGCGGTAAGCTTCTTTCCCCGTTATGGTGTCCACTACATTGGTGCCAAACAGTTTTCTGCCTTCTAACGGAGCCAGAGGGCTCTCGCCACCACGGGTCACCTATTGCTCCCTGTTTGCGGCTGCAGGGGTTGCGGATTGAGCTGATCACTTGGTGGGACGGGGGAGCAGCAGTTCAATAGGTGCAGTCTGCCATCTTGCCTGGCCAACATACCCATGGTCTCTAATTTGAAATGATGCTTGTCTTTTTCTAATTTTGTGAGCTTGTGAAGCTCTGTAAACTCACTGAATTTTGTTTCTGTATTTGCAATTTATCTTGACAAGGAGATCGTCACTCTCAGCCAGGGACTCTGCTCTTCCTCTAATTTTGGAATCTTTTAAATCCTTTTTTTGTTTGCAGATCCTCTGTGATGTCTTGATGAACAGGGCCATTCACTTTGTACTGTGTGTAGGAAAGTGCCCTTTTTGGATGGTCACCTCTCCACTTTTTGCTCCATTGCTCCATTGCTCCATGGCAGCTACCCTGTGGGGTTTTAAATTTTGAAAAATGGAGAATATTATGGCACCCATTGGGGAACATTTGAGGTAAGAACTACTATAACCAGAATGCAAATTGTTGCCACGCCCATATGGGCGGAACTATAAATTCCACAGCGAGTGCGATGGGACTAATTGCTGCCTTTTCTCCATAAATGCCGGAGTCATTGATAAAGGGCATATTTGAAAGCTGGAACAAGCGATGGTGTTTCCCCTGCATGCCTTGCAAAATAAAAGGAAGCGACCACGATTGTGTGCTGCGCCTTCACTGTTGGGCTTCACCACACATGCCTTTGTGTTGAAATGCCAGAAACCGGTCCCCGGTAGCTTGTCTCCTTTCTGGTGAAGAATTGGCTTGGTAGTTTGGTCTGCCCTGTTCCCATGATGCACTGGGCCAGGGACAGACTGATTTGCATATAGCCAGGTACTGAGCTGGGATGGTGCAGTGAGATAAATAACGGTGATGGATCAAGCCCTGATCTTTGGACTGGGTAAGAGTGGTCTGCTTAATTCAGACACTCTGTTCATCACCACGCCCTTTTCTGAATCGTTTTTGGCCACTATAGGTGTGGCAGGGTATACTCAGACATGAGTCCCTTTCTCACTGCACCATCAGGATTCAAGCAAGCCGGGCCGAAGACAGCTGAAATGCCAGAAACCGGTCCCCGGTAGCTTGTCTCCTTTCTGGTGAAGAATTTGCTTGGTAGTTTGGTCTGCCCTGTTCCCATGATGCACTGGGCCAGGGACAGACTGATTTGCATATAGCCAGGTTCTGAGCAGGGATGGTGCAGTGAGATAAATAACGGTGATGGATCAAGCCCTGATCTTTGGACTGGGTAAGAGTGGTCTGCTTAATTCAGACACTCTGTTCATCACCACCCCCTTTTCTGAATCGTTTTTGGCCACTATAGATGTGGCAGGGTATACTCAGACATGAGTCCCTTTCTCACTGCACCATCAGGATTCAAGCAAGCCGGGCCGAAGACGGCTGAAATGCCAGAAACCGGTCCCCGGTAGCTTGTCTCCTTTCTGGTGAAGAATTGGCTTGGTAGTTTGGTCTGCCCTGCTCCCATGATGCACTGAGCCAGGGACAGACTGATTTGCATATAGCCAGGTTCTGAGCTGGGATGGTGCAGTGAGATAAATAACGGTGATGGATCAAGCCCTGATCTTTGGACTGGGTAAGAGTGGTCTGCTTAATTCAGACACTCTGTTCATCACCACCCCCTTTTCTGAATCGTTTGTGTTGTAAAGGCATGCGTGGTAAAGTTATATGCGGGGTAAAAGATTGAGGAGTGATAGTACTGCGGAGTAATTGCTCAGGCGTTGTAATAAATGCGGAGTCATGGTATGCAGGATTTTAGTTTTCGGAATAACGTCACAATATTCGTAAGCAGGAGCTCACTCATAATAAGTTTTTAATGGTACTGCGCACTCCATACATTACTAAAATGTCTTATGGTACAACACCCTCTCTCCCCAAATAATTCCAAGTTCCCCTGAAGCCTACCTCCGACTTAGTGTCTCTGTCTCACCCCTCCCCAGGCTCTCTGTCCCTGGCTGTCGGTTACCACTGGCCACACTTTGGTTTTTCCAGTGCTCATAAATGGTACCAGCATTGGCAAATCCATTAGCAGTGACTGCTATTACTTTTTTATATTTTCATGATGGACATCACATTACATATAAATGCAACATGGCAGCCATGTTGAAAGTTTAAAAAGTAACATTCCAAGATTCCCAGCCAAAGCTGTTTAAATTGCCAGTGCTACGTGATGTAATTTTGCAACCAATGACAAGGCCAATAGCTGTGGCCATTCATCTTGGAAGGTGTTTTTCTACACTTTCAGGATAGCTACCACCTTGTCTTGACCACTGTTCCCTTTAAGGTGCTTGTGCGCACACCTTTCTCGCTGCAGGCGCACACTGGCGTGTGTGGAGCGCACAGACACACAGGACATCCCGCAAGATTGGTTGCGCCGCCGCTTTAAAAATGCGAGTGCACGAAAAAACGGCATTTCCTGGAAGCCGTGTGGACGGCAGAGGAAAAGTCAGGAGTGCCGGTAAGTCTGTCTCGGCTTGGGGCATTTGAGCTGAGGGCACTGTCAGATTTGGGCTTTTGTTTAAGTATTCATGTTAATTGCAGCCCCTTCACGAGCTGTGATTAAAATGAATACTTAAACAAAAGCACACAATCTGCCCCGCAGCTGCTCTTTAGTAACACAAGAATACAGCAACCTTAAAAACACAGCATGTACTTTCAGTTTAATCTGAATGCAAACGCCCTGTTTTTAAACTTGCTGTACTCTTTTGTTAGTAAATATTGGCAGCTCTATATTGCGCAAACTTGTCCCAAAGCTATTGGAGTGCTTTACAGGGTTAACAATTATATTACACAAAAGATGTGTCCAGAATCACGGGATGGTGTTCAGATGCCAAGACTCGATCCTTCTTCCCCTACCCAGCTCCAATGTCAGCAGCTCTAGCCATTACGCTACAACCTCTCCATCAAGGACTAACCCAGAATACATGAAATGTTGTCAATATATAACTAAAGATGTATAACATCAGCCAATCACGAGCCAGGATATGGGGCTATAGTGCCCAGAGTGCTAACTTGATTCAACGTGAGGAAAACGTGTTTTTAAAACGATTAATTTGTGCACCGGCTACGGCTTCAACTGAGATAGTACATAGGTAACTTGGCATGAATTATGTTAATGATCTAATTGCTTTACGTCCCCTGTCCTTATGGCGCTCAATCTGGGCAAAGGAAGAGACAAAATTTACCCAGGATGTAATTTCTGATTGTTTAAAGCTCGATCGCCGCTCAAATATCCCCTGGTTATGCCACATACAACACTGGTATAAGACACTGTACTGCTACAACATCTTTGAAGATTTAACAACGGGGTTCGTGTTGTCGAAGCGGGAGCTTAAAGTTTCATTCCTTAAACATACAGATAGGATTAGAACGGAAAGATATGTAAAACAAAGTACGTTTAATCTATATCTAGAATATAACAATAATGAAGGCTTCCAAACTTACCTAACTATTGTTAGTACCAGTTCCCACCGTTTTGTATTAACACGTTTGCGGTTGGGAATTGTGCACCATCTTGTGGCATTTCCTACAATTAAGAAACCCGGTACATGTTTATGTCCCTGTGATGGCAAATCCAAACAGAGTATTTGTCACTTTTTGCTATTTTGTAACTTTTATACTCTTAGGAAATGTTACCTAAAACCCATCTTTTTAAAATACAATATGCGTAGTACAAAAACAGCAATGCAATTGATGTTTAATTTAGAGACCCCAAATGTATGTTTCTATGTGGCCACTTATATTTTAAAATGTATTTTTGCACGGAAATCAATTATTGTATGAACTCATCCAATGATGCATTTTTATGACAGCTTAGCATCCCCTTTTTATATGTAGAAATTGTATATCTCCAATACTTATATCACTTATAGCACTTTATACTGCGATTTTGCACATGCCTTGTTACTGGAATGTAGTGAGAAACATTTCTAGAGCATCCGGTTTTGTGCTGCTAAATGTATACTGCACTTTAGGAAGGATGGTATAGTCATTTTGCACTTTATTATGCTAGTTTGCACATCTACTTCCAGAGGTATGCACTAAATAGGCACCTTAAATGCCAGATATACGCTGCTATTGTATACTGTGTTCAGAAAGAACGATATTGCCACGTTGCACTTTATCTTGCTACTTTGCACATGTACTAGTAGAAGTATGCTCCAATGTAAGTTGTACATATGTAAGGACGATTCAATTAATCTTGCAATTTAATATTGCTAAATTTGCACATACATCAGTATACAAATGCACTAAAAAGCACTTTAAAGACTGTCGGATATGTGGTGTTAAATGTATACCGTTTTGAAGTAATCATGGCATTTGGCAAACCAAAATTGATATAAATATATGCTGTTTTTATTTTATTTTATGTTGTTGCTATATGGTTGTATTCATACATACCGAATAAAGCATTTTTGAAATTGACTAACCCATTTTCAATCTTCTGTACAACAAAGTTGTAGTTGTTGCTAATTTATGCTACCAACAACCAGTGACAAAGTCATGGTCCTGGCTTGCTGTAGGTGTATGCTACTTGTTGTAGTATCTGGATGGAATGACAGAAGCAGCAACATACCAGAGCTAAACACAGATTTTTAGCTTAAGTGTTTTTATGCCACGCCCTTAATTACATCAGTCATGCCCCTTTGTGAGACCTCCCATATTTGGCACTGCACACACGCGCCATCTGGTTCCTGGCGCACATATCCATGGTTGCAGCGCACAGAGACCCTCCACTACCGCACATAGAGGAAAAAAATTAGAGGGAACATTAGTCTTAACTATTCAAAAAATAGCACTTATGGTCTAATTTGTTTTTTATTAGGTAGCACTGGTATATTCCTGGGCTTCCCAATGTGATTCTTAATGTCCTTTTTTAAAGGAATGGATTTTGATTCAGAGAACAGTGCTGGCCAGACACCCCTCTTCCTTGCAGCGTTGTTTGGTCAACTGGAGACTGCTGATTTTCTTCTCTTGCATGGAGCAAACCCTAACCAGTGAGTATCATTCTGTTTCCCCATAATATAGATACTGATTATGCATCTTAAAAGTTGCAAGGGTAAGCCTCTGCATGAGTCCAGGTAGAGCTGTATAACTTTTTGGATGGCTTGATATGAGTTTGTGGTAGGTCTGTGTAGGTCCACTAGTTCTTAAGTAGATTTTGTTTAATTCTTTGTGGTTGTTGGGGGAAGATTTGCTGTGGGTTTGGGTATGCCCCTTTATTTTCTGGATTTAAGAGAATATCTGTATGGATATGCCAGTTGGGAATAGGTTTATGTATTAGAATGTGGTTTGGGATTGACCTGTTTGATAAGGGTATCTAGATCAGGGGCCTTTCCAACCTTTGCACTACTTTTGAAGAATTATACACTTTGAAAACTACTACTAAACATATTATTTGCATTGGTTTTAAAATGGGATATGAATCAGACAGGATTACTTTAGAGACCACCCAATGCAGGATTACAAGTGGTGATCACTTCTTTGAATCAGGACAGGGATACAATCTGCAGTGTCATAAATATCTTTATAAATCTGAAAGCCTCTACATAAGTAATGAATTGCCAACTGTGACAGCAGACCTTCTCTGGAAGCAAGGGGAATAACATCAGCAAAATGTCTCTAACTTAGCATTAGTTATCTTTTAACTTCCAATTTACATATATTTTCAGAATGTACTCATCTTGCTTTCAAACATCAGATTATGAAAAAATATATATTTTGCTGTAAAATGAATAGTTTTCATTTGTAATAAATATACCCTGGAAAATTGTTCCAAACAGAAGATTATTAGTTTGTGTAATACATTTTCATTTTCAATATTTACTAATTGAATACATACCTCACATGGATCTATTATGTCTCACATGCCCTTGCAATACAATGACATGCCAGGTATGGGAACCATAATGTCAAGGATGCCCCAGTATTACATGGTTGGCAACATTTTGCCTAAACCACCACTGGTCTATAGCTGAACATGCTCCTAATGATAAAAAACAGTAGGTGAAGACTGGCCATCATTATAACAGAGATGGCTGCCTTTGTGCCATCGTTAAAAAAAGAAAGGGTACCTGTTTGGCATGATTAGGCCAAGGAATCCCTCTGGACATCAAGGATAGCCATGATTGTGCCAGCGCTGGATACCATACTACTGAAGATAATTTACAATATGTCAAAGAATGTCAAAGATGCACATTATTAGTTCAGAAGTAGCCAGCAATATACTATGGGACAAATACATTTAGGCAAGGATGCTAAAAGTGGGTGTAGAAGGTTCACCATTAGCGGGATCTCTTTAATCCTAGGGACTGCTAACATTAAGATAGGAAAGGTACCAGAAATGAATCCGTATTTGCCATTGAGAACCACAAAATGCCTTGAATGTCTCAGAAGCTACTGATTAGCAACAGGGAGGTACACAATCTGCCATTGAGAATCCCCTCTTAAGAGAGACACACTTATACTGGGTGCTTCCTTGTGTCTGGACACATCTATACCTCTCTGAAGAGCTCTAATGAAAGCAAAACACGTGCGAGGGGTTGCCTTTATTCTTTTCAGTTTGGCTTGGTTGGTATTTTACCAATTCAAAGCTGTAATACTGTACCTGGAGTGAAAAAAGGTTTTTGTCATTTTACAGCTTGGCATGGATGGTACTGTGCTGGTCCTATGCTTAATAACTCTGATGTAGAAATGACAAAATACTTTTTCCCTTTCTATCTCAGCTTGGATGGCACTTTGCTAATCCTATGCTTAAAGACTGATTGAAAAGCAGACATTTGAGATGAGCACATTTAGGAGTGTCTCTGGTGTTACAAGTGCTCTAATTAGGAGCTGCTTTCCGCCGAAATTTGAGAACTACCCAAAGTTCTCTGCTTCTTTTTTATATATACACACGCACCCCCCCCCCCCCACACACACACACACTCTTTATACACAGGACATAGGTTCTGGCATTCTTGGGCTGCGATATAACTGTTTCCCTTAGTACTCTACTGCTTCTTGGGAACTGGCTCGCTGCTATGTTAAAAACCCTAATTAAAAAATCTCCTTTCTCTCCCTTGTAGCAGATGTTCCAATGGTAGCACCCCGGTACACGCTGCCTGTTTTTCTTGCAAACCCTCTCTTCTGCTGAAGCTTTATGAGGCTGGTGGAGACCTACGTCTGCACGATGGGGAGGGCAGAAGCACCCAAGACTGGGCCAAGGCGGCAGGGAGAGATCGTAACTGCAAGGTAGGTACTATGTTAGACCTGTCTAATTCAGGAATATTTAGGTTGGGATAAAGATGACATTGTATGGAACAATTTCAAGAGCATAACTATTCTGCTTCCAGAATGCCTGCATACAGAATGGGAATTAACTGGCAGTATGTGGGAAAAATGAATTGAGTAAGAGAATTGGAGGAAGGCATGCATAGGGTGTAAAAGGAACGATGGTACACTGTGATGTCCTAAAAAGGATAGAGAAATGGATGGTGTGAAGTTGTCGTTGAGGGATGTTGCACCTTTGTGGGACAGATGGAGATTGAATCCGGAGTAAGGACAAGAATAATAATGCTGAAAGGGAAGTATTGCTAAAGAAATGGAGAAACCAGGGATGCTTGTGGGCTTCACTTGTGCGCAATGCTTGCTACACCTGAGCTGCAGAGGGAGCTTTTGGTTCCCACTTCTGTAGGCTGCGAGTTGTGTAGTACTCATGCATCCAGCCATCTCCCTTGATATGTAGGATGTCCAGTTTAGGTGATAGCGACCACCTGAGGACATTGATTCACGGTCTAAAAATAGGTAAAATTGATGCATTTGTCATTCCAAGCAATATTCTTTCTATCTTCCCTATAGCTTTCTCTTAACTCATTGAGGCCAGACTTCCTTTGTACAACATGCACAGGTACTACTTGAGCAGGCTTTTACCTTTGGTTATGTGTCTTTTTTGCTGTCATGACGTTATACATGCACTTTTAGTGGATCCCTTGTAAGCTCTAATAATGGACTTCAAGCTGCAGAGAAGTGCAGTCTTATTTTTTTTAATTCTTTTTTTGTCCTCATTTGTCAATATATGCTAAGATGTCAAAGAAGATCCTTTTGACTAAGACAGGGGTGCCCGGTCTCTCCACACGGAGGGGATGTAGTAAACATCCCAGGCTAGCAGTTTTCCTCCCGTCTGGACAAAGGACTGTCTCCTCTGAACCGGTGTAAAGAAAGAGTGGCTGGACTATGCTCAAGGAGGATTCTGTGCACCTGATTTATACCTCTACTACCTCTGTGCACAGACGCAGTACGCCTACTACTGGTGCCACCCACACGCCTTCACACCACAAGTCGAGGTGGAGGATGGGGACGCGCATCCTGTCCCATTGGCTGGAATCCTTACACATACGCACAGGGTCACGCCCACGACAGAGATAAACACAATTGACCCCACTATAGCTGCTTGACAATCGATTGGCAAGCTGACGAAGAAACTTCAGATTTATGCCTTCCGCCATGCCGATCGCACACCATGCCTCACTTTCAGTCATGGAAGAGATGGGTTGGATTCGCTTGCTGCAAGTGGTTGGTATCCGACAAATGCATGATATCTTCATTGATGAACACTTTCTCACGTCTGAAGACCTTTAGTACATTACAAACCAAACACCATTATTTTGCTTCACTGTTCATAGATTGAAACTTGCATTCCAAAAACATTATGAATCATATCCCGTGGAACCACCCACATTACAGTCTTTACAGTTGTTGCTTGTGGCACCCTCAAGGCGGGAACTGGTAACCAAGCTATATAAGTCAGTACGTGCTGAAATTGTACATAGGGAAGACCGTAGCTTGAACACTGTACTTGACACCCTACTGACCTCGACGGAATGGGAGCACATATGTACACTGACAGGCAGACTAACCCCCAATGGGAACCTCAGGATAATTCATTTCAAATATATTCATCAGATCGATCATACACCGTCCAAACTACACAGGATAGGTCTCCGGGACACAAGTAATTGTAAGCAATGTACTACACCAGATGCAGACTTTTCGCACTTGGCATGGCACTGTAACCTTGTCTCACAATACTGGACGGCAGTCGTTAATTGTTTGCAGGTCATGTCCAATCAAATCTTGCAGTGTACACCGGCGGTCTGCTTGTTGTGTTACGTACCTCAAGTTAGGGGCACTATGAGAACATTTTTGAGGATAGCTCTGTTACTAGCAAAGTGGCGGGTGGCTCACTGGCCCCCATGTTGATCACTCACTGGCTGAAAGACATGGTGTACTGCAGAGCAGTGCTTAATTTGTGCCGGTGCTTTCCGGTGCTTAGCATCAGCACTTAATTATCAGGGCCGGGTCTACTCATCTGCTGCGCACGTCACACATTGATGTTTTTTCAAATTTACCGTGACTGTACTCAGTGCGTGCAGCGCAGCGTGTTCACTGTGAGTCACACGGCAGTTAACAGTGACTAGTTGCAGATGTGTGAGACTCTTTAATAACTAAGCCTGCCCTGAGACTGAGTCCAAGTGCTAGAGAAGATTCATAAATTAATAAATATATGTTCATCAGGGCAGCCGCGGGCCACGGCCCTTAGTTCACACTACAGTGCAATGTTAACTGTTGCAGACAGAGTTGCCACTTGCCGGTGGGCGTGCCGCGGGACACAAACACTTTGTGCGGGCTGGTTGTTGGTTCTGATGGGGGGTAGGGTCTGTGCACGAAGCGCGGGGCAGCGTGCGCAGATTGTTTCACAAGGCCACACCCACCATAACCACCGCAGCTCCACGTCCATCCATGAGTCATCATCGTCGTTGAAGTCAGCCGCTACCCGACCTGACCGACGACATTGAGCCTGGGCACTGTGGGCAGGGCAGCCTCTGCAGTCATCGATGGTTTAATCCATCATCATTCTTTAGCTCACTCCACTACCTAGTTCAGACAGATTTAACCTAGATCAGTTGACTGGGGGTGAGTGTTTGATTTGCTCAAACGCTCAGTCCATCATCCCTTTTGGTTTTGCTTTGTTCGCCCTAAGTTGGCATGGTATGCCCAGACGTGGGTCTCTTGCTCACTTTGCCACTGGATTCAAGCTAGCCTGGTGGATGACGGCTGATTAGCCAGAAACCGGTCCCAGGATGCTTGTTTCCGGTCCAGGGAAGACATGACTTGGCAGTTCGGGCTGGACTGTTCTCATGAGGCACAGGGTCAGACTGATTTGCATATGGCCATGTCTGAACTGGGGTGGTGGAGTGTGCTAAAGAATGATGATGGATTAAACCCAGATCAGTTGACCAGGGGTGGGTGTTGGATTTGCTCAAACGCTCCGTCCATCATCCCCTTTGGTATCGCTTTGTTCGCCCTAAGTTGGCAGGGTATGCCCTGACATGGGCCCCTTGCTCCCTTTGCCACTGGATTCAAGCTAGCCTGGCTGATGACGGCTGATTAACCAGAAACCGGTCCCAAGATGCTTGTTTCCGGTCCAGGGAAGACATGGCTTGGCAGTTCAGGCTGGAAGGTTCCCATGAGGCACAGGTTCAGACTGATTTGCATATGGCCCTGTCTGAACTGGGATGGTGGAGTGAGGTACAGAATGATGATGGATTAAACCCATATCAGTTGACTGGCGGTGAGTGTTTGATTCGCTCAAACAATGCATCCATCAACCCCTTTGGTATCACTTTGTTCGCCCTAAGTTGGCAGGGTATGCCCAGACGTGGGTACCTTGCTCACTTTTCCACTGGATTTAAGCTAGCCTGGCTGATGACAGCTGATTAGCCAGAAACCGGTCCCAGGATGCTTGTTTCCGGTCCAGGGAAGACATAGCTAGCAGTTCGGGCTGAACTGTTCCCATGAGGCACAGGGTCAGACTGATTTGAATATGGCCATGTCTGAACTGGGGTGGTGGAGTGAGCTAAAAAATGATGATGGATTAAACCCAGATCAGTTGACTGGGGGTAAGTGTTTGATCTGCTCAAACGCTCTGTCCATCATCCCCTTTGGTATCGGAGGTTTACATTAGTTTCATAAACCCCGAACTAGATGTCCCACAGTTTCCAAAATTTTGTTCTCTTACCCTGCTTAGTGGCTCTGTCAAGGGTCGCTACTCTTTATATTGATCGTATCCATTCTGTCTCTATAGGGGGAAAGGGGAGTATCCATTTAATGCACAACTCTCTTTGTGCAAGAAGAATTAAAACAAAAGTTTGCATTTTCCACCCCGCCCGACAGTACCCCAAAGATTACTATATCCAAGCTCAACTTTAGTTCTTGACCCACAAGCTCCCATATAATCTTACCCACTTTATGCCAAAAGATCTGGATCGAGGAGCACTGCCAAAACATATGAGCTTCATTCGCATTTTCTTCTCCACATTTAGGGCATTTCTTCACTGCCCGACTTCCCGATTTCGATAATTTCTGAGGAGTCCAGTAGGCCTTAAGGACAGTGAAAAGATGATTCTTTCTCAGACGAGCAGATTTCTCGTAAGACCGTAGATAAGACATAGATACTTGCCATAAAGCCTCATGATCCTGGTCTGTTAGTTCCCTCTTCCAGGTCTCCATTAATGCATTTTGAGCCTCTTCTTCTGCCTGAATCAACATCCCATACCATTCTGTGACTTCTTTCCGCAGAAGGGGGCATACGCGCATCCTCTCCTCCATCTCTGGGTTCCCCTTACCATCTTTGCTTTGCCCAAGGTGTTTGCCCAACTTTCCAGTTGATAACATTTAAATTTTTAGACCGAGTCACTAGAGATCTCTGATAGTCTCTGCCACAAAATGAATTTGGTGTTTTCTAAACGCTGTCTCCAGGGATAAATACCGCACTCACGCAGGGGGATTGCTAATGAGGCCAAACGGCAGCCAGGGGTACCAGGGGAATCCCAGATAGGGGCAGAATCGCTGTAATATGGTATTTGCAAAGAGAGTCTTATGTAGTACCAGATCTTGACTGCTCCCAAGACAATCTTTAGTCTAACTTTTTTTTTAAATTTGAGATGACCAAATTTAAGAAGATTCTGAATGGACTGAGGGATCGTTTATGAGAGCCCTAAAAAGGGGAGCCACGTAGGCACTGCCCATTAGGAGCTAACGGAAATTCTTTAAATGAAAAGCGCGGTACTATTGATATAGATCTGGGGTAGCAATGCCTCTGTGCTCTTTTTTTCTTCGTAATTTCTTCAAGGAGATTCTGGGGCTTTTATTTCCCCAAATAAAGCTAGTAAATTCTCCTTGCACTCTCTTAAACCATACTTTCTTGAATTCTAGTGGTATGGTGTTAAACAAAAAATTCAACTTTGGGAGAACCAACATTTTTTAAAGATTAGATCTACCAAGAAACAATAGAAGAAGCGCTCCCCAAACCTGAAGTTGTTTTTTTTAACTGTTGTAGCTAGCTTGTCGGAATTCACCTGAGCTAACTTTTCCAGAATATGAACTATTTGGACCCCCAGATATTCAATTTATTGTCTTATGAGGTTACTCCTATAATGGGTATTTCATTGCATCAGCTCTGTTTTTAGCTGGTTAATGGCATACCCAGATACTTTTCCAAATCTTTCCAGAGTCTCCCAGATAGCCATAAGGGAGTTGGGTAGGCCTCCAGTAAAAATCATCAAATCGTCGGCATATAAACCGATTTTTTGCGACCAACTGTAATTGACATACGGTTGGGTGCTCCAACTTGCTCTTAATTTGCAGGCCAAAGGCTCAACATAGATGTCAAACAGTAGAGGGAAAAGGGGACATTCCTGTCTGGTCCCCCTACCAATATTTATCGATTTAGTAAGGTTCCCATTAACAAGGACCTTCGCAGATGATTTTTTGTAAACTGCTTTACTTGCTGCCAGGAAGACTTCTCCTAAGTTAAAGTGTTCAATCATCCTATACAAGAACGGCCAGCTGACCCTATCGAAGGCCTTGGCAGCGTCCAGGGTCATCACTGTCAAGGGATTACTGAATTCCCTCGCTGAGTCAATAGTGTTGATTAGTTCATCAGTTAACTCATGAAGTTGCCTCCCCCTCATAAAACCTTTTCGATCAGCGTGAGTTAGTGTTCCTACCACCTTATCCAACAATTTTGTGAGAATCTGGGTATTAATTTTATAGTTGTTGTTAAGGAGGAAAGTTGGTCTATATGGTTCGCAGGAACTCAGGTTTTTTTTTGTTTTAAAAGTATGGTTATAGTAGCTACATCCCAGGACAATGGCAGATTCTGTCTATAAATAAAAGCAGAGTTAAAAATGTGTAATAGTATTGGAACAAGCTCATCCCTCAGTATGGTATGAATCTCATTTGGGAGGGAATCTGGCCCAGTGGCTTTTCCTTTTTTTAGGCCCCTAATAATGTGAAGCGTTTCCTCTAGGCTAATGGTACTATTTAGCACGTCTTTTTCAATACCCTGCACTGAAGATAATTCTAAGTCCTGAAGAAATTCATCAATTTGTTCATCGTCCACCCTCACGTCTTCTGTGTAAAGGTCTTGGAAAAACTGAACAAATGCATTCTCAATCTCGCCTTGGTGAGAAATTATATCTCCTGAGTATTGGCATCTGAGGTCTCTAATCTGATTTCTTGTCTGGTTGGCCTTAGGTTTCCATGCACGCAGTTTGCAGCACCCCTTTCCATATTCGTGGTGCGACAATCTGCTGGCCTCCCATTTTTTCTTAACGATTGTGTCAAGATAATCAGCACTCTCAGATTTTGCTGTTTGCAGTGTTTGCTTAGTTTGCGATACATTTAAACCTCTGGGATTTTGTTCAAATTCTAGCTGCTAACTATGTATTATAGTTTTCAACGTTTTCATATCGTCTTTAACTTTCCAGCTCTATGCTATACACAGGCCGGTTAGAATACCACCTTAAGTAGGCCTTATATGTGTCCCAGACAACATGGAGTGGAGCCAAATTCAAATTAACAAGAAAATAATCGTTTGTAGCATTTTTCAATTTCTCCACTACCTGAGGATCTAAGAGCAGGGATCGATTTAAGGTCCACCTGCGAGGAAGTGGCCTAATTCTTAACGCAATCTCTAAAACCACTGCAGAGTGGTCATAGAGGTGTTCCAGGACATGGTTAACCTTTATGGTATTCTTACTAATACATGGGTCCACAAGAAAGAAATCGATCCTAGATCGGTGGCTACATTTTTTAATATGAAAAGTAAAAACTCCCCCACCTGTCCCAACCTTATCTCCCTTCAACCCCAATATATATACGAGGCCGATATCTACCATCAGTTGTTTCAAAGTGGTTTTCATCTCAAGGGTTGCAGCTGCTACCCTCTTAGACATCGTATCATGGGTTGGATCTATAACTACATTAAAGTCTTCATCTAATATTATAGGATTGTTGGTATCCACCAGGTGAAGGAGTAGAGTACATAGAGAGGTCGGATCATCTATATTAGGGCTGTAATATCCCGCAAAAGTTAGCCAAGATCTGAAAATTTTGGCCCTAGCAATGGCCAATCTACCAAGTGGGTCGACCAAGGTAGCTTGAATAGATTTTTTTTTTAAAGTAGTGCGACTCCCTTTGACGAGTAGGCTTGAGTAGTACACACATAATGGTCCACTCACTTTTGCACTTTGAGTATCTCAGCCCAATCCTCTTTTGATAGATAGGACTTTTGTATTAATAACACCTCGCTGTCTGAAAGTCTCAGGTACTCTAAGATGTATTTCCTCCTAGGGAATACTATGAGGCCATTAACGTTCCAAGATAAAATTTCCAGTTTCTTAGGCCTTTCTGAGCGCATCGTATAGATGATCATTAAAGTAACCTAACTTGTCTGGCGTGCCTAAAATAGCTTTATCTAACTGGAAGGACAAAACTGTATTGCAATCTGATTGAATTACACAAACAAATGAGGATTTTTTCTTTTTTAACCCATATGCTCCCCCACCCAATGAAAAAAGAAAACTTTTTTTATTTTATTTTTATTTTATGCCAGTGACCCCGCCCTCCCCCTTCCCCTCCTTCCCACCCCAGGGAACCCTCTCAAAAGTGATAGAGGTATATAGGTAGTTACCTCTAATTTTGGGCTCCAGTGCTCCAAATGGAACTAACAAATAATGTTAGATGTGCTTTCATCTGTTCTATCAATCTGCTAACTTCAATGGGGTCTCTAAAACAGTGCATTTTATTATTCCACATCACTTTTCGGGAGGCAGGGTAACGGAGACTAGCAGTAGCCCCGAGTCTTCGCAATTCTTTAAAGAATTTCCCTACCTCCCATTGTCGGTCTTGTGTGGTGTGTGAAATATCAGACCTGATGCAGAAGGACCAGTCTCCTTTTTTGTGTGTACCTGCTTTAGAAGTGTGGTCTTGTGGTTCATACTTCTTGAAGTACGGTAGCCACCCTACACGTTTTTAAAACTTGATGGCTGGCGAAGGTAATTTGTTCCAGACCTCAGCTTTCGCGTTCTATGATTAATAACTTTGGAGTATCCGTGAGGCCTTAATTAAGTCTGCACTGAACTTTATATTGTCAGAAGTCGTCAATTGGCACAAATAAACTTAACTCTTTGGCTACACAAGTGCACTTTTTCTGTTTCAATGGTTATGGCTAAATTCAGCACTGATGGCATGCAGCACATAAATGAGATACCTTGCAATACTACCTTTACCACTGTGTTTAGATCTCTACAGAACACATGCTCAGATTACTTACCGTAAGCGTCATTACCCCAAATCGTTGTCTTCCTCGTAACAGTCAAAACAAAATGATGAGGCTGCTCTTCACCAGCCGTCCCCCTATACAAGTAAAAAATGTATTTTCCCCTACCAATACGGCTGAATCAATTGCTTCCTGTGTGAACCTACTTAGGAAGGGAAAAGCTGTAACACTTCCTGAAATATCAAATTATTAAAAGAAAATACATAATCAGACAGTTTTATTCCTCATTCCAACTAGGGAAGGGAGGGAGGTAGGGCGTGACATGTGACTGTGACGAGGAAAACAATGACTGAGTAATGAAGTTTATCAGTAAATAATCTGACCATTACCTCCACCTCAGTCTTTCTTGTGCTGGTCAGAACAAAATGAGCCGATAACCAAGCTGAATAAAGTTGCTAACAGTGAAAATAACAAAATCAAAGGGCGGCATTAAATACTGCTACACCCATTGTATTTATTTGGCAAAATAATTATGTTATTGTTTAAAGGAATGCTTCTCTAAACGAAAAAGACAAAATTCCCTACATATTGTGGGGCAGATTTACAAGCCCCTTGCGCTGTGATTGCGTAACTTTTTTTGACTGTACGGCGGCGCAAATAATGCAGCCAATTTACAACGGGACGCATTGAGAGAGATTGAAAGCCCTGCATCACATTATACCTGTGCCAGGTACAATGTATGCAGGCTTGGCATTCACACGCAAAAAGTCATGTAGAACTGACGCAGTGAAATTTACAACATTTCACTGTGTCACTCTACGCCTTCACTGCGTCAAAATCCCTACGCCTGCCCAGACCAGGCATAAGGAATGACGCAGGGCTTTTTGTATGGGACTCACCTATCTGTTGTGGCACATTGCTGGAGTTGCGTCACTTTCATGAGCAACTTCAGCGATGTCACTTTTGTGCCAACAGATGCGTCAGTATTTCTGACCATTGGTTAATCCTTGCGCCATGGAGCACTGTAATGTAAACACAGCACATCCATGGTGACGCAAGGACATTTGGCACTGGCGCAAGGAAACTGACGCATCTATGCAGATGCGTCAGTTCCTTGTAAATCTGCCCCAAAGTTTGTCGTTGAAAATAAAGGTATTGTGTAGAGCTCACATTACTGCTTCAAAAATGCCCTATAATGATGTTAATCTTGAGGGGACGGGCCTCGGAGGCCAAGAAAGTATACACCCCACACCGAACTCCCAGTCGCCGAACCGGCTTTTCGTTAACCTTGGTGATGATGAGGCCTGTTCGCCTGCCCGGGACTCCCTCAAGCCATTTGGATGACAGGGTGGTGCACCAGGAGCAGCGTTAGAAGTGGGCGGGATCGGAAGGGCACGGCATGCCCCTACTTGAAAAATTATCTCAGTCCGTTCCCCTACTTCTTTATTTTTTAAAAGCGTCCCAGGACGGCAGGAATGTTCCTAATTGAAAAATATGGCTTTCGCATTCAGCCATGTCCCCTGTGTGGTGCACATCGAGCAAGGCCTCTGCAGTGCCCACGGCCTCCTCCCCCTTCCCCTCTGTATCTGGGGGCAGTGGTCTGCAAATCAACACTGAAAGGGCCATCAGTCTTGGGTTAGCACGCAAAAACGGCTACCTCTGATGGCCCTGCTGCTGCAGTGATTTACAGGTATTTGTCATACTCCTTTTCACCCCTGAGGCGGAAGCCGGGGGCCCTTCAGCACTCTTGCTCTATTTTGGATTCTGCTAAACGCTAAATGGAGGTTATTGATTTCTAATAACCTGATGTTTTAAAATCTGTATATATTTTAACCGGATAGATTTTATGTATCCAGTTGGCCCTACCTTGGTGCAAGAACAACGTTGCCCAGGGCGGCCTCTTACCCCCTCCTCAGCTGTCAAGCGACGCTAGTTTCGGGCGCTCGGCGCTGAACTCACTTTGGGCGCCATCTTGGGTAGGGGTAGGATCGCGGTCTAGATGATCGACGATCCCGCCCTCCCAGGATACAAAAGGAGTCCTTCTTCGCATACTCGAGGTATTTGTCATACTCCTTTCCACCCCTGAGGCGGAAGCCGGGGGCCCTTCAGCACTCTTGCTCTATTTTGGATTCTGCTAAACGCTAACTGGAGGTTATTGATTTCTAATAACCTGATGTTTTAAAATCTGTATATATTTTAACCGGATAGATTTTATGTATCCAGTTGGCCCTACCTTGGTGCAAGAACAACGTTGCCCAGGGCGGCCTCTTACCCCCTCCTCAGCTGTCAAGCGACGCTAGTTTCGGGCGCTCGGCGCTGAACTCACTTTGGGCGCCATCTTGGGTAGGGGTAGGATCACGGTCTAGATGATCGACGATCCCACCCTCCTCACGCCCCCTACAGTGGATATAAACATCAGAATCCCCCGTCCGCGCAGCGGGCGGGGGCAGCGGGCGTGCCGGCGGCGCGCCGAAGGCGCGCCAAAGGCAAGCCCGTCTGCGCCCGTCCGCGACCGGACGGGACCAGGGGCCATACCCCCTGTGCAAGGCAGACCAGAATGTAGCAGATCGATAAGGTATGACTCCACCACTTTAAAAAACCTAATGCCCCCAATTATTCACACCTGTCGGCATTCCATCCATCCCTACTCTCCTTCTGGGATCTGCTCTCACTGTAAATTCTCACTGACCAGCTATCAAGATAAGCCACACTCTGTCAAAACCTACAAAATGTTTCTTTTAAATTGTCGGTCATTGACTAAACATGCTGCGCAAATGTCTCTCCTGCTAGAGGAAAATGAGCCAGATGTAATATTCCTGACAGAGACGTGGTTAAAAGACGCTTCTGACCCGGATATTACTTCCATCTTGCAAATGGGATACACTTTGCAGAGATTAGATAGATTAGAAGGTAGAGGAGGTGGCTTAGGCATCCTTCTTAAAAATCACTACCTCTGTAGGACCTCATCGGCCGCTATTTCTAACTGTGAGAGTATGCTCTTTACACTTGAATTCTCACCTACAGACTCATTTTCTGGTGCGCTTATCTACCGCCCCCCCAATCAAATAGGAGATTTTATTGATTCTCTTCAATCTAAAATAGCTGACTTAGTGGTTAGTAGATCCTATTTCTCAATATTAGGAGATATAAATATCCACTTAGATGACCCCAACAACTCTACGGCTAGTGCATTTTTGGATAGTATGGCAGCTCTCCAGATCATACAGAAAGGCTTTGAGCCTACGCACGAAAAGGGTCATCTTCTCGATGGGGTATTCAGTAATGATAATAGACTGGAAGTAGGGACCCCACTGCCTCTTACCTGGACAGACCACTATTTAATACCCATACAGTGGACTCCAGCTATGTCACCACAGCCCCCCCCTCGTACTACCCTATTTGGGAGAGACTGGTCCAAAGTCTCCCCAGACCAATGGGCTAACTTGCTTTCCGCTGCCCCCCCCCCCAAAATGTGACAGACCCGGCACTGCAATATGAGAACTACATCAAATGGCTGTGTACAGCCCTGGACTCTATTGCACCTATCAAAGCCCTCAAAGAAAAAACTAAATCCAAGGACTCACCCTGGTACACTCCCCAACTTAAAGAACTAAAAAGGGTGTGCAGAAGACTTGAAAGAAATTGGAGGATTTCTCGTAGTAAGATAGATAAAACCACTCATCTTGAAGCCATCAAAAAATATAAAATAGAAATTAGACGTACTAAAACCTTATACTTCGAGGAAAATTTTTTAACTGCCTCCAACTCTTCCAGAGAAATCTTTCAGATAGCAAAATTCCTGATTGACATCCCCCCGGTTCCTGCTGATCCGAGTAAAGCTCAGGCTCGCTGTGAGAGTCAAGCCGAGTACTTTCATAGCAAAATACAAAAAATTGCCTCCGCTTTTAAATCACCTAATCTATCCCAGGATATGGGAACCATCTCACCTAACGTCATGGCTCCAAAATTAGATGAGTTTCCACTGTTGGATGAGAACTCACTTGGGGCTATCATGTTGAAAATTAAATCAGGATCTCCTACGGACCCTGCTCCTCCCTGCCAGTTAGTAAAAATTGAGAATACTGTCAAACCTGTTATCCTTAACATATTAAATACTTCTATTACTACAGGCTCAGTACCCACCGCGTGGAAATGTGCACAAGTTAAGGCTTTGCTGAAGAAACCCACTCTGGACCCGGAAAATATGGCCAACTATCGGCCTATTTCCCTCCTTCCGTGGATCAGCAAACTCTTAGAAAAACACATCAACACGTCTATCACTCAATTTTTAGAGAATCATCATCTCCTCCACGATTCCCAAGCTGGTTTTCGTCCCAAATTGGGAACTGAGGCGGCCCTCCTGGCGGTAACTGAGCTGGCCAGGAAACAAATGGACCAAGGCGGCACCACAGTAATCATGCTACTCGACCTTAGTGCCGCCTTCGACACTGTTAACACCAGCATTCTCCTTCACCGCCTCCACCAGATGGGAATTTCTGGGAAGGCCATGCACTGGCTCCAGTCCTTCCTGGAGAATTGCTCCTTTAGGGTTGTTGAGGGCACTACCTATTCAAAAGTCTGGCCCTTGGATCAAGGTGTACCCCAGGGCTCTTCATTGAGCCCTACTCTTTTTAATATTTATATGCAGCCTTTAGCTGATATAGTGCACTCATTCGGCCTTGATATAGTAACCTATGCCGATGATACGCAATTAGTCGTATCTATGAATCAGGCAGACTCTCCCTCTTCCAATCTAAGTAACTGTCTGGTAGCGGTGGCTCAGTGGATGGCTACCTCGCATTTAAAATTGAATGGCGAGAAAACTGAGCTCATGGTGTTAGGCAATTCAACCATTCCCAGTCCTTTGTCAGACTGGCCACCGTGTATGGGCCCCACGCCCCAACCAAAGTCCCATATAAAGAGCTTAGGTATTTGGTTGGACTCCAACCTCAGCTTCATGCAGCAAGCTACTACTCTCTCCGCCATATGCTTCGGGCTCATGCGTATGCTGAGAAAGGTGCTGCCTCTTCTCCCCTTTGAAGCTCGCAGAATAATGGTTCAAGCCATTATTTTGTCCCGCTTGGATTATGGGAACTCCTTGTACTTAGGCGCCCCCTCATTTACAATCAAAAAGCTACAGGTGACTCAAAACGCCGCAGCCCGCCTCCTATTAGGCCTCAACAAACGAGAATCAGCTACCATGGCCCTGAGGAAACTGCACTGGCTTCCTGTTAAGGCCAGAGTGTTGTTTAAATCTCTTTGTATTATGCACAAAGCCATGTGGAAGAATGCCCCCACTATGATCTGCTCCCTGGCAAAACCCTACCTTCCTCACAGATCCCTAAGATCTAGTACTGCTTTCCTGGCTACTGTCAACAAAATCAGACGTACCAGATGGGGCGGACGTTCCTTCTCCTGGAATGCCGCAAAGGAATGGAACTCTCTGCCCACTCTCCTTCGCAGTGAACCTAGCCTTTTAACATTTCGGAAGGATCTGAAAACCTACCTGTTCATTTAACTTTTTCCCTTTTTAGTATGACGGTACTTAGCGCTACGAGGCCTCCGGGTTGTTTGCGCTCTATAAAACCCGATTAATAATAATAATAATAATAATAATAATAATAATAATTACTGCCAAGGCTACCTGCCTGCCCCCACTGTGACCAATATGTGGTAAATAAAGTATTACCCTGTCATCATTTCTATACTTAAATAAACAGAGGGTCATGCATATAAAGAGAGGCAGAGTCCGTGGTGTCCGATTCAAAAGGGCTTTATTTCAGTAACTCGAGTTAAGGGAGAATCGGGTTCCATCACCACTAAGGTTCAGGAAGGGTCTTCTGAACTTTATTCACAGAGTACAATATTTATACATTGAATATACATTGAATTGCATAGAGAAGGAGGAGCGCTCCAGGCAGAGCAAGAGAAAGAGAGAGATAAGAGCATGTGGGCGTTCATGAGGGCGTTCACTTGAGGAGTCATAGGTGAGTCATAGGTGGGTGGAGACATGGAGGGGGTCTGCATGGCCAGCTGGAACCTTTGCCCTACTTGTGTGCGTAACTTGGTCATGACTTACTCTCTCCGCCATATGCTTCGGGCTCATGCGTATGCTGAGAAAGGTGCTGCCTCTTCTCCCCTTTGAAGCTCGCAGAATAATAGTTCAAGCCATTATTTTGTCCCGCTTGGATTATGGGAACTCCTTATACTTAGGCGCCCCCTCATTTACAATCAAAAAGCTACAGGTGACTCAAAACGCCGCAGCCCGCCTCCTATTAGGCCTCAACAAACGAGAATCAGCTACCATGGCCCTGAGGAAACTGCACTGGCTTCCTGTTAAGGCCAGAGTGTTGTTTAAATCTCTTTGTATTATGCACAAAGCCATGTGGAAGAATGCCCCCACTATGATCTGCTCCCTGGCAAAACCCTACCTTCCTCACAGATCCCTAAGATCTAGTACTGCTTTCCTGGCTACTGTCAACAAAATCAGACGTACCAGATGGGGCGGACGTTCCTTCTCCTGGAATGCCGCAAAGGAATGGAACTCTCTGCCCACTCTCCTTCGCAGTGAACCTAGCCTTTTAAAATTTCGGAAGGATCTGAAAACCTACCTGTTCATTTAACTTTTTCCCTTTTTAGTATGACGGTACTTAGCGCTACGAGGCCTCCGGGTTGTTTGCGCTCTATAAAACCCGATTAATAATAATAATAATAATAATAATTACTGCCAAGGCTACCTGCCTGCCCCCACTGTGACCAATATGTGATAAATAAAGTATTACCCTGTCATAATTTCTATACTTAAATAAACAGAGGGTCATGCATATAAAGAGAGGCAGAGTCCGTGGTGTCCGATTCAAAAGGGCCTTATTTCAGTAACTCGAGTTAAGGGAGAATCGGGTTCCATCACCACTAAGGTTCAGGAAGGGTCTTCTGAACTTTATTCACAGAGTACAATATTTATACATTGAATATACATTGAATTGCATAGAGAAGGAGGAGCGCTCCAGGCAGAGCAAGAGAAAGAGAGAGATAAGAGCATGTGGGCGTTCATGAGGGCGTTCACTTGAGGAGTCATAGGTGAGTCATAGGTGGGTGGAGACATGGAGGGGGTCTGCATGGCCAGCTGGAACCTTTGCCCTACTTGTGTGCGTAACTTGGTCATGACGTGCAACTAACGTGTAACTGGGGGGAATCTGGGGGGAGCTGACTTTCGGTCTAGTAGAGAAGCCTTCAGTGTCAGGACGACCTGCACATCTGGTATTATCTGATATCTTAAGTTTGGAGGATGTATTGTCTGAAGTAAAGGTCGCTCAAGCAAAGGTTGCTCATCACCAAGAGCCGGTGTGGGCATATATTTCTTCTTGCATTGCGTGGGGGCCATGTGCTTTCTATGGATGCGAGCTCTGCAAATCACTTAAACGGAGACAGAAAGGCTAAGCCCTATCTCTGCAAACGGGTTCTGTTTACCTTCTTCACCAGGCAAGAATGTGATTCTGTAGAGCAAGCAGATAACTGTGTGCAAAATACTGTCTTGGCACCCCTGGCTGGGCCCCTTTCGGCTGAGCCAGAAGAATGCGAGAGGTCAGGGATACATAGCTGAGCTGCAGCTCTCAGAGTGTCTGGAGGCATGAAAACCTTAATTCGGGTCCTGGCTCAGACTGAGCCACAAAATGGGTTCATTTCGGTATATTAAACGTGCACAGTGCAAAAACATGGACAACACGGGCCTCAATGCAATATTAACGTTTCTTTCATGGAAGGCTTGGTTACTGACATTCTAATGTGGGACGAAAATGCAGAGGCCTCATTATTCAGGCCACTAAGGGAAAATGCATGGATGACATGCACATACACTAAACGTGGGGTACAAGCAGGGGACACATTGGCCACGTAAAATTTCTATTTCCTCATTCCCTCCTTGTCCCCTACTGTGCCCTTCAGGACACATCTATATTCATGAGACCGTATATCTGATCATACAGCATCATTTGTTCGTCTTTTCTCTTTTGTATACGTGGATGGGGAATACAGGCAGTGGCACACAGGCCGCAAATCGCCGGGCCACACTGCAGACAGAGACAGCAGCCGAATATCATAAGCAGTATCATTCCTAGGAATGATAACATTGTCCATCCCCATCCCGATATTACACCCCAGAGCCAACTGGACCAAGTCCATGGGTCTTGATGTATCTCGTGAGCTATCTTGTGGAGCCTTGTTATTGCTGCGTACACAGATGGCGCGTTATTTGGAATAAACACGCAACAACTGGAGCTGATCACTCTACAAGCCCCGCCCCTATCTGCCAGGATGACGTCAAGAACAAGGCGATTCTGAAGAACAACAAGTCGCATGGCAGACTGCTCCTGGGTCAAGTTCATCAGGGCAGATGCAGTCTCATTCACTACTGCTTCTAGAGTTCTTGTTAACCTGCGTATGAGTTTACTGTTATGGACGGGACCTATGAACCAGAAGTATCCTTTAATGAAATCTGTATATTGCTCCCAAGCTGTCTCAGTCTGATCAACCACTGGGGAATCGGTCTCCCTCCTGTGTCTAACATGCTCTAGTCGTGAATCTTGATGATAATGGGACGGGGCTAGAAAGACAGGTGGCAGCAGGAACGCTATATAACATGTCCCCCCCCAGTCTGAGGGCAGATGTACATAGGCTGTCTGACCGCAAATGAAATAGGAATGGCGGGAAGCTTTGAAAGAAGACTTTCCTTTATCATTAAACTCGACTACAGCATTACACTCGCTGTGTCCCAAATGTACCGATCCTTTCTTTCTAACGCACAATTCACCTTTTACTGGTAGGACTGTAATAGATTGTGGACTTGTATTTTGCTTGGGCTGAACATTCAGAATCATAAAGCTAAGGGAAGCATTTCCTTGCGCGTACTCTTCATTTTCTAGATCAGTCCCCTTCCTTTGGGGAAGACCGTCTTTGTCTGGAAAACATGCCTCATGCATTACTGTATTCAAGTTTCCCCATATCCAGACACCCTGGGAAACTGCGGACTTTCTGTCTAGTGATGACATTAAAGCAAACCATGCTCCGCACGAACCATTGTGCGAGAACGGAAAAGGGAAGAGAGGCAGAACTCCCTTCGTTTTCTGATAAGGTGGGAGTCGGCCACATACCCAGCAATTTGTTAAATTGCTAGTCTGATGAGAATGGTGCAACATTCGAATAAAAGTATTGTTGCGCAGGGCTAGTCGATATGACAGTTCATGGGGTGGCAGATCACTGAATGTATGCTCTACAGTGTCATTAAAGGAAAAGTGCATATGTGAGGCAATAGGAGGAAAGAAAAATGTAGTGTCAAGCTGATACATATTATAGTGATACACAGAAGAGACAGAAAAATCAGAGTTACTATACATCTACTGCGTAATATCTTGCAGTAGTTTTCTTTCATTTTGCTCTTTTTACTATTCTGGTCTACGATCTTATACATGTCAGGGACCTGTCTAACCGATTCACCACCTAGTGGACTTAAACAATTAAACGCTGTCTGACTTTCTAGATCGTAACTTGGACCTATATTCTTGCTGTGGAGTCTTTTCTAGCAAAGGGGGCTTAAAGTCCGTACTGTGTTTAGTACTTTCTGTATTGTCCTTTGTCTTTATCAAAGTTCCAGAGTATTTCTTACAATGATGGGCGTGAAGCCATCCTTTTCTTCCTTTGACTTTGATGGCTGTCCTCGTGGTCAGTAAAACTAATTTCGGTGTCTTCCAACGCGGCTCAAGGGGGCTTGATCGATCAAAGTTCCGAACACAAACAAAATCTCCAGGGACTATGGCATGCTCCTTGACCTGGGTGTTGTCAGGGAAGGCGGCGGCAACCTGTGAACGACAAGAGAGTAGTGCAGACATCAAGGAAGCCAGGTAATCTGTCAGCATGTTACTGTCAACATCAGTTATTTTCTTAGGCAAGGCGTACCCCACATATTCGGTGGTCTACCGAAAACCACTTCATAAGGAGATAGGCCTGTTCTGGAATGAGCTACCATACGCATGTAAAAGAGGGCAACCGGCAAGGCTACCATCCAATCCACGCCTTTTTCTGCACAGATCTTCGCTAATCTCGTCTTAAGTGTCTGAATATGGCGCTCTACGAGTCCTGCTGCTTCAGGGTGTCGTACACAATGAAACTTCCACTGATATCCTAACAGAAGGGACACTTGTTTCATTAATTCAGAAGAAAAAGGCTGACCATTGTCTGAGTACACAACACGGGGCAATCCATATCTGGGGAAGAATTCACGCACCAATTGCCTGGCGGTGGTCACAGCAGTATAATCTGGGACTGGGTACGCTTCTGTCCATCTAGAGAGTGCACACACAACTACCAAGACATACTTGTAATCTCTACATCTGTCCATCTGGATATAATCCATCTGGAGGACTTCAAAAGGATGGTCAGGAGGATGAAATCCGCCTTGTTCCACCGGAATGCCTTTACCTGGATTGAACTGGCAACAGATCATACATGTACGCACTTTTTGTTTCGCTGCTGCACGCAGGTGCTTGTTAAACCAGATATTCTGTAAGCTGTCTAGCATTGCCTTCTCTCCTAAGTGTGCTGGACTATGTGCTGTGTTTATGATCACTTGTACCATAGAGTCTGGGAGAAACCATGTAGCTTTGCCTTTAGTCATCCAACCTTGGTCAGTCTGGACCCCTCCTTGTTCAGTCCATTTCTTTATTTCATCTGAAGTGGCATGTGTCTGTATGTCAAGTACATCTTGTGAAGGATCCCTGACTGTCATGCTTTTTGTCAGTAATGGTACCTCTGTCTTTGTCGTGTCTGCTGGTGTCTGGGCTGTAAGTTTAGCTGTTCGGTCTGCCAGGCCATTACCCTGGGAAATGGTGTCTGTAACTTTGGTGTGTGCTTTGCATTTCAGGATGGCTATGGCTGCAGGTAAATGTATTGCTTCTAACAGAGCCTGAATAAGCGGACCGTGCTGAATTTTAGTACCATGAGAGGTCAAGAAACCTCTCTCCCTCCATAACACTCCGAAGTCATGAACAACGCCAAATGCATATTGTGAATCTGTATAAATGTTCACTTTCAAGTTCTTAGCTCTTATGCAGGCTTGTATCAGAGCGATGAGCTCTGCTGCTTGTGCTGACAGTGTGTCTATTCTGTGTGTCTCTATGACTTCAGTATCAGTGGTCACGGCATATGCGACCACTAACTCTCCCGAACTCGTTCTCATGCATGAACCATCTACATAAAGTGTCAGGTCAGGGTCTGGCAGTGCAATATCTGTCAGGTCTTGTCTTGGTTTCGTCACTGTGTTCAATATTTCCACACAGTCATGTGGTGCGGTGTCTACTGTACCTGAGGGCAAAAGTGTAGCAGGGTTGAGAATATTACATCGTCTGATCTCTATGTGTGGCTGAAATAACGTCAGTTCATATCCTGTCAGTCTCGCTACAGTCAAGTGTTGTGTCTGTGTCCTGTTCAAGAGAACTTCCACTGCATGTGGTACCTGGACTGTCAGGGGTGGCCCAGCACTATGGAGTCACTTTGTCTTATGGCTAGGGCTGTTGCTGCAACTGATTTCAGGCACGCAGGCAGAGCCTGGGCCACTGGGTCCAGTGTACTAGAAAAATAAGCACAAGGTTTGTGTTTTCCTGCTTGATCTTGTGTGAGGACAGATAATGCTGTTCCATCTCGTTCAGTGACGAAAAGCATAAAAGGTTTGCTGCAACAAGGAGTCGCTAAAACTGGCGCTTGACATAAGGCTCTTTTTAATTCTTCAAATGCCAAGGTATGTTCTTGTGTCCAAGGGAGGACAGTCGAAGACGCTGCCTCCTGTGTTGTCAACTGTATGAGTGGTTTGGCTAGATAGGTATACTGGGGAATCCATTGTCTGCAGTATGAAGTGAGGCCAATGAAGGCCCGTACTTCCTTTTGTGTCTTTGGCTGTGAAAGGTTAGCAATTAACTGAATACGTTCTTGTGTCAGCTGTCTACCCCTCTTGGACAGCAAGTGTCCAAGGTACACCACTTGCTGTGCACAGAATTGTAACTTCGAAGGGGACACTTTGTGCCCCTTGTCTGCCAGAAAGTGTAAAACTGTCAGTGATGCATTTTCGCAGTCTGGTTCTGATCGAGCTGTAATTAGGATGTCGTCTACGTACTGGAGCAGTGCAGTGTTGGTAGGCATGTTAATACTGTCCAGCTGTCTCTTTAATGCTTGGCTGTAAATGCTAGGACTCTCTGTAAAACCTTGAGGAGCTCTCGTAAATTTAAAGCTGCGTCCATTTAAACTGAATCCGAAGAGATACTGGCTATCTGGATGAATGGGAACACTAAAGAAAGCATTCTTCAAGTCAATGACAGTAAAGAACGTTGCCTCAGAATCAATAGCAGTCAGTAATGATGAAATGTCTGGAACCACTGGGTATTGAGGGACTATACATTTATTCAATTCTCGAAGGTCAACAACTAGTCTGTAAACAGGTGGTGCATAAGGGTCTGTTCGTTTAAGAATAGGGATGACAGGTGAATTACATACATTCGAGTCAGTCTCCACTACCACCCCTTGTGCAATGAGTTTGTCAACAATTTTCAATAAGGCTACTACGGCATCAGGTGGTAACTTGTATTGTCGGATACGTGGAAGTACTACTCCTGTCTAGAGAGTGACACGGTGTGGTGTAATATGCATGTAACCTACGTCAGTCGGACCTTGTGCCCATAGGTGCTGTGGTACATTCTGGAGTCTGTGGTTGAAATCCTTCAACACATAATGTCCCTTAAAATCACGTAAGAACAGTCGTACTCCTTCCGGAGGACAACAGATAACTGCTCCTAGTTCTTTTAATGTCTTTATACCAAGCAAGTTTTCTGGACATGAATCAGTAAGTAACAAGTCTGTGGTACGTGACAATGGACCAACCCCTAGGGAAACTGGTTTCGATACTTCGTTAACTATAGGCTTTCCTGAAAATCCCAGGGAAACATTCTGTGAGCCTGAAAGGGGTGCCCCTGGAACCTCGTCATGGCTGATGGTAGTTCTGCTCGCCCCTGTGTCAATCAGAAACTTTCTGTCCTTTCCCAATACACAACTATGTACATAGGGACCCTCTTGATCTACAGGAACCTCAATAAGGGGCAAGCCAACTTCCCTCTCTAGGCTGTTTCATGAGAACTGTTGGTATTCTGGATAGTCCGACTGCGTGTACTGATACATTTGTGTCGGGGCATTAACAGGCGGTGGTGGGGGTGGAAAATTCGCTACTGTCTGTTGCGTGTTCTGTGGGGTGCTATTCTGCCTAGGAACGTGTGGTCGTTCTTTGGTTCTGCCTGTAGCTATATTGTGTTTCAGAACAGCACAATCTTTTACAAAGTGACCTGGCTGTTTGCAATAATTACAGTTCCCTTTAACAAGTGTCGTACCATTTTTGTTCGTATTTGCCGGCACCGTTTGGGCAACCAGCACTTTCATTTTCTTCTCTTTCATGCGTCTCTTTTCTTGATCCTGCTCTTCTCTAATTCTGTTCTGGTGATACTGTAACATTTGCAACATTTGTGAAGGGCTATTTGCTTGCCAAGTACTCTCAACCTTCAGTACTCTATTCTTGATCTGGAGTAAGGAATTCTCTACTAATTTGCTCACGAAAAGATGAGGATATGACTCGCTACTGGGCTTAAGGCCACTATTAATAGAAAAACATTTCTCGAATCTAGAATAGAAATCACTTGTGTCCTCGTCTTGTTTCTGTTTACAGGCTGAAATAGCATCCCAGTCTTCCTTTTTAGTAATCAATAGTCTCGGCAAAACCTGTATTAGGAGTTCAGCGAGTTCTCTAGCTTTTTCCCCAAGACCAACCCCCGGGTGCCTGCCTTTATCCTCTGTTTCCAATTCTGCCCAACTTAACTTTTTCTCTCCCACCTCCCAGTCTTTTTCCTTAAGCTTTTCATAAATACCTGCAGGCAACAGTACTTTCAATAGTTTCAGAATGTCAGCGTACGTATAATCTCGGATGCGGAGAATGTCTTTTAATTCTCGGTGAAACCCCCCCGGGTCTTTATCATGGCAGGGCAGCATCTTTTTCATTTCCAGTATTTCTAATTTCGTCAAGGGTGTGTAAACATACACTCGCTGAAGCTCACCCGCTGCATTTTTGACGGGATGTACCTCTCGTAGGGGGTTCTGTCTGTCTATGTACAGGTTCTTTCTGTCGTGGTGTGGGGCGGGAAGCATGCATGTGGTCAGAGAATTCAAGTACTTATGTCGTTGATCCAAGATGACATTAATTAAATCAGTACCTAGGCCTGTCCATTTTTCCAGAAGTATGTCGTCCAGTAATTTATACAAGTGACCAGGATCAGAATATTGACTCTCATACAACGTTATCAAATGTTGGACCATGTAAATACCGGCCAAACGCTGTTCGTTCGGCGGAAGGCTCTAGAAAGTCTGAGCCACTATGTCATTGCTATATATGTTAGAATTGGACACCCACTGGACGGCTGACCGGACCAATTCCTTTTCGTGTGGGGTGTGAGATCGCTCGCTCTCTACCCGTCGTTTCAGGGCTTTTTCAGTAGCTTGGAATAGATTTTCAAGAGAATATCCTTCTTTTATAGCCTGTCCCTGTTTAGGGTAATCGAGGCACTTGGGCCTGTCAAACTGTCGTGCTTTGCCTACATAATTCATTTTGTCCTTCGCCTCATTTTCTGACTCTAAATCTTCCGTTGATGACTCAAACTCTTCTCTGTGTATTTCTATTATTTCCTTTCGTATTTTCTTGTACATAATGTCTGTCTGTCCCTGTCTATCATGCCGACCGGCATCTATGCTGTCACTCCATTCTGTCAAACCATGCCTTACATCTCCGTCTCCTGGGTCTTGTTCCCTGATCAGACAGTTAATTATAAAACGTAGGATGTAGTTCTTAACCTCCACCTTTCTGTGTTTCATGGCCTCTTCTATGCACTCGGGTCCCTCCCCCGTTCTAATGAAATGGTATATTTTATCTAGATGTTCCTTCATGTCTGGTAAGGTGACCAAATAGTCGACGGCTTTTCTTAATCTTAGTGAAAACACGAGCATTGAACCCTTTCCTGGTACTGGATCGTATATGCAACGTGGAATTGCTACATCTACAGAAAACTTAAATGGCGTTGACGCTGACGTAGGCGTTAACGTTGGCGCTGGCATTGGCACTTGCGTTGGCGTTGGCGGTGGCCCCCCTCCCCCTACGGCCCCTGGCCCTACGTCGTCTTTCACGACCTGCTGAAGCTGTTGGAGCTGAGCCGCTGTTGGGGGCGGAGGAAAATCTGCGTTTACATAATCCGGTGCGGGCTCCTCTAGATAGGAGGAAATAAAAGCTTCAGAGGCTGTCGGCTTCGTTCTAAGTACTCTAAAGGGTACTGGTGGTGGCGTACGCGACCTACGGGGTATTTCTGAGGGGGTCACTCTAGCTAGTTCTTCTGAGAGGACGGGATAAATACCAGCAACGAGGACATTTCTTTCTCTATCAGCCTGTTCTGCCTTGGCCCGTTCCCCCTCCTCCCGCAGTTCTTTTTCTTTGGCTTTTTCCGCTGCTTGTTTATTTCTCTCTGCTTGGTGGAATTCTTTCTCTGCTCTCCTATGCGCTTCTTTACGCCATAACTCAATGGCATCTTTCTGAGACGGTCTTGCTTTCCTTTTCCATAGCGCTTCCTCTACTTTCATAATGCATTCAGAATTTCATGTTCCTGAGGCAGGCCATCTGTACTTCTCCTCTAAATCCTTCGTGTAATCTACCCATAAGTCTAAAAACAATATGGCATCTAGCCCGTGCTTGTTATACATGTAATGACCAGGTGTGTCTCTAGGCGGGACGGGAACTGACTCTTCAAGTATTCCTTTCCTGGTCCCTATCTGACGTAATTTCGAAAACAGTGGCATGTTGAAACTTTGGATTCAGCTTTATCAACCAACTTAACGAAAACACAATACACACAAAAATAGTCTGATTGAAACAACCATTCACACTACAACACTAAAACACTAAAACAGATACATTCTGATACATGGGGAAAAACATGAACTTGAAAACAGTTAACTTTATGCACTGGAATACAGTACAACCATACCGGTCTAATAAAGAGACGCGTCTTTACCGTGCCTACCGAAATGGACCCGTCTTTACTGTGCCCGTATGAACGAGACACGTCTTTACCGAGCTCAAATAAATGAATCCGTCTTTAATCTTTATGCATTCCCAATAGCGGTACTCACCGGGAAGCAGAACTTGAAGGCCTCGGAAACTTGATACTGCGTGAACTCGATACTGCGCATGCGCCTCGGAACAGGTGGACCTCTGGAAACCTCGGACCTTGCTCTCTCACGGCTTGGACTCTGGTTGGGATGATCCGCGATCCTCACCGCCTCGTGTGGATCCCCGGTCGCATTCCGTCTCCTCCGTGGGCCTGAGGGAGTAAGCAGGAAGTCCCGCTGGCGTGTACACTTTGAAGTCCGTCACGGCTGTAGAAGGGGGCAAGGGCTGGACCTACATCACCGGCGCGTGGGGAAGGGGATTTGTCCCTATTCGGGCGCCAGATTTATGTGGTAAATAAAGTATTACCCTGTCATAATTTCTATACTTAAATAAACAGAGGGTCATGCATATAAAGAGAGGCAGAGTCCGTGGTGTCCGATTCAAAAGGGCTTTATTTCAGTAACTCGAGTTAAGGGAGAATCGGGTTCCATCACCACTAAGGTTCAGGGAGGGTCTTCTGAACTTTATTCACAGAGTACATTATTTATACATTTTATATACATTGAATTGCATAGAGAAGGAGGAGCGCTCCAGGCAGAGCAAGAGAAAGAGAGAGATAAGAGCATGTGGGCGTTCATGAGGGCGTTCACTTGAGGAGTCATAGGTGAGTCATAGGTGGGTGGAGACATGGAGGGGGTCTGCATGGCCAGCTGGAACCTTTGCCCTACTTGTGTGCGTAACTTGGTCATGACATGCAACTAACGTGTAACTGGGGGGAAGCTGGGGGGAGCTGACTTTCGGTCTAGTAGAGAGGCCTTCAGTGTCAGGACGGCCTGCACATCTGGTATTATCTGATATCTTAAGTTTGGAGGATGTATTGTCTGAAGTAAAGGTCGCTCAAGCAAAGGTTGCTCATCACCAAGAGCCGGTGTGGGCATATATTTCTTCGTGCATTGCGTGGGGGCCATGGGCTTTCTATGGATGCAAGCTCTGCAAATCACTTAAACCGAGACAGAAAGGCTAAGCCCTATCTCTGCAAACAGGTTCTGTTTACCTTCTTCACCAGGCAAGAATGTGATTCTGTAGAGCAAGCAGATAACTGTGTGCAAAATACTGTCTTGGCACCCCTGGCTGGGCCCCTTTCGGCTGAGCCAGAAGTATGCGAGAGGTCAGGGATACGTAGCTGAGCTGCAGCTCTCAGAGTGTCTGGAGGCATGAAAACCTTAATTCGGGTCCTGGCTCAGTCTGAGCCACAAAATGGGTTCATTTCGGTATATTAAACGTGCACAGTGCAAAAACATGGACAACACGGGCCTCAATGCAATATTAACGTTTCTTTCATGGAAGGCTTGGTTACTGACATTCTAATGTGGGACGAAAATGCAGAGGCCTCATTATTCAGGCCACTAAGGGAAAATGCATGGATGACATGCACATACACTAAACGTGGGGTACAAGCAGGGGACACATTGGCCACGTAAAATTTCTATTTCCTCAAATACAATGGTCACATCAGGATGCTTTGGTGCCCCCCCCCACACACTCAGCCCCTCTGCCCTTTATTTTTGGGCTCACGCATACTGAGGGACGCCACCTGGAAAAGAAAACAAGCATTGGCATAGCCAATAGGTCTCGCATTTGGGATCTGCTGCATAACTAAATACTTATAAGGTCCTAAAGGCGAGACCTATTGGATATTTCAATGCTTGCTACTTGTTTTTCTGCCCCTCTTAGAGGCCCCTGAGCTTGTCTCCGTACAGAGAGATCTGCCCATTCTTTCCTTGGACACGTCACCTTCAGCTCACGGGACCCCGCGGGCTGCCAACGACGGCTGCCGGACACCTCACCTCCTGTACAGGACTCAGCGCCAACAAACCACCTGGGTACCTTGGAGGCACTGGCTCTGAGGAGAACAGCTCAGTGTCTGCAACTGGGACTGTGAGAAACCAGGGAGCCTCTTGATAAAAGCAGGAGCCACCAGGGCTCAATGGAAACCAGAAGAACTCTTCAGAACGCAGTGATCTCTTGTTAAGATCAGGAGCCACCCTGGCCACGTCAGTGAACATGAAACTTTTCATAGCACACCAGCGCTGATGGCAATAAAAGGAGTCAACAAGGCCATGTCAGACCCAATCCATCCTTCACAACATACCTGGGCAATGATAACATCAGGAGCCAAGGTGGTCATGTCAGAACCAATCCATCCTTCACAGCATACCTGGGCAATGATAACATCAGGAGCCAAGGTGGTCATGTCAGAACCAATCCATCCTTCATAGCATACCTGGGCAATGATAACATCAGGAGCCAAGGAGGTCATGTCAGAACCAATCCATCCTTCACAACATACCTGGGCAGTGATACAGGAGGAGCCAAGGAGGTCATGTCAGAACCAATCCATCCTTCACAACATACCTGGGCAGTGATAACATCAGGAGAAAAGGAAGCCATGTCAGAACCAATACATACTTCACAACATACCTGGGCAATGATAGCATCAGGAGCTAACAAAGTCATCTCGGAACCAATACATCCTTCACAACATACCTGGGCAATGATAAAATCAGGAGCCAAGGAGGTCATGTCAGCACCAATCAATCCTTCACAATATATCTGGGCAATGATAACATCAGGAGCCAACGAAGCCTTGTTTGAAACCAGGAAGCTGCTTAAGAACACATGCAGTCCAATGATAAAATCAGGAGCCAGCCAGGCAGAGCCAGGAAAGAGCAGCGCTCTGCAGTGTAGCGTCTCTGTGAATGTAAAGTAGGCACCAATCAGGCCGTGCCACGCACATGGACTCCTGGTCAGGGAGTCCTGGGGCTGTGCCTATGCCAAGCCGGAAGTCGTGTGCTCACGTGGGTAGGTCTGTGCTTAAATTCTGGCTCCATGACCTGTGGCCCCCCTGGGGCCCCCTTACTACCCTGGCCATCCTCACTCAACAGGGTTGGCTGCATGATAAGGCAGAATGACCTACTGAAAAACTTCAGGTCTGAGCCTTTTGAAGGCCGGGAGAGCTGGAAAGAGTCAGTCACACAACAGGAGTTAGCACCTGTGAAAGGTCAGGAGAGCTGGGCCGTGTCAGTCACATGGCAGGAGTGAGCACCTGACAGGACAGGAGAGCTGGGACGTGCCAGTCAGAAGGCAGGAGTGAGCGTCTAACAGGTCAGGAGAGCTGGGCAGAGTCAGTCACAAGGCAGGAGTGAGCGCCTGACAGATCAGGAGAGCTGGGACGCGCCAGTCACAAGGCAGGAGTGAGCGCCTGACAGGACAGGAGAGCTGGGATGCACCAGTCACAAGGCAGGAGTGAGCGCCTGACAGGTCAGGAGAGCTGGGCAGAGTCAGTCACAAGGCATGAGTGAGCTCCTGACAGGTCATGAGAGCTGGGACAAGCCAGTCACAAGACAGGAGTGAGCACCTGACAGGACAAGAGAGCTGGGCAGAGTAAGTCACAAGGCAGGAGCGAGCGCCTGACCGGTCAGGAGAGCTGGGCAGAGTCAGTCACAAGGCAGAAGTGAGCGCCTGACAGGTCAGGAGAGCTGGGACGAGCCAGTCACAAGGCAGAAGTGAGCGCCTAACAGGTCAGGAGAGCTGGGATGCGCCAGTCACAAGGCAGGAGTGAGCGCCTGACAGGTCAGGAGAGCTGGGATGCGCCAGTCACAAGGCAGGAGTGAGCGCCTGACAGGAGAGGAGAGCTGGGATGCGCCAGTCACAAGGCAGGAGTGAGCGCCTGACAGGTCAGGAGAGCTTGGATGCGTCAGTCACAAGGCAGGAGTGAGCGCCTGACAGGACAGGAGAGCTGGGCAGAGTCAGTTACAAGTCAGGAGTGAGCACCTGACAGGTCAGGAGCGCTGGGCAGAGTCCGTCACAAGGCAGGAGTGAGCGCCTGACAGGTCAGGAGTGCTGGGCAGAGTCAGTCACAAGGCAGGAGCGAGCGCCTGACAGGACAGGAGAGCTGGGATGCGCCAGTCACAAGGCAGGAGTGAGCGCCTGACAGGTCAGGAGAGCTGGGCAGAGTCAGGTACAAGGCAGGAGTGAGCGCCTGACAGGTCAGGAGAGCTGGGACGAGCCAGTCACAAGGCATGAGTGAGCACCTGACAGGTCAGGAGAGCTGGAACAAGCCAGTCACAAGACAGGAGTGAGCACCTGACAGGACAAGAGAGCTGGGCAGAGTAAGTCACAAGGCAGGAGCGAGCGCCTGACCGGTCAGGAGAGCTGGGCAGAGTCAGTCACAAGGCAGAAGTGAGCGCCTGACAGGTCAGGAGAGCTGGGACGAGCCAGTCACAAGGCAGAAGTGAGCGCCTGACAGGTCAGGAGAGCTGGACAGAGTCAGTTACAAGTCAGGAGTGAGCGCCTGACAGGTCAGGAGCGCTGGGCAGAGTCCGTCACAAGGCAGGAGTGAGCGCCTGACAGGTCAGGAGTGCTGGGCAGAGTCAGTCACAAGGCGGGAGCGAGCCCCTGACAGGACAGGAGAGCTGGGACAAGCCAGTCACAAGGCAGGAGGGAGCGCCTGACAGGTCAGGAGAGCTGGGATGAGCCAGTCAAAGGACAGGAGTGAGCACCTGACAGGACAAGAGAGCTGGGCAGAGTCAGTCACAAGGCAGGAGTGAGCGCCTGACAGGTCAGGAGAGCTGGGCAGAGTCAGGTACAAGGCAGGAGTGAGCGCCTGACAGGTCAGGAAAGCAGGGACAAGCCAGTCACAAGGCAGGAGTGAGCGCCTGACAGGTCAGGAGAGCTGGGACGAGCCAGTCACAAGGCAGGAGGTAGCACCTGTGAACAGTCAGAAGGGCTTAGGCCAAGTCAATTACAAGACAGGTGTTCACCCCCGAAAGGCCAGGAGGACTGGGCCGTGTCAGTCACATGGCAGGAGTGAGCGCCTGTAAATGACAGGAGAGCTGGGCCGAGTCAGTCACATGCCAGGAGTGGGCGCCTGACAGGACAGGAGAGCTGGAATGTGTCATTCACATGGCAGGAGTGAACGCCGGTGAAAGGTCATGAGAGCTGGGCCGTGTCATTCACATGGCAGGAGTGAGCGCCTGACAGGACAGGAGAGCTGGGCCGTGTCAGTCACATGGCAGTAGTGTGCACCTGACAGGCCAGGAGGGCTGGACAGAGTCAGTCACACAGTAGTAGTGTGCACCTGACAGGACAGGAGAGCTGGGCTGAGTCAGTCACATGCCAGGAGTGAGCGCCTGTGAAAGGTCAGGAGAGCTGGGCCGTGTCAGTCATATGGCAGAAAGATGGGGAAGAACTTTGGGGGGGGGGGGCAGAGAGACGGGAGGCGGGGAAGCTCTAAGAGGGAGATGTGGGGCAGAGCTTTGGGAGGGGCAAAGAGAAAGGAGGAAGGGAAAGCCCTAGGGAGAGATGTGGGGCAGAGCTTTGGGGGGAGGGGGGGGGAGAGAGACGGGTGGAGAGGGAAGCGCTAAGGGGAGATGTGGGGTATAGCTAGGCTGTCCGGAATTCGGTTAAAACCGAATGTAGCCGATAATACCATACCAGATGAAAATCAGCTGACTCGGTTTAAACCGAGTGTCGCTGATTTTCAGAGTTATTGCATCATTTGGCCACTTGGTGGAGCCAAAACTTTACATGCAAACGGCAATTTTGGCTCGCGAAGAAAAGCAGCTCCGAAGGTGAGTCACCCCATTAGGTGTGAATGGCCCAAGGTCCAGGCCAACACCAGTCACCCTGCCTGGCTCACGTGGGGGGGGGGAGAGGAGCTTTTGTTGTCTGCCGTCTGTCTTACTGCGGCCGCCGCACCCACGTACTTAACAGGTCTTTAAAAAGACCATTTGCTTAACGAGTCTTTGTTGTTATTTCGGCACTTCTTAGAGCCCCTGCAGGTACCCTGTCTCCGGCTTTGCTCATGACTGGGCCCTGCTCCTAGCCGCTGAGGGCACCCATTGTGGCTGGAGCCAATCAATCAGCCCCTGCACTGCTGCCTTTGCTCATCTTGCATAGTGCGGAATATAGCTACACAACAATCGTAGCGTGAACTTGGCCCAAAGCTGTTAGCGCTTTTTCCCCATATTAGTGGCCACTCAAAATAAAAAATAGTAAGATGAATAGCTGCTCAACGGCACAAAATCTGCACTTCAAGTCCTGGCAGGAGTTGATGGAATCAGGTGCGGCAGCATGAGGGGCGTGTGTGTGGGTGGGGGAGGGGGGGGGGGTGGGGGCGGTGAAGCAGTCCCCGGCGATTGCAGCTGTCAACATGTGAAAGGTTTGAGGGGTCAGGCCGGGCAGCTTCCACGCTCCTACGAGTTATGTTTTATTGTTACCAGATGTCTGAAGTCACAGCAGATACTTAGTTGGTTTATAATAGCGAGTGAGAGCGCGCCTGAGCGTAATCTCCAGCTCGGCTCGCAGCGCCCTGCCCGGCAGTTACCAGATCTGAAAGCATCGGCCCCTTTGTTATTGAACCACGGCGCCATTCTGGCAAGGTTATGTTAATTATGTTAATTCTAAGGTGCAACACGTCAAAGATGAAACGACTTGCGAGTCAGTCTTGTTACACAAAAAGTATTAGTTTGCAGAGATAACGTGTGAACTACTTTGAAATATCGCATTTATATAATCAATAACTTGCAACTATTTAATATAAATTGAATACGGATGCACATAAAAAATTGTCAGACTGAGGTGACTATCAGATTAACAGAAGAGTGTTCCGAGAAAAATATGAAGACACTTTTGTGGAAAAAAAGGTCTGGCATTAGCTCATGCACATAGCAATTAAAATGTTTTACGTAAAACCCAAAATGCTCAAGAATGAATTTAACTCGACACACTCCCAGCTTTTAGACCTCCCTCTCTAAAATAATCATGACGGATTGCAATGTGGGATTCTGCTTGAGATCGAAACCGGCCATTTCTTGTGTCTTCTCCCCATCCCCACCACCTCCCCAGTGCAGTCAACCACACCCCTGATTCATGGTGCATAGCCACGCCTCTCTGGTTAATTCAGGGACAGGGCAGGAGCCTTGCTTTTAATTATTTATTTATTTATTTATGCATTTTTATATAGCGCGGACCCCGATGTGCCCTTATTAACATGGCCAGCCCACACTGAGATCGCATGTAATGGACGCAGCTAATGAAGACTTTTGCAGTTTGTTTTGTCTGTGTTTTTTTTGTTCATGTGTGCGTTCTTGGAATGTGACATTCCTAAGACTTCATTTGATGAACAGCCTCTGTTCATGACGCGTTGCTCTCTTGGGAGAATATCCAGGTTTTAGTGAATTCAAAAGTTTAAGAAAAGGCTTAAGGCTGGCATGTGAGAGAAAAGCGCAACTTCACAAAGCACAGACTGGAATATGTTATCAGCCTCTCCCAGCCCATGCTCCTACCGCCTGCCCCCCCTTAACCACAACACCCCACACTCTCAGACCCCGCCTTCCTTCCGCCTGGGGTCTGGCAACAGCCCTGAAGCGGTCGGTGAAGGGATGCGGCGGTTGCACTCAGCACCCAGGGAATGAGGTTCGAGGCACGGACACATACATCACATGAGATCTCAGCAGCAGGTGCAATAACACACTGAGCTACCAGCTCGTGGAGGTTACAAGGAGTACTGGATTCACACCACGGATCTGCTGATCATTACATATCTCCCGCACCCGCAGCTGACCTTCAGTGGGGAACTGGCACAGTCTGCTAAGCGTGTAATGAGTTGTTTTCTCCTGTCTGGCTTGGGGTGGAATACACAGCAGCGCTGGTGGTCCTCGCGGTGGCATGCACAACTGAAAGGACATGCGAGGTAAACAAGAAGCGCAGGTGACTTTTCTTGGCAAGGAGCAGTCAAATGAAAGGCATTAAGGCACAGACTGCAGGCAAGAAGGCGCACTGATTGAAACGCTCACTGCTGACATCTGTGGCGATATGCGTGCTATGGGCTTGAATCTGAGCAGTGATAATTGCAGTCATTTAGAAGTGCGTTAACTGAAATCCCATCACATTGAATAATAGTAACACGTTGTTAAAAGTACCTAATAACAGAAGTGCACAATGAAGCTCTACATAAAACAAGCCATTGGTATCAATTGGCCAATTGCAGTTAGTTCTCTCCGGTTCATGTATTGTTAGAGCTGCCTGACAACATTAAAATTCAGTTGATATATGCCTTTAAGGCAAACAGATTTAAATAATAATGGGTTTTTGTCGGTGTAAATTTTAATACAGTAAGGTAAATCCAGTAAAGATTCATCATAAAATCTTTATTCAGCATGTAAAAACAAACATTAAAGAACAAGATAACTCAGCAAAAGTTACAGTGCAAATATAAAACACATGCGCAACATTTAAATAAATAACTTTTAATTACCAATCATCAATAGGACAAGATAAACAAGCATTGGCATAGCCAATAGGTCTCGTCTTTGGGACCTTATAAGTGTTTAGTTATCCAGCACAATATCCTTGGTGCAACAACATCAACTGTTGCATGGCTAAACACTTATTAAGGTCCCAAAGGCGAGAACTATTGACTATGCCAATGCTTGTTATATTTTATTTTTTCTAGTGCCGGTTTTCAGAAAAGACAGCATTCAATGATTTGGTGCTTTCCCACGACTATTTCATTTAGAACACCAGTTTCCAAACACAGAAATTAACATAAGATTGCATTTCCATTTGGGAAAATACGAGACAAATGTCATTAATTCACTTTGCTGTTTTAGTTTTTCAGTTTCCAGTTAGAATTAGTTTGACGTTGACTCAAGGGTAGCATTGACATCTAATTAAAGGACACATGCACAAAAGAGTAGGTTGAGGCAATTCACAAACAGTTATACTTTATTCGAGGACCCTAATGCTCCCAAAGCTCTGTGGCACGGTGTCTACATACCATACATCAATGAAGAAAGCAAGCAATAATAAAAGCAAAGCGATCCATAAGCACCTGTAAAACACTGTTTCAGTTGTTTTTTATGGCGCGAAAATGAGTAACCACTGAAAAGCACTGTTTTTTTGGGGTATTGAAATCACTGGAAAACACTGAAAAAACACCACCAGATTTTACCGAAAATAGAAACTGAAAACAGGAAAGCCTAGGTATAGCTTTAAGGGGGGCAGGGAGACGGGTGGAGGGGGAAGCTCTAAGGGGGAGATGTGGGGCAGAGAGACAGGAGGAGGGGGAAGCCTTAGTGGCTAGGAGTAGAGATGCAGACAGAGGCTCAGAGGCCTGAATGCATTTGTACTATACTATGTTTGAGCAGCTAGCTGACTGACATGAAAGAGGATGGAGCCCTTGTGGGTTTCCACAAGTCAGATCAGATTCTCGTGAAGAGTCCCTTTCCCTTCTAAGCCCTGCTTAACACTTGGATACAGGATGAACCTTGTATTCATGTCCTCAACGTTTGAGACAAAAAATACTCATTGCTTTCTGAACAATGAGAGTAAAAGCGTTAAGGTAACATGTCGTTCCTGCTTAGATTTCCCACGCTTTACATAATCCTGCATTCCCTATAAGTGTTTGCTTTTTCCAGAATGTTGTTACTTTTTTTCAGGCAGTGCAAAATTTTTATTGAGTCACATCCACGTGTTCATAATGGGGCAGAATCGGGTTGTAGCTGATGACAGTGTGAGTTTAAACCGTTTATTAACCTCCCTGGTGTTTGTTGAAAATATGGGCATATTATATGGTGCTCTCACAGAATTGGGTGACCTATCCAGAAGGCTGCATATACAAGGCCGATCGTTCAATACTGATGCAGACTTTAGCGTTTGAATCAATGGCTGATTCACCTGGCCCTTTGCATTAAATTCTGCAGAACTGATGCAGTTTGCTGGTGTAGGACTGCAACAGAACAAACGTGGTGTTAGCATCATTAGGGCACAGTTCTTTAGGAGCTTAGCAAATAACTTGCAAAAAAGGATGACCATGAATAATGCATCAAATATTTCTAGATGCACAACCACAAACATTGACGAAATAGAATACAAAGATTTGGTACATAGAATGAAACTCCTACAACCAGTTTCTTGTCCAGATCCAGTAGACATCTTATATGGTGAGGGAGAATTACAAAACCTTTGTAGCAGGTTTCATGTATTTGATACCAGGCAGTACATCATTGATTTTAGAGAGTACAAACAAAATAGAAATTGCATCCCTGAAACCATTAGTGCACATTATAGACACCTTTTATACCACCACTGCTGAATGTGAACGGGGCTTTAGTGTAATGAATGATGTGCTCACACCACTGCGGAACAGAATATCAATCAATCATCTGTCTTCTATAATGTTCATGGCTTATGATTCCACTTATAAGTGTGTTTGGGACATTCTGTGATTGGAAACATGTCCCACATTGTAAATGTATTTTAATGTAAATAACTTATATATTAAACCTCAAATAAACATGTCTTTCCGTTGGTAAATTAAATAACGTTAAAGCTGTAACTGGTCAGTGAAATGCCGAACGTACTAAAATTGGTATGTTTTGCTCTTTCTAGCCACACCTCTGACTCCGCTCACTGATCCAATCCTCAGGTTATTCCTGCCCCCTGATTCTCCGCCCACAGTTCCCCTACTTTTTGTCCCCCACTTCGACCACTGACCAGGAGCAATTTCAGGAGCAGCGATGGCCACCGCATCCACCAGCATTCTCGCGGCCTGGGATCTTGCAGCTCCGGAGTCGGAGGCATGGCCACGGGCATCGTTGCTCCTTGCAGCTCCCCCGCCTGCCTTCAGAGACGCTTGGGGACTCGATCTCACGAGCATTCTTGTTGTGCTAGACACAGTGATCAGGGAGGAAGTCAAGCAAGGCCCCGACGAGAGGTAGCTGCATCAGGACTCGTCCAGCTGAATGGTGAATGAGGGGAGGGCGATTTTCCCTTCACCAAGCGTGCCACATCATACCTAAAAGATCAGCACAGACTGTGACAGGGGAGCCCAATATAATCTCGGGAAGGGAAGGAGTCAGGGAGCCCATAACACAGAGCACCTGTGAAGGCCAAACCTCCTAGGGTGTGAGGACAATTTATTCACAAGAGTAGGACACCCTGAACCAGGGAAGCATGGACTGTCAACTCTTTGTAATGAGAGATAAAGAGATAGGCAGTGCCTAATTAAAAAAAAAAAATCAGCACAGGGGCCCAAAGATTTTCTTGAGGGCCCACTGCAAAAGCAGCCGAATGCTGGATTGCATAGACCTGTGGGTAACTAATGTCTGTTTTCCACCCCCCAACACTGCTTGTGTCTTTGTCTCCCTCTTACAGGGTTTTTTTCGTCTATGCTTTTTCCTTTTTTAAAGTTTTCCTATCCCTTCTTCTTTTTCCGCCTTTATCTCGTACGTCGTCTGAATAACAACAAATGTGTCCTATTCCTTCAAAAAAGAGCTCAAGACCGCACCACCTGCACAAATGAGGTACGGGAGATGTAGGGCTTTACCCGGATGCCCCTCGTCAGTTGGACACCATGTTTACAATCCGAGGCTTTCGTTTTAGGTATCTTTGTTCTCAAGTGTGTTTATACAAAGTGGTCTACTGGGGCATATCAAGACTACAACTCACAGAATACACCGAATGGTTAAATTACCATAGCTGCCAAGGTTTCAGATTGCTGTGTGTGAAATTTTCATAATTTCAGTGTAATTATGAGTCAGCTGCCGCAGGTGTTTGCACCAGTTTTAAGATCTTAAGTTTCTCTTTTCTCAAATCGGTCCAATGTCTGATATATGTGTTTCCCTCGTCTTCATTGCTTGATTTTTGCTTGTAAGAAAGTTTCACTCATACTCGTTGAAATGTCACTCATAATTAAACTATAATTATGAAAATGTCACACATTGCAATCTGAAACCTTGGCAGCTATGCACTCGGCCACTGGCTGGAGGGGGTCTCGGCCCATACCAGGGTCGGACTGGGCCACCTCACATCTGAAATGATTTTCTTCATCACACTGCCTCACAGGGACAGCCCTGCCTTCGCGGAAGATACATAGAACACCTCATCTGGCGCTCCTGCGCACTGGGCAAACCCCCACTCCATATAGTGGCCCTGGCGTCTTGCACTGCCCTGGGACTGAATGCTTTCCATTCAACCTCTGAGCTTCTTCCCTTCTTACCAGGCTGAACCCTGTCCTCCTCTTGGTGCACAGCCTGATCTAGACCAGCTCGGGAATTGCCACTACCATCATCCTGGTACTGCCAACAATAAGGCCCAGAGAGTGTCACCAACGTGGGCCGGAACTGACCTTCCTGCTAGACCTAGACCAAAATTCACAAGTTTACAGCCCCAACGTCTGGAGCCCAAATAGCTTCAGACTCCGCAGGTCTAGCACTTCCAACCCCGAATCCTGGCAACGAGGATGCATTTCTCCAGACCATTCAAGCCTCTCGCACTGCCTCAACGCTTTTTGCAACAACGCCCTGCGTGGGATGGCAGACAGAGTCTCTTAGGCAGCAGTTGGAATGTCCAAACTTGAAGACACAGTGAGGGAACTTAAGTCAGTGGTTTCCTGCCGTGGACGTTCATAATGAGGACGCTGAGGGATGGACACGTGGATTTAACCTCCGATTCAATGGGTTCTCAAGTGAGTTGAGAGTCCCATGGCTAAACAATTTTTAGAGACCTGCATTGCCAGCTGTATGCCCAAATGTCAACTCTCCACTTGCTTTCATGTCGATCGAGTGCATCACTTCCTGGGAAAGAAGACCCCCTGTGCCCAATGATCGTAAACTACTGAACTACAGGGACGCGATCATTAGAGAAGTGTGCAGGTCTGGGATACCCCAGTTCAAGGTACACCGTATTAGGATTTTCCCAGGCTATATGCCCCTGGTTCAACAACAGCAGACATCTTACCGCAAATTTAACGTAAACTTGGAGCCCTGGGGGGCCGATACATACCCCTGTTTCCTGCAAAACATAAAGTGCTCCACAGCTCCAAATCCCTCTTTTTTGAGACCCCAGAGGCGAGATGGAAATGGGCATCAGAACAACAGCCCCTTTTGTGCAATTAACTGCCCCCATCGGGGGCAAACTCCATGCAGCGATATGACACCAAGGGATGGAGCCCAAGAGGTTGAGGAGACAAAAGCGTCAGGGCTCTTCGACACAGATGCTATCAGACTATGAGGATGATCCCCTCAACAGTGCCCAGTCATTCTAGCAGGACCAACTGTGGCCAATCCAGACAGTTTCATGTTAGATCTAGGCTACTTCAGGTATGATTGACTAAGTCTACCACCTGCTTATACCTTATTTGTCAGCACAACTATATCCTTTCCACAAATGATCTGGCTAGGATCGGCCTGGGACACAGTTAATGTTTTGTTTAAGGGACGGTGACATATTCTTCTAAGGCAGAAATGCGCATTACCCTGTTCCAACTGACAGAAGAAGAAATACATGAGAGGTATAGGCTTCACTCCGCTACCATCTTAGACCTGATACGTAACCTGCATCCAATCCTGGAGCATCAGATACGCAGGGCACGAGCAATTCCACCACATATGCAGGTCCTATGTTCCCTCACCTACTTGCATCAGGTAGTTACCAGGGGGTGATAGCTGTAGCTGGAGGGTCTCACAAAGTTGACTGTCACACTTCCTAAACACCTTCCTGGATGCCATACTTCAAAGAATGCACAATTACATCCGGTTTCCCAGCACATACCAGGAACTGCATAAGACCAGGATGAATTTCTATCAGATGGCTCAATTCCCACATCATTGGGTGCATTGATGGGACACATATTGTAATCTGTCCCCCCCTCTGCTACTTGAGTACGTATATCGGAACAGAAAATCATATCATTCAATCAATGTCCAGGTCATTTGTGATGCATCACACATCATGGCTGATATAGTAGAAAAATCCCAGGAAGTACGCATGACTCTTACATCTTCAGGCATAGTGGAATCTATACACGTCTGACTCTGGGAGAATTTGGAGAAGGATACCTGCTAGTTAAATGCATGTGACACACTCTGATGTATACCTTGGATCTATCTAGTTGCCTCTGATTAATATTTCCTCCTTTCCCATTTAGGTGCGTGCATTCAAACTCACCCCATTTATCAACCCATCTACCCCAAGTGAGAGGAGATACAATGCTACCCATAAGTCTACGCGAAATGTGGTGGAGCGGACATTTGGACACATGAAAAGCAGATTCTGCTGCCTCTACAAAAGTGGTGGTGCACGGCAGTACCGCCCCAAGATATGCTGCAAAATCATTGCTACCTGTGCCATGATACACAACCTGCGGTCAAACACTCACACCCAGTCAAAAGATCTGGGTTTAATCCATCACCGTTCTTTAGCCCACTCTGCCACCCCAGTTCCGACATGGCTATATGCAAATCAGTCTGACCCTGTGCCTCATGGGAACAGTCCAGCCTGAACTGCCAAGCCATGTCTTCCCTGGACCGGAAGCAAGCTTCCGAGGACCGGTTTCTGGCATTCCAGCCGTTTTCAGCCCGGCTTGCTTGAATCCAGTGGCAAAGTGAGCAAGGGACTCACGTCTGAGCATACCCTGCCACACTTATGGCGGCCAAAAGCGGTACAAAAGGGGGTGGTGATGGACGGAGCATCTGAATCAATCAAACACTCACACCCAGTCAAAAGATCTGGGTTTAATCCATCACCGTTCTTTAGCCCACTCTGCCACCCCAGTTCAGACATGGCTATATGCAAATCAGTCTGACCCTGTGCCTCATGGGAACAGTCCAGCCCGAACTGCCAAGCCATGTCTTCCCTGGACCGGAAACAAGCTTCCAAGGACCGGTTTCTGGCATTCCAGCCGTCTTCAGCCCGGCTTGCTTGAATCCAGTGGCAAAGTGAGCAAGGGACTCACGTCTGAGCATACCCTGCCACACTTATGGCGGCAAAAAGCGGTACAAAAGGGGGTGGTGATGGACGGAGCATCTGAATCAATCAAACACTCACACCCAGTCAAAAGATCTGGGTTTAATCCATCCCCGTTCTTTGGCCCACTCTGCCACCCCAGTTCAGACATGGCTATATGCAAATCAGTCTGACCCTGTGCCTCATGGGAACAGTCCAGCCCGAACTGCCAAGCCATGTCTTCCCTGGACCGGAAACAAGCTTCTGAGGACCAGTTTCTGGCATTCCAGCCGTCTTCAGCCCGGCTTGCTTGAATCCAGTGGCAAAGTGAGCAAGGGACTCACATCTGAGCATACCCTGCCACACTTATGGCGGCCAAAAGCGGTACAAAAGGGGCTGGTGATGGACGGAGCATCTGAATCAATCAAACACTCACAACCAGTCAAAAGATCTGGGTTTAATCCATCACCGTTCTTTAGCCCACTCTGCCACCCCATTTCAGACATGGCTATATGCAAATCAGTCTGACCCTGTGCCTCATGGGAACAGTCCAGCCCGAACTGCCAAGCCATGTCTTCCCTGGACCGGAAACAAGCTTCCGAGGACAGGTTTCTGGCATTCCAGCCGTCTTCAGCCCGGCTTGCTTGAATCCAGTGGCAAAGTGAGCAAGGGACTCACGTCTAAGCATACCCTGCCACACTTATGGCGGCCAAAAGCGGTACAAAAGGGGGTGGTTGGTTTGATTGGTTCAGATGCTCCGTCCATCACCACCCCCTTTTATGATACACAACCTGGCCACAAAGAAGGGAACCCAGTGGAAATCACAGATTCGGACTCAGAGGATGAAGAAAGCCCACCACCACATCACTGAGCAGCAGGTGTTGCAGGTGTTGTAGGAGCCGCAGATGGGGGACACAGATGTGGGGAGATCACACGCAACTATTTCTAAGTAAGTAATGACACAAAGCTGATACTGATATTCGTATAACAGTGTTTTATTGTCCTTATATCAGGCAATATGTATGCACACCACCTCACAATACTGGCCTTTGTGCCTTGGGTTGCCCCTCATGGCATGTCAACACTGCATGCACATTGAAAACCCCTTTTACTGGGTCACATGGGTTACCTCACCCATCAGCAAATGTTAGCCACAGCATGGACTTATTTTCTGCACCCACACCCAGCAGTGCTTCACTCAGTGTGCACACTTCCCTCCCTTGACAACTGTTCTGCTGATGGCCCTTACCTTGCAATATGCCGTCTGGGCTCAGCGATAGGTGGAGTGATGCAGCTGCGGCTGGTGACCTCCTCACTGCCTTCACCATCCCCAGACCCTCTGGCAGCTATCTTGGCTGTTTTTCATGGCGCCTTGCACCACTTTCACTCTGAAAGTTGCTGCATAATGGCTGTCTTGACACAGTCATGTCACTCATGCATTCTGCATTGGCTCTTTGACCCTCAGCAACAGTGGTGTTCAGTTCATTAATGCCCTCATTGATGTCCCTCATGTTCTTGTTCAGAGACACCAGCTGCCGTTGCATTAATCTCATTGCATTTGTAGCCGCTGCACCTTCACCATGGTACCCTCAAGACCCGCAAAGACACTGGATTCCTCACCCTGCTCAGACAGACTTTGCGGCCTTGGTCTGCGTCAGAGACCACTGGTGTGGCTACGCTGTATGGGTGACTATAGGTCGGGAGACTGTGCTGGCTCTTCAGGCATGGTCTGTGGAGCTTCCTCGGTCTCCTCCACTCCCCCCTCCATCTCCTGTAGTGTTTCCACAGTGTACGTCCTAGGTCTTGGTGGTTGCCGTTGTTGAATTGAAGTTGCCGACACGCGGGACGCTTTCATTTTAGCGCCAATAGGGAATGCACGCCTGAATTATTGCGGGTTCCTTACTCCTGGGAGATTTATAGTACTACATATTTATATCTATATTGTCAGATACGAAGTTCAGAAACCACACAATATACAAGGGTTCCTTACCCCTGGGATTGTTTACCTACAACGTAACCTCGAAAATGTATACATACGACTAACTGATACCGCGTGTTAGATCTATAGCACTACACATCTATATTTATATCGTCAGGTACGAGGTTCAGAAACCACACAATATACAAGCATCGCTGTCCCCCAATTATCTTCATTATTAATAGGAGGACTATACTATATTTTTGTAATCTGAGAAGATATCTCGCTGGACGAATATCTTTTCTGACTGGGAAGGAGGCTGAGTACCCCTTATTATAATCTAAACGATACTTAATGATCGAGAACTATTGGGAAACTTTCATTACAATTGTCCTGAGGAAGGTGGTCTAATTTTTCACACACCACCGAAATGCGTCGATGCACAAGGAGTAATACTGGGTCAAGAAATTGAGGAAAATTCTGAATCATTGTTTGAATTTAGTCCTTTACCTGTACCTCCTTTTTTATTGGAATGTTGGATTTATTTATTTTATAGTGTTCCGTCCTGTATGTTTCCCATTTTTAACGAAATATAGTGTATATGAATAAATTGTCTAGATTTACTTTTATTACAGTGTTTTCACTATTATTTTTATATTGTTTATATTGCTTCCTTGTTGTTTACTGTTCTGAAATGGGTTGTCTTTATATGTTTTGTCTGTAAGAACTAGTCTTTCTACGGTAATTCGCCCAAAGGGAATTATACTTTGACTTATTGTCAATTGCGGAACCCTATCCCTCTGGCTTTGGGGTCCCTCTCTCTTTTATTAGAGGTGGTGTAAGTGTGACATCTGTGGCTTTCTGCGACTCTTCCTCCCCAATATGTTGTTGCCCAGGTGCCTCATGTGTCTCCCTCTCTTTTACCTGTGGTGCAGGTTCGCCTGTGGCTACAAGATGTCCATTTACTGACTTTTCTTGAAGCATTTGTATTACTTTAAATTTACATGATTTGCTATTCACACTAACAGTTCTCCGCTTGGTTATTGACTGGTGTGAGGCCCCTGCGATTGTGTACACAAAAGTCACTGCTATGCTATATTAGTTTTGAGACTACATCTCCCATGATGCATTGGGTACAGAGCAGGAATATCGTCGTAAAAATATCGACTAACCTAAATATCGCTGCAAAAATATCTACAGGAAGAAATATCGATGACAAAAATATCGTCTGACCAGAATATCGACAGACAGGTAAGTAATATCGTTAACATTAATATAGTTGTAATAAATATCGTTTACAAAAACATAGTTTACAATAATATCGTTTTTTAAATAATTATAAGTAATGTAGTGTTTTTAATGAATATTTGTAGTCAAAGTAGTATTTTTAGTAGTATATTATTATTTAATAATGTATTTTCAGTTGAATTTAGTATTAATAGTTCCGTAGCGGGTTGTGGGTTTATAGGGGAGTAGGGTGGGAAGTAATTTAAATATAATGAAATAATACATTAATTAATGTTTTTAATGAATATAAATAGTGTAATAAATAATAGTTAAATAATTTCAATTAGTTAATTGAATAATAATTATGTAATTAATTATGTTAATTTTTTAATTAATTTTAGGTGTGTGTACAGGATTTTTTTTGTGAAAATGTTTTTGGGTAAAGGGGTATTTTTAGGGTTCAGGGTCAGTTTTCAGTTTTTGGGTAAAGTGGTATTTTTAGGGTTCAGGGTCGGTTTTCAGTTTTTGGGTAAAGGGGTATTTTTAGGGTTCAGGGTCAGTTTTCAGTTTTTGGGTAAAGGGGTATTTTTAGGGTTCAGGGTCAGTTTTCAGTTTTTGGGTAAAGGGGTATTTTTAGGGTTCAGGGTCAGTTTTCAGTTCTTGGGTAAAGGGGTATTTTTTGGGTTCAGGGTCAGTTTTCAGTTTTTGGGTAAAGGGATATTTAAATATAATGAAATAATACATTAATTAATGTTTTAAATGAATATAAATAGTGTAATAAATAATAGTTAATTAATTTCAATTAGTTAATTGAATAATAGTTATGTAATTAATTATGTTAATTTTTTAATTAATTTTAGGTGTGTGTACAGGATTTTTTTAGTGAAAATGTTTTTGGGTAAAGGGGTATTTTTAGGGATTAGGGTCAGTTTTGGGTTTTTGGGTAAAGGGGTATTTTAATTATATGTATGTATTATTGTTGTTATATAAAGTAATGTGTAAAATCAATTTATATGTCCACATTTATTAAGTTTATAATTAAAAAGTGTAGTAAATTTTTTTGAAATAGTTAAAAAATAAAAGTAATGTAATGTATTTTGTTAATAGTACTTATATTTATTTATTATTTAATGTAATTTTAATTATTTTAAAAAGTCGATATTTTTTACATCTATATTAATTACAACAATATTTTGGAGTCGATATTTATGTACTTACCTGTTTAAGTATAGGGTGTCGATATTTTTGTAAACGATATTTTTACAACGATATTTATGTCAGCTATATTTTTGTAATTGATATTTTAACACCCTACCGATGCATTGCTGGTTGTTATCAAAATGTGGACTGGAGTGGAATTCTTACCTGCTCATGGTGGATTGGGGAGGGGGAGGGTTCAGGACAGGCTGTGCATGCATCTTTCCTCGTCTGGTGTTGTCTTGGGCTGAGCTGTCCACGACTCCTATGCCACTTATGCTCTCAGGCTAGATGGTGGAATCCACCAAGTCATCCAGGGGTGATGTTGCAGGCTCTGTGGAAAGGCCCGCCACCTGTCTTTTTGGCTTGCTTCAGCATGTCTGCTACCCTCTCCTTTGCCCTGGAGCGCAAGTCATACAAGCGCTTCTTTAGGTTGTCGATGGAGTACTGTGTGACCCGAATGGCATTGATCTTGGTATGTATCTCCTTCCGGATCTTTCTCTTCTGCGATTCAGGTACATGCGGTGATTTCTTGCCAAATAGTTGGTCATGGGTCTTCACCACTTCCTCAATCAGGACCTCCAACTCGTTTTCATTAAACCTGTGCTTCCTTTTCCTTTCTGCAGGTTCCTTTCCCTTCTCCTATGTATCCATCCTGCCAGTTGGTGTCTGCCTGAACACTCCTGTGCAGCTCCTGGGTGTGTGCTCCTGCTCTCTGCCTCTCCCAAAGCCTCAGGCACTCAAAAACAGCATGGGTGTGGCCACTTCCTGTATGTGATGCCATCAGGAAGCACCTGAATAACAGATTTGCTAATTTGCGATTTTTTGAAATTGCGATGTCACAAATACAGAATCTGTATTTGAGTTCGGTATTCAGGATAGCGAGTTTTAGGGAATCGCTAATTATTTGCGATTTTTTTTGCTACATAGCATGTTAGCTATTTCTTAATAGCGTTTCAGTAAAAATCGCTATTAAGGACTCACTAAACTGATTTTACCTTTAGTGCCTAGAAATGCATACCCTTGGAGAAGATCGGTGGTGGGCACAACCAAGCCCCTTCCAACCTGTTGAATGCTAAAACATAAATTGATGGACAGAATGCAGAATAATGTCAACATTCACCCCAGTGCAGAGATCTGAGCCTAAATCCATCGTTTTTTTGCTCACCATGCAATTCCAGTTTGAACCCAGCCACATGCAAATGAGTCTTGACCCTGTGCCCAATGGGTACAGTCCAGCCCGAACTGCCACGCCAGGTCATACCTGGACTGGCAACAAGCATACTAGGACCGGTTTCGGGGTTTCACCGCTCATCAGCCAGGATAGCTTGACCCCAGTGGCATGGAGAGCACGGGACCCACATCTGGGCATACCCGTCCCACTCAGGGTGACAAATACAGAAACAACAATTGATGGATAGAATGCAGAACAATGTCATACATTCACCCCAGTACAGATATCTGGGCCTAAATCCATCGTTTTTTTTGCTCACCATACCATTCCAGTTTGAACCCAGCCAAATGCAAATCAGCGTTGACCCTGTGCCCAATGGGAACAGTCCAGCCCAAACTGCCAGACCATGTCCTCCCTGGACTGGAAACAAGCATCCTAGGACCATTTTCGAGGTTTCACCCCTTATCAGCCAGGATAGCTTGACTCCAGTGGCATGGAGAGCACAGGGCCCATGTCTGAGCATACTCGTCCCACTCAGGGTGACAAATGCAAAAACTACAATTGGTGGACAGAATGCAGAACAATGTCATACATTCACCCCAGTACAGAGATCTGGGCCTAAATCCATAGTTTTTTGCTCATCATTTGTTCTGCATTCCGTCCCTCAATTATGTGTCTTTTGCTTTCTCGCCCTAAGTGCGCTGGGTATGCCCAGACGTGGGTCCCAGGCTAACTGTGCCACAAGATTCAAGATATCATAGCTGATGAGGGGTGAAACCCCAAAACCGGTCCTAGGATGCTTGTTTCTGGACCAGGGAGGACCTGGCTTGGCAGTTCGGGATGGACTGTTCCCATGAGGAACAGGGTCAAGACTGATTTGCATATGGCCAGGTCTAAACTGGGGTGGCTTGGTGAGCGAAAGAATGATGGATTTAACCCAGATCTCTTGACTGGGGGAGAATGTTTTGATTTGTTCTGCATTCCACCCATTAAGTGTGTCTTTTGACTTCAAACCTGTCGCCCAAGAAGTATAACTTTGATCACTTTTAAGAATGTTTTCATGATTGCTGTGACTTCAGCACTGGACTTAGGGAAATGTCAGTAGGTGAGCCGTATGTATTTTTTTTTATTAAAAATGATTTGGTTGGCATTGCAGGAATATTGTTGTCTCACTTTCTTCTCTAATTCATATTCAGCGGTTGAGCAAAGTCTCCTTATTGTGGATATAAATTAAGTGCTATATTGTTTTTGGGCTTGTATTAAATCCTAAATTAAAGAGTGTTATTTCTAACCATTGAGTTTGTCGATCTTAATGGGACAAATTGACTCACTGTCGTGCATTCGGAAGGTATGTTAGTGTCATACTTTTGGCGACTTGACACACATATTGTAATGAAGACACCAATATGCTATTTTAATAACTATTCGGGTAATCCACTCTATGAACAGCAGTTTGCTATTAGCATACAAGACATCATCCTATTTGTTTATCCTCACATATTATGTGACCAAGGGGCACTCCTGTGTCTAACTGAGCTTAGGAGTACTTACCCTCGTGTCTGATTAAGAGCGAATTTCAGGCAATTTACCATATTTTCTTAAGCAATTAATACTTAGCATTACTGCACGTTTTTCTTCCACTGTTTTGTGTGCTGTGCTTCACTTGTGTTGTTCCTTACTTAGCAGCTTTGTTTTTACTGATCTGAAATACAGCTTTGTTAATTCACAATATTCTGATTATATATTTTCATTTAAATTTGTATTTATATTTTCATGCTCATGATTTCACCACAGAGAATCGTCAGTATTGCATACATCACAAATATATATATTTTGTATTATTTGTGTGACTCACATTTTTCTCATGACAGTAACTACTGACACTAAAACACTGACAAAATATGGATCTTTAGTTCTGAAAAAGACCGTCGATCTGGGAGTGCATTAAATTAGCACCCAAAACATGTTGATACAATGATGGTAGGGTGATACGTGTCCTAAGACCATCCAGAACTATTATGATTTTAATCCTCTCAGAAGGAACCCTCAAATAAATCAGTATAATTGGGTATCCTGTTAAGACATGTTTAACTTATGCTGATCCCTATGTATATATATTGAATCTTTATGACAACGCTCCATTGTTGTAATTATTACAGTGCAATTGGGGTTGTAGCCTGCCCAGTGATGAAGCATACCACTAAAAAAGTGGGTTAGGGCTGTATTCCTAAAAAAACATGGAATCACACGAGAAGGTGGAAACCTCATGATGTTTCAATATTCTTCATGTTTTGTTATTATAAATGGTAGGTCACTTGATTATGCCTCTCTCCTCTTCTTTGTGTGTTTAGGCTTGTTCTGTTACCTTGCACCCCTGTCCTTCCAAAGGCCCAGGTCTGTCACTGCTGTTCTTGTTGCAGAAAAGACTGACATCTCTGGCAATGCCTGATGAATCTTGTCTCCCAGCAGGTTTTGGATTGCTTGCAGCAATGCCTGGTCCACACGGCCCTGCTTTTCCGGTGCATCAGTGACCCTTCTATGCTGCCTGCTAATGACGAAGTCAGAAGCCGCCTGTCCCTTAGAGGGCTGCGGTAAGTCTTAAGGCTCAGGCTCAATGTAATGTGTTCTCTTTGAAGAATCTACTCTTGTGTATCCAACCTTTGAGGTCAGATCTCTGTAAAGCCTTCTGTCCGCCGCTTACCATGGTCTCTCTGTTTCAGTTCCGATTGCCCTTGATGACTATTGTCAGAGCATTCAACCTAAATTCACAATATTCAATAACAATTAGACAGCTGCTTTCATTATGAGATGTCTAGAATTGTTGATTGTGCGGGACAGCCTGGTGGTTTATAACACCCATAAGATGGTGTTTCGATGGATGTGAAGCATTTAGAATAAAACGGTCGCAAGAATTGACTGTTTTGATATTGCTTCTCTGACTTAGAAGAGAGGCGAGATCCCAGGCACTGATAATTCATCTATGGATTTTGCTGCATTTTGAGCTGCCATCTCTTATTTAGTGGTTCACCTTAAAGCAATTGATTCTTCAATTCTTTGTGAATGCTTTGGTGTGATATCAGCAGAGCACACATTGATAACGCCTACCATTGTCTAAGTCCCCTTACTACTCATCAGGGCCTTGTAGTATTTATATCTGCTTCCACAGCACAGTCGTACCACCCTCCTTTTTCCCATTAACATGCCATCTTTCAACCACTTATTTATTAGATATTTAATGCAGAGGAACGGATTGTTATACTGATCAGGCACCTTTTTCCACAGTGTGTCCCCCAGCTCCTGGCGTCCTAGAAGCCCCAGACATTTGATGTTCAGAAGGGTAAGGTCTGAAGTGTGTTTCTTTTCAGTTTTGTATATTTATGTTCATTGCCCTGCACTTGTATACAGAGAAAAATAAGGTACCATTCACATTTCTGCTTCTTCACTTTGGGGACGCCGTCCATCCGTGTGGTACCCCGACTCGAGCCCTACATAGGGCAATCATTCGTCATTTTTAGGTCTCGCCTGTCGATGCGCATGCGCATCGAGCAAGGCGAGAGTATTGGCACTTATCCGCTCTTTATCCACACTGCAAGGAATCGTGGCGATTCCTTGCAGTGCACGATAAATTTAAGCTCAATGCGCATGCGCATTGAGCTTAAATGCGCGTGCACATGCCCCCAGCCGCCTACTCTCTCCCCCAGCTCCGCCCCCTCACTACTTGATTGCACGGCCGCTAGGCCGTGCCTCCCCTACTCTCCTCCCCCCTCCTCCTCTCCTCCCCGCCACAGCAATGCAGAGCTTGTTTTTTAATTTCATTCGGCCGCGCGCAGCGTCACTTTTACGTCCACATGGCCTGTCCTTTATGCTCTCCCTTGTTTCATACTGGCCGCTAAACGCTCTAATTGAAATGAGGTAATATTTCCCTAATTATCAGTAATTTGCAGGCATTCACTAGCATTCCTCACATCGCTGTTCTAGAGCGTGCGCGCGCTTTAACGCTCCTCCCCCTCCCCGATCACAGTGCGCGTCTCACAGCTGGACCTTTTCACCTGGCTGAGCTGTCTCCCATGTGTTCTCTAGGGTAGGTCTTTACTGTAAGGGGCTCGGGTCGCGTCGCTATGCCCAGCCTGTCCCCCACCATCTCCTCTGCTTCCTTTGATGCCCCTGTTTGACTTGCACTTTACATGCGGATTAAACGACCTCCGCTGCCCCGGGAGACGCAAGAGCACTTACATTGCATTCACCAGGCCCGGAGTCCATCGACGTCACCACCAAGCCGCGCTGGGATTGGCGCAAGCTCTGAGGGTTACCCCTGCAATGATGGGGCTTGTTTTTCATGACCACAGATCCAGGAAGAGCCACGAACCCTGTGAGCAGCTGAAAAAGAGCAGAAATGAAACCGAAACCACTAGCTGGGGCTGTAAAATCACACAATAGCCAGTCATCGGCAAGCAGTCTGGAGCTTCCGTCTTCGCGGTGAGTCTGCCCATACTTTTTATGACAGTGAGTCACAATAGATTACAGTGGGCTCCTAGGAACACACCACACAGGCCGAGCAATATATTTCATATGTTTGTAAGTGGGACTTAACCCCTAAATGTATTTTTTCTTCGCCTCAGTGCTTCTTTTCTTTATCCCATGTCCCTCCTCCACTCAGCCCCCATGTCTCTTGCCCCGGTACCCTTTGCACCCTCGGTTTTACCCACTTCATGTCTCCTCTTCCAGTTCGTCCCTCGGGTTTCCGGTTCCTTTTCTCCTGGCACTGCCTGTTATACTTATCTCCTGCCCCCACCCAGCCAGTTCCTGTCTCTGTCCCCATGGCACGGTCTGTTTTTAGTGTCTCTGTATCACCTGCCCTCTCCTCCAGTCAGCACCCACATCTTTTGTCCCAGTTTCCCCAGCACTGTGTTATCTATTGACCGATCCGCTTCTCTTGTCTACTGCCCCGGTAAGATTTATTTTAACTGTCTCCCGTCCCTACCTTCGGTGAATTTCTGTGTCTTCTGCCCCTGTGTCCCTGGAACTGCCTTTTCCCCTCTCACTCTCTCAGGCTCAGTACTCTCGGTTTGTGTTACCTGATGAGCCTGCAGCCTCCCTGCTCTCTATCAGCACGCTGACTACTGATGAGGGCAACAGTTATTAAAATGTGAAATTTACCAGCAAGGCTATGTATACATTGTTGTGTTCCTCAAAGACATTTATCTTTTTGTCATTCAGTGGAGTCTTTCCTGCTAGGATCAACAGAGCAGCTTTGTGTTACAGTAATTAGTTACACGATAAGCTGGTTTCCAGATTAGTAACCGTGAAATGAAAAAGTCCATCTTATTTATGAATTTATAAAGCAGAATATCTACTTCAAATAAATCATGGAACCAGGGAGACATTAGTGATGATTTAATGGAAAGGAAGTGTCTCCGTAATGCTACATTTAGACACCGACATTAACTTTGGTCGGGCTTTTGTTACTGTGTTTTCAGACTGTTATTGCAGCACATTCTTTCATCCACCAGCGAGGTTTAAAGGACACTCCACAGCCACAGTGGCCTCCGTACTTCTGTGGCAATAAGTCAGACATTATTGCTCTTGTATAATGCCTGCCCTTCAGCAGTTTCTTTTCGAACCAAACATAACTGTTCCTTTAAATATTTTACAGAAAAGTGTTTTTAATGGTAAGAAGCAGTTTCGGAAGTCCTACAAATTGCCATACTCTCAAAGTACTTCTCGAGAGCGGGCTCTTGGTTTTGGTGGAGTGGCGAGAGGGTTGCTTTTTAACAACATTTCGCGCCAGTCTTGGATTTAGTTCTTTGTTTTGTAAATAGTAGCCTTTTTACCTCCTGTTGACTGCTGACGTTCATATAATATTTGTATTTCTGCAGGAATTTCGGTAGATGTCAATGCCTTTGGAACATTTAGCACATTATTCTCAGCAATAGTGCTCCATTTAGCAACCATCCTGGGACCTTCGGGAATAAGCTGTGAAGTGCTTGTTAACTCCTACAAAGTAGCTACCCGCATTAGGCACAGAAATGGCGGAAGGCATGCTCTCACCAAATCTCAAATGAGAAAAATGGCAAATACTACAATCTGTAAAAGGCAACAAAATGGAGCCTCCATTTTAAAACGTAGCATACAAGTACTGGTGTGCTAACACTCATGATTATTGTTGTATTATTGAACACCTTAGGTGTTCAATAATAACGGGTAACATGAAGTTGCTTAACTGTATATACCTGTTATCTCACGAATGAACCAGTACAGAAGTTGAAGTGAATAAGAGAATTACAGTTTACAGCTTTTACAGGTCTGCAGTTTCTGGTATCTTAGGTTTTTTATGTGTACACTAATGTGCATGCAGGCCTTTATGTGTGTTCAGACTATTGGTTATACAAAAATGCTTTAAAAAAAATTGTTCGCCCTTACTCTATATATCTATCACCCTCACTCTATCTATCGCCCTCACTCTATCTATCGCCCTCACTCTATCTATCACCCTCAATCTATCTATCGCCCTTATCAATCTATCTATCTATCTATCGCACTCACTCTATCTATCGGCCTCACTCTATCTATCTGTCGCCCTCACTCTATCTATCGCCCTCACTCTATCGCCCTCACTCTATCTTTCTATCGCCCTCACTCTATCTTTCTATCGCCCTCACTCTATCTATCTTCGCCTGCACTCTATCTATCTATCCATCTATCTATCTAACTAACTATCGCCCTCACTCTATCTATCTTTGCCTTCACTCTATCTATCCATCTATCTATCTATCTATCTATCTATCTATCTATCTATCTATCTATCTATCTATCTATCTATCTATCTATCTATCACCCTCACTCTATCTATCGCCCTCACTCTATCGCCCTCACTCTATCTATCTATCGGCCTCACTCTATCTGTCGCCCTCACTCTATCGCCCTCACTCTATCTATCTATCTATCTATCTATCTATCTATCGCCCTCACTCTATCTGTCGCCCTCACTCTATCTGTCGCCCTCACTCTATCTGTCGCCCTCACTCTATCTGTCGCCCTCACTCTATCTGTCGGCCTCACTCTATCTGTCGCCCTCACTCTATCTGTTGCCCTCACTCTATCTGTTGCCCTCACTCTATCTATCTATCGGCCTCACTCTATCTGTTGCCCTCACTCTATCTGTTGCCCTCACTCTATCTATCGCCCTCACTCCTATCTATCTATCTATCTATCTATCTATCTATCTATCTATCTATCTATCTATCTATCTATCGCCCTCACTCCTATCTATCTATCTATCTATCTATCTATCTATCTATCTATCTATCTATCTATCGCCCTCCCTCTATCAATCTATCGCACTCACTCTATCAATCGCATCACCACAGCGCCACCACAGCATCAATCTGTGCAATCATTCAACAACAACTGGTTCAAATATGTTCTTGCAATGTTTCAAGCTTTATTCCAAATGTCACAAAAAGATGTTAATATTTCACTTCTGTTCCTGGATTTACGTCACAATAAAATACACTGAACATAATCTTCACAAAAGTTATTTTTCTCTCACCCTCAACCCCTCACTCACCCTCACCCACCCTCACCCACCCTCACTCACCCTCAACCCCTCACCCTCACACAGTGCAATAGGTCTCGGAGCATTTGAGTTAGAGCTTTTTAGAAATGTTTATGGCTTTTCTTTTTAATTCTTTAGCATTGGCTACAGGAAACAAAAATGCTAAAGATTTACAAAAATAAACCATAAACAATTCTAAAAGCACTAACTCTAATGCTGCGAGACCTATTGCATTTCCAATGCTTGTTTCATGGTGGCTTTGAGCCGATGGATGGTGGAACGAGCTGAGCAGTCTAAGTGGTCGAAGTGCATTAGTGGAAACCCGATTGCTAATACATATTTTCTTGCCATTATCTTCCCCCTTATGTTAAGACTAGATGAAAATTCGGAATCCCTCTCAATTTCTCCCTTCCCTGCCCAAGGTATTGAGAGTACAATGTACCTCAACTCTTCTATTTGTGGGTGGATTCATTTGTCTGCTGGATTTGTTAGTGCACAGTAAAATAATTGTTGCTTATAATTTTAACATTGTTGAACGAAACACTAAAATGTAAACATAATTCTCTCTTGGTGGCTCATTGATTATTTTTCCAGATTTACAGATTGATGCGCCAAATTAAAGAGAGGCTTTAAAACTTTACGTGCTTGTTAATTTTAACTTAGATTTGTTAACAGAGTTTTGGAATGAGCTACAAAAAAATGGCTTGATGGAATGACGTCAAATTTGTCAAGCTGAAAGAGGGCAATTTCAATAGAATGGTACATGTGCTTCCTAGTAGGCCAGTGTACTTAAAACCGGCATAAAAACCCTTTTTCTGTTCAGTAGACATCTCTGAGAAATATGATTTGCATTGTCACAAATAAAAAAGCATTAATTGTCTTTGAACTACCGTAACCTGAAGACATAGTTTAACTGCACAAGGATGATTTAAAAAAGGAAAGAAAAGAAAGGAAAAATCCCTATCAAAGTAAAATATTCACCCTCCGGCCCTAGCATTGATGTGCACTTCCCTTAAGGCGGAGGTCTACATGTGATTAAGCAAAATGCCTCTAAGCCCGGTGCAGGAGAAGGGATGATTGAAATCGTTTTACTCATTGATTCATGCTGTGTGGAAGAGGGGAGCGAACAGACCATAGGATGAGGAGAGCTGACCCAGAGCTCCTCTATATATGTACTACAGTATGCATTCCTTATTATTTTCTTGATTACATCAGGCGAGGAAGATTTATCGATCTGAAGGCCAGACTTAACAAGCACTGGCAAACACAGTAGCTCTTTCGTTGCCTGTCAGCCTTTTGAGCTTGTTTTGTTTTGTCATGGTTTTTGCAAAAGCTTATTGTTGGTTAAGCGGTCAGGCCCTCGTCAGTATGAAAAAACCTCTTAAAAGCAATCATATTTTTCGGTCTCAAAAAGTTCACTTTGCCAGTCTTGGGCAGTGACAGAACTTACTTTGTGTGTGGATGTGCTGCTTGCGAAAGGGAAGAATGCTGTCACTCACAGTAAAGTTAACCAATTGTAGAAGTAAACTGTTCTGTTGCCCCATTTTGGATGCTGTACTAGGTGCAATAAAAATGTGAAAGACAGATTAACAGGCAAATGGATGAAGATGGCTGTCTGAAAGCCCCTATAAGTAAGAATAATATAAATACAATTTTATAAATACAAAAGGTCTTGGCTAACACCAGACCTACACATCGTAATAAAAATATAGCAGACTTGCTACCTTTTCCTATAGAAAAAGCACTCTCCACTGCCACTGCAGTTGTGGTCTTATTCTTGGCTTAGGCCAGTGTTTGATGGCCGAACCAAAGTCATTGGAGTTATACATTTTGGACCAGGTTAGTGTAATAGGTGACATCCTTGAGCGATGTTCTCCATCTCTTCCCCAGCTTCCCCCTTAGCGACTTGCAAGAGTGGGATTGGGGACTTTAGAAAAAATGCGACAGAGGGTCTTTATGGCTCAGTAAATGGTCACAGCCCCTGGGGATGGCACACCAACTTGGGATGCCTCCTCGGCGGAATTAATTAAGGATGAACTGCAGTAAATTTCTGCAGAGACATAACATACTTTGTCTCAAATAACTCGTAATAAATGTTTAGAGAGAGTATAAAGGGAACCACGTCAGTCTTCTTCTCCCTGCTTCTTGTTATTTTTTTGTTGCCCATTGAGCTCATGCGGATGTTTTGAATAATTATAGTGAATAAACACCTTTCTACTTATCACCTTCTGAAGTCTGCATCCCACACCGAATTTGGAGTGTCCCTGAAGACTGACTTGCCTTTACCAGTATTTCTTAATTAAACTGCCTGTTATTCTGTCAATTGTCATTATTTGTTGCTGTGCTTACGTTATGGGCCAACATTAACATGCCGAATGCGTCCCTAGTTCATTATAGCTATCGTTTTGATGGGCTTGTTCTTAATGTCATAAGAGGTAACTTTTATAAGATCTGGTTGTGTTTTTCTCAGATTTGAGAACATTTGCTAGCTTTCTGCTTTCTTACTTCTAACTTACTAGTTTGAAATCTGTGATGCGAAACCTGCTTTTCATTGGGTATAACCAGAGAGTAACTGAATGAACTTTGAACCCATTCCTCCGTTACGTTTGGGGATTGAGAAACAACTGGTGAGCTTGGAAAACCATTAGCATGTGCATGCACCCTTCTCAGACTACCTTTTCCTGTATACCACTGGCAAAAAGATGCAGCTGCCTTCCATCCTGGCTGTGGTTTCTCTTTCTGGTTGAAAGAACCATTCTGTTTGCTGCACAATGCAATCTTTTTTGAGTTCAGAATAAAATTTATTGAAAATAAAAAGGTGTCAATACAGTAATACAATAATATTGAAGAGGAGCAAAATAAGTTGGTGAATCTTTGCAGACATAATCAAATAAAATAAAATAAAAAAAATAAAAAAATAAAAATACAATAAATATATACATCAGTTGAAAATCAAGTTAAAGCAAATATTGAGAAGGAAAATTGAAAAAGAATAGCAAATCTGTCATACATGAAAATGGTTAGGAACGAGTAGGTCAATCAGGGAGGTTTGGAAACTTCTTGTTGAGTTGGTAACAAATGAAACGATTTTTTAGCAGAGGCATCAAGGTACATTGTTATAGGGAGCCACAAAACAGTGCGTTTCATCGCCAATTGAGGAGGAAAAACAAAGGCAGTGTCTGCTCAGGAATATTAAGAGTATTGTAGATGTAGGAACCTATTCACAAACAGCCTCTTGTAGTGCATTTAGTAATCGTTCAGCAGTACTACTAACATAAACGTTAAACATGCCATTCACAAACCTATGTGCATAGGTGCCCCCTCCGCCTTCGTATCTTATTCTGTGCTGGAATCTCGCAGAGTCCTTACACACCTATGGTTACATTTTAGTAGTAAATGCTGGGGATGCAGCGGGAAGTGTCTGGAAGCAGGGGCATACCTACTGTTAAAATTGAGGGCATTTGTTAGGTAAAAATAAATAAAATGAAATGTTAAAATATATCTATACAAAATCACAAATAATGTGTTTAAAATTTAATTGTAAATTATTTTACTAACCTTTTTTAAATTAAAAAATTAACAACGGTTATTTTTATTAAAATTACTTTAAAGTAATTCTTTACATCACTCCTAATAATTAATAATGCATAATTTAAATTTTATTTTTACTTTAGTGAGGACCTATTTTTTATTTTAAACTACGGAAAAAATTAATTTAGTTTAATATTATTCATTAATTAAAGGTTGCATTCAAAAGTAAATAATGCTGTAGCATTTTCTGTATTCTTCTACATTTAAAATAAAAACAATTCATTTGTTTTTTTTTTGATAATCAACTTTATTAGGCATTTAAAACAACAAAGGAAATTCATTGGTTTCAGCACATTCAACACATACAGTAATGTACAATCGTTAAGCCATATAGGTCGGGTCAGTCTTTTCCAGTCCGTATACAAATCTTGTATCGTTAGACAAAAGGCAGGAGTCGCGCAGTATATCTCCAGTCCCGGTGGAATGAGATTGAACCACTTTCCCCAAATCCTGTGGAACAGTTCAGTTGCCCCCCTGGCTTCAAAGAGGGCCTCCTCCTGGGTCCCGCACCAATCAACCCCCCTCCTCCATCCCCCCACGGTAGGCGGCGCGGGACCAGTGCTTAGCGATGTCTCTTTTAGCCACCGCTATCGCCGTCCCCAGCAGGCGCTTGTCCGACCTGGAAACATCCAGACCGTCAAAGACCCCCAACAGCAGCCGGCCCACGCTCCACCCCCCTCCAGAACCCGGCCAACCCGGGGCAGAGCCACACCATGTGATAGAAATCTGCGGGCGCCAAGCCGCACTTTGAGCAATCTGGGGAGGGTTGTAGTTGGGCGCGGAAGAGGCGCTCAGGGGAGAGGTAGGCCGCATGCAGATAGTAAATTTGGACCAGGCGTAGTTTGGCCGATGTGGTTAGGGTTCTAGGCGCCATGAGGGCATCCCTCCATTCCGCCTCCTCCAGGGGACCCACCCACCCCTCCCAGCGAGCGCACAGCGTGTCTAGGGAGGCAGGGCCAATATTGACTAGGGAACGATAGATGCGGGATACACCGCCCCTCCCCAAGTTTCTCATCATCACCTGGGCCTCCAGCGGGCTGAATTCCGGGAAGGGAAGACTGGCAGTGGGAGATGCGTCTGGAGCGCGTGGCGCAGCTGCAGGTATCGAAAGTGCTGGGTGTGGGAAAGGGCATGGTTCTTCTGTAGGTCCGCGAAAGCCCGGATGCGATCCCCGACCCAAAAGTCCCCCAGAACCGAGACGCCAACCAGATCCCACCGACGGAACCCGTCCAGGGCCGCCACTTCCCGGAGCCAAGTGCCATGCCACAGTGGTGTTTGTCTAGTAAGTTTGTGGTTCCAGCCCGTGTAGCGCAGAGCTGCCCGCCAAGCCATGAAAATCATCCTAGTAATAGGTGCCATAGAGTGCGGCACAGGGCTGCCATACAAGAGGGCTTGGATTCGGGGGAAATCCCTCTCCTCGAGTTCCACCCGGTATGCTGGGTCGGACCAGCCGCCCCATACCAATCATGGACAACAAGGAGTTTGGAGGCAAGGTAGTAGAGGAAGAGGTGAGTCACCCCCAGTCCCCCGTCGTAAGGGGGAATTCGGGTGCGTGCCAGGGATAAACGCGGGTGACCATTCCCCCATAGAAAGCGGGTCAGAAGACCGTCTAACTCGCGGAACCAAGCGCGGGGGAGGGAGAGGGAAGTGTTCTGTTGGACGTAGAGAAAGCGCGGGAGGATCATCATTTTAAAGAGTGCGCTCCTCCCTAAGGGGTTGAGGGGGAGCGACTGCCACTTTTTAAGATCAGCCTTCATTCGGGAAACCAAGGGGGCAATATTCAGTGCCCACTCCAACTCTGGCAGGAGGGATATCCATATCCCTAGGTATTTGACTGATTGGCGCCGTAAAGGGATGTCCGACTGCCAGTCGAAGCAGTCTCTCGAGGGGTGTAATGGGACCAAAGTAGATTTAGCCGTGTTGAGTCGGAGTCCGGAGACCTTTCCGAAGGCCGCGATGGACAGGAAGCTCTTGGGGCCCGAGGTCGCCGGTTCTGCCAGATACAGGACCACATCATCAGCGTAGAGGGCTATTTTATCTATGTGGCTCTTGTTTCAGGTCCAGCCTTGGACGAGGGGGTCCTGGCGAATGATCGCTTCCAGGGGCTCCATCGCCAGTGCTAAAAGAAGAGGTGAAAGGGGACACCCCTGGCGCGTGCCTCGATGAATTGGAAAGGCCTCAGAGAGCACTCCATTGACCAACACCCGGGCCCGGGGGTTGGCGTGGAGGACCCCGATAAGACGGCGGAAGAAGGGACCAAATCCCATCGTCTCCAGCACATCCTGTAGGTAGTCCCAGTTCACCGTGTCAAAGGCCTTTTCAAAATCGAGGAAAAGAAGGGCCAGGTAGGGGGAGAGTCGAGCACGGTGGGCTAAGGCCAAGTGGAGGCGCCGGATGCAATGGCGAGTGCCCTTATCAGGCATGAATCCGCACTGATCTGGGTGGATCAGGTCCGGCAGAAGAGTCTTTAGCCTCTGGGCTAGTATGGTGGCGTAGAGCTTAATCTCTGTGTTGATGTGCGAGATTGGGCGGTATTCCGCGCAGCTCGTGGAGGGCTGGTGGGTCTTGGGGATGACCACTATTGTGGCCAGGTCGGATTCGGAGGAAAAAGTTCCGGTGTCTGCCACATGGTGAAAAAGGGTCAGTAGCTGAGGGGCCAGGGTGGCCCGGAAGGCGGCATAATATTCCTGCGGGAACACGTCAGGGCCAGGCGTCTTGCCGGGATGTAGGAGGGGAATAGCCTCAAGCACTTCCTCCAGGGTGATGGGGCGATCTAAGGCCTCCCTGGAGTCCGGCAGCAGCGAGGGAAGCAGAGCACCTGTCTCCCCCAGCAGGGCGGGCAGGAAGTTCTCAGCCGGTAGTGCCGCGTATAGATTCGTGTAGAAGTGCGCAAAGACGCCTGCTATGGCCTCCGAGGTCATATGCAAGGTGTCGTCCTGCGCCTGGGTCTCCGGGATGATACGTTGGTTTTTGGGGTATGACACGAGATTGTGGAGGAGCTTACCATTTTTGTCGCCTCACCCGTATATGCGCGTCACCGAAGAGCGCCAGAGCATCTGGGCCGAGTTTAGGGAAATCTGCCGAATTTCCTCTCGAATTAGTGCTAGTTGCCGGGTAAGGCCCGCGCGTTCGGCGAGTGCTTGTTCCGCTTCCATCCGCGCCGCCCTGGACTCCAACTCCACGAGTCGGGCCAGCTGGTTCGCTCGTTTGGCGTGTACAAATCCTCTAGCCATCCCCCGAATCATGGCCCGGTCGTATCACACCAGGGCTGCATGACAGCATTGAAGTCGCCCCCCACCACCGTCATGCCCCTTGGGAGGATGGAGAGGATTCCCGTAAGGCAGCGGAGCATCATGGAAAGAAGGGCAGGCAGGATGTACAGGCTCAGGATATTCAGGGGGCATCCTTCCAGCACACCCGAGATCACCACGTAGCGCCCCTGAGGGTCGGTGTCAACCCGGGTGAGGGTGAACGGCAGGTTCTTCCTAAGTAGGATTGCCACCCCCGGGACCCAAATGCAAACCCGGAATGCCAGACCATCGCAAACCCACAGCGGGCCAGGAAGGTACACTGCGTGCCTAGGAGGTGGGTCTCCTGGAGAAGGAGGACATCCGCCACATGGCGGTGGGTTGCTCGGAGGATGGCCACGCGCTTAATGCAGTCCAGGAGGCCGTTAACATTTCAGAAGAGGATGTGGAGGGGTTTAGTTAGGGTTTAAGCCATCAGGGGGAAGGCAGTTGTGGGAAGGCGGATGAACTCTGGGGGGAAGACCCAGGAAGAGGGGAGAGTCAGCACCGCACAGGACCAGGGGGAGCCAAACCAGGCCTTCCAGCGGACCAGAGGCGCCAGGGGCCGATAGGGAGAGGGTGGGCAAGGGGGGTCAGCCGCCCACGGCTGCCTACCGTGGCGGTCCGTAGGCGGCCAAAAATAACAAACCAGTGAGTCATGGGGACTAGGAGTCAGAGGGAGACCCTTCCACTAGGATTTGCATAGGAGGAGAGCTGCAACCTGCCACCCGCGAGTGGCAACAACATGGGCCGAGGAGCTGCAAAGTCAAGGCAAAGGGCTGCCCGTAGGCGGCTAAAAACAACAACCAACCAAGGGGAGCCAACGGACTCCCTACCCACCCACCCTCCCAACACCAACATAGCATCGACAGGGGGCTACTTTGGGCCAAACTGGCGAGGTGGGAAATCCCTACAAATCTTCCAAACCAGCTAATCCTGCTGCACTCTGAAACTTGGGTCCAGATTAAAATTGGAGCAGGTGATACCCTGTCTAGAAAAATTCCTACTACCAAAGGGCTGAAGCAGGGTTGTGTACTGGCCCCAACTTTGTTCAAACTCTTTGTCTCGGATCTTTCCACCGACTTGGACAACTGTAAAAATCACACACCGAACCTGGGGGGCTTAACACTATCGAACCTCTTGTATGCCGATGACCTCCTACTAATTAGCCGTACTCCGATCGGTCTCCAGCATCTGATAAACATCACAAGTACCTTCGCAGACAAAAATGGGCTGACCATAAATCTGGAAAAATCCAAAGTAATGGTACTAAACCAAGGTCCAAATAAACCCCACCTACGATGGTCAATGAAAAATCGGCTGCTGTTCCCGGTAGAGAAGTACAAGTATTTGGGAATCATATTCGAAAGAAACAGCTCATTTTCCAAACAGAAAGCCTCCATCAAAGGCAGAGGAACCGTATTGGCAGTTGCTTTAAAAAACATAAAGCAAAAAATAACCGGCCCTAGCCTTCTCCCTCTGCTAGAAGTGCTTCGAGCGCGCCTCTTGCCCTCCATCACCTACGGAAGCGAAGCAATGAGAGGTAGGGATGAAGTCACCCTGGACATTGTGGTTGCTAAGGCCCTAAGAATAATATTCAATCTTCCGCAATTTACCTCACCAGCGCAAATAAGATTAGAATTCGGACTGCTAAAGCAGGAAATCTCGCGGCAAGGGGCCTATGCCAATTGCTGGTTCAAAATAAAGGTGGCCGCGGCGGGCACATTGAACTCACACCTGTGGTTGGAAATCTCAAAGAGAAACGAATGCCCAGCGAAGTCCTACCTCCAATCAGCAATCAAGCTGTTAGCTTTACAGGACCTATGGGACGTATGCCCATCCCAGAAAAATGTTAAGGCCCTGGTAAATAAATCAGTAAAGATCGCATCTCTAGCAGAAGACAAAGCTGCCCTTAGTAGGAGGTCCCATGGCTGGTTAATAATTCAGAGCTATGTGTCAACAAAGCCCCAACCATACCTAGGAACAGGTTTCGCAAGAACAATAAAAGAACAGTTCCTTCATCTGAGGTTGGGAATCCTACCAGCAAAGCCTCACCTTCCTCCATGGAAACGCACAACCTCTACCAACTGCTGCAGACTGTGTGGAAATTTCAACAAAGACATAATACACCTACTATGCATCTGCAACGGCTTGAGAGAGGAAAGGAGACAGTTTCTTAAACAACTCCTGATTGCAAGTCAAGTTCGATCTTGTAGGGAAGCGGTAAAGGCCTGTTTTGAGGGCAGCAATATCCGTCTTTCCTGCAGCCTTGTTCGGTTTATGAGGGAAGCGAACGCTAAGCTAAGTCGGGAAGACCCCCAAGTCATCGGCCTTTATCCTATGCTATCGCACCTATGAGTCAAGGTCAACAACCATCTCTACTTGCGCTTTGATTAAGTCCTATAAATAACTCCCTGGTTGCTAAGCTCCCAGCAGTCAGTATTGCCTGGCAGTGAGCTCATTGACTCGTTCTCCAATAAATATCATTTCTGGGTGTGGATCCGCCAATGAGAACAAGCCCTATGCTGACTTATCTTTTTTACTAAGAAGAACTATTTTACCTACACATTTTTACTCCTTTGCAATTTTAATGAACTACAAAATATTTGTAATTTTGTAACACCTTTTAAAGGAGAAGCTGTATCTTGTGATTTAATGTTTTACGTGTTTGCGAAGATTTTAATTAATCATGCAATAAAGTTATACATACCTACCTACCCCCCAAAACCCCCCAACCTACACTTCAAAACAGGAAGCATCTGTCGACCTATAGTCATTCCCACAAACAAGAAACAGCCCCTAGAAGGGGAAGGGTGCTAAACTAAAACGGTTAGCAAGGGGTAGGAACAGTAGTCAAGCCATTAGGGAGGACCCCCCTCCATGGTGTAGGATGTTTACCAATAGTGACTAGTGAAAAGTCATCACATTTCAAGGATAGGAGAAAAGAAGGGTTACATTCTAGAGATAGGCCTGTGTCTCTGGGGTGGTGCGGAAGAAATCTCAAGCCCCCAGCCGCAGGGCCTAAAGAGTTTCAGTGGGTCCGGGTATCAGGCCCCAGCCGAGTTTAGTCCTGGCGCCTTGAACATGGGCGCGGGTTTGGGCCCCGGATCAGAGCATTGTATTGCGGTGATTCCGCCAGTCATGAGTCCGAGTCCTCCTTGGATCTGAGAATCATCGGGCTCCTGGAGAGGTCGGTGTCCGACATCGAGCGTCGTAGGGCGTCTGCAGGTCCGGGGGCACCGCCCAGGTCAACCAGGGACGGAGCCGATGGTGGAGGTTTAGGAGCACTCCGGTGCGCCTGGGGTGAGGTCCGTCAGGCCCTCGGCTCCGGCGAGCGGGACCCTCCCCCTCGGTGCGCACCCCTCCTGCGGAATCCAGTCCTGCGGCGCCTGGGCTTGGGCGCAGCGCTGTTCCGTCGGTCTGGGGCACTTTGGGGCGGGGACCGGGTCGCAGGCAGCCGGAGGGGCCTCTCCTCCATGAGCTAGGTCCGCGCCACCTGTGGGGAGACAAAGAAGAGGGTCTGCCCCTGAAAGAAACCTTGAGTCGGGCCGGGAAGAGGAGCCCATAGCGGATGTCCATCGCCCTGAGTTTCGGCTTCACCTTCTCGTAGGAGCGACGCTGGGACTGGATTTCCCTTGAATAGTCCGGGAACACCATAATCCTTGTTTCTCGATAATGCACCTGCCCCAGCTCCCTGGCTGCTCTCAAGATGGCGTCCCTGTCGCAGAAATTGAGGACACGGAGGATGAAGGGCCGGGCCGGGGCTCCCGGCGGTGGTTTGGGAGCTAGAGATCAGTGGGCGCGCTCGATCGTGAACCAAGGGGAAAGCTTCTCCTTGGGCATCCAAGTGCGGATCCAGTCCTCTAGGAAGGTCGCTGCATCTGCCTTTTCAACCCCCTCCGGGAAGCCCAGGAGGCGCAAGTTACTCCGGCGCGCCCTGTTTTCGGCATCCTCAGCACTACGGTGGAGCTCCGAGGTCTGGGACTGGAGGCGGGCCACCTGGGCTTTAATGGTGGAGACATCATTTTCTACAGTGGAGATCCGGGACTCAGCTTCTGTAATTCCTTCCATGGCTTTGCGGAGGTCCTGGCGAATAAGGGACACGTCAACCCTTAACTCTCCTATCTTGGTCTCGACAGACGTTTGGGACGCCGAGATCGCTTGCAGGATAGTCGCCAAGTCCCCTCCAGCCGGGCCAGGGCCAGGTTTCATCTCCGCGCCAGATCCCCGGTCCACCGTAGCGAATTTGTCCAATGTTGTTTGGGACGTTGGGCCAGAGGCTGAGGACACGCGGGGTTTGCCCATAGTTGTGGAGGGCCAGTCGCAGGGTAGAACACCTCGGCCGCGTGACAGTTTAGGTGAGGGATCCTCAAGTTTCTATCTCACGCAGACCGTGGCACCACCGAGGAGAGACGGCTGGGGCGGCGGGCTGCCCAGTGCGGGGGCTGTAGTCCAGTTGTAGTCTCTGAAGGTTGATCCAAGCGTGATCGCACCCCCGGGGGAAGGCTTGGGCCCGTCAGCCCTCAGCGAGGTCGGGGAGCAAAGTGGCTGCGGCTCCCCAGCTGAGGCCAGGGCAAAACACGGGACGAGGGCCCACTCGCCGTCCCAGGGATCCCACCCCGATCCGCCAGTCGATCGGGCCTCCTCGCGGTGGGAGGAGGGGAGGGCGGGAAAGCCCCACTGCACACCGCACACCCCACCACCCGACAAGATGGCCGAACCCCTCAGCACTGCGCAGCCCCTCAGGTATCCGGGCGTCAACTCACCGGGCCGTCGTCAGTGGGTAGGTTCCGGGGGGAGTCCCAGCCACTAAGCAAGTCACAGGGACACTGACTCCCACGCTGGGGCGGGGGGCCGGAGGCAAAAGGATAGGGTCTCTCACTGCACAGCTAATGTCCGCAGTCGCGTCCCCCAAGAGGGCATGCCAGCA